>NC_044991.1:66828375-67175651 GCF_008728515.1 Papio anubis
TTCCAGCTACTTGGTAGGCTGAAGCAGGAGAATCACTTGAACCCAGGAGCCTGAGGTTGCAGTGAGCCAAGATCGTGCCATTGCACTCCAGCCTGGGCAACAAGAGCAAAACGCCATCTAAAAAAAAAAAAATTTAAGTTTAAATTTAAATAGTCATATGTGGCTAGTGACTAGTGTACTGGATAGCATGACTCCAGAAAACTGAATAACTGAAAGAGAATAAGAGTTTGAGAAATTCTCTTAAAACTCAGAGGAAAGATACATTAAAAAAAATAGTGATGAAATGAAAAAGGACAGATCCAGGAGGAATCCGAGGAGGATGGAAAGAGAAGACAGAAGAGAGACAATGTCAACGAAGAAAGGAAAAAATTTTTTAAGTATGAAGAAATACCTTGGTTAGTTGGATGGACTTACCATGTTAGCATTATCAACACATAACAAAAAGACAGCAATGCTAAGACATAGCCTGGTAAAATTATTTTGAATTTTAAAATTAAAGTAGATTTTGCTATGAGCATCCAATGCATGGAAATAAATAGATTATTTAGAAAGAAACAAACAGCAGAATGATCTCATATTTTTTTGGGGAATTCAAATGATTTAGAAAAATGATTATATAGTTTTGTTGGAGAAAATACTGAGATTTAAAAGTATTTTTATCTAGCTAAGATGGGTGTGTCTGTTCAAAAGCAAAAGAAAGACATTTTCTGAAATACAGATGCTCAGAAAGTCAACATTCACTGAAAAGAAAAAAAAAATTATGTAAGTAACCTGTAGAGAAAGTTTAACATCCATTTAACATAAAACCCATGAATGGGAAATCATGCTGTTAAAGAATTGGAGGAAAATCACTAAAACTGTAAAACACAAAGTTTAGTGTAAACAATTCTTGCTACTATGTTTATGATACAATGTACATGTAAAGATAAAGAAATAATGTAAAAATTATTTTATGTTAATAATCTAAAAATCTCAGATTACTTCAAACTTGGATATGGAGAAGAAAATAATGTAAACTCAGCCAGGCTGTCTGAAATGTGTATGTTTTGATGTAGACTTATTTAGGTCACAAGAAACTGTTTTTTGAAAGCTATGATATGCTCCTAATATAGGCCTCTTCACACCAACATTTAATATCAGTTTTATGATGGTGTTACAAGTGAACTTATCTGGAGATACTAGCAGAGGTGGCAGCTTTCTCCCTGAATTTGGGGATGTTTACTCTATCTTCTTCTCACAAGTTTCTGAGAGTTACCACAACCTCACGAACCAAAGTGTTCTGATTTTAGGAGACGCCTCAGTAGAAATTACCTGGCTTTGATTATTTCTCATGTTCTGCACTCATCAGGTTAATTCTCAAATTACATATGTTTTCATGTCTTCAGGGGAAAGTTAAAAGCACTCTACTCTATTAATTGAGCTTCACTTTTTAATAGGTGACCTCATCCAATTGATACAGAAAGCCCAAGAGCCATGGAAATAGAACAGAGACCAAAGCTTTTTTAACACAAAAAAAGACAAGAAGAAATTTTAACCATAGCAGATCAGTCATTGTGTAAGCTAACATCTTCATTCTTCAGCTTCCCTAACAGAAAAAGAAAAAAAAAGCATTAAAAAAGAAAGTAGATGTATCAGTTATCACAATAAATACAAACGGTTTAAATTATTTTATTAAATGAAAAATTAAATTGAGTTAAAAATAATTCAACTTTGTACAGTTTCTAAGAGTTATATCTAAAAGTTTGTGGAGAAAGATTAAAACTAAAAGTATTAAAAAGCATTTCAGGCATATGCAAACAAATAGAAAACAGGGGCATGGAAGTAATACCACGATTTAAAGCACAACACAGTAAATAGGATAAAGAATGGTTTAGGCTGATAAAAGTTATTATTTGAAAGTATGCTATAATAGTCTTGATTCATAATATTTTATATGTATTATTATCTAGTGATATAAAGCAAATGCTTTAAAAACAAAGAATTTAAAATTACATGGGAGATGAAACAAACACTTTCATTCTTTCATAGGTAATGAAGACAAAAATCTATATTTTTATGAAATTTTGCATCAAATTTATTAGACTGAATATATAAATATTTAACATTGGATTCTATAACAGAAGAAATATTCCTTTACAATGTCTACAGAATATTTACTAAAATTTATCATAGTCTGGCCATAAAGAAATCCTCAATAATTTCAGATGGGTAGAAATTAAACAGCTCATATTCTTTTACCAGAGTACAAATTCTAGAAGTTAAAAGAACAGGTTTAAATAAAAACCACTTGGAAACTGCTGCAAGATAGAAAATATCCTTCCTCAATTAATTGTATGAACAAATAAAAACTAACATTTAGAAAATAATGGACTAAGTGCATATCAAATCTCACAGGATATGGTGCTAGGCAACACAATCATAGCATTAGTATTGAATAACAAAGAATGAAAATAAAGAATTTAACTTAAGAAGTTAAAGATTAGTAAAATAAGCACAAGAATAGCATAAGAAGAGAAATGAAAAAAAAAATTCTGTAAAACCAAATCCAAGAAACAATATAATTTTTAGATTGTGTGTAAGCCTAATTAAGAAGAGTCAAACACAAACTTGGAAAACTATGATTGACATTTATATCATAGGGCAGCCACCCATAAATTTTCTTTTTTTTTCTTCTGAAACCAAGTCTTACTCTGTTGCCCGGGCTGGAGTGCTCTGGCGCGATCTCGGCTCACTGCAACCTCTGCCTCCTGGGTTCCAGTGATTTTCCTGCCTCAGCCTTTCGAGTAGCTGGGATTACAAGCACCCACCACCAGGCCCGGCTAATTTTCGTATTTTTAGTGGAGATGGGGTTTCGCCATGTTGGCCAGGCTGGTCTCGAACTCCTGACCTCATGTAATCTACCTACCTCGGCCTCTCGAAGTGCACACTGATTTTTTTAAAAGAATGAATACAATTTACATTTTTCTGAACAGATTAAAAATCTTAATTAAAACCATGATTAGGGTCCGGGCGAGGTGGTCATGCCTGTAATCCCAGCACTTTGGACGGCCAAGGCAGGCGGATCACCTGAGGTCAGGAGTTCGAGACCAGCCTGACCAACATGGTGAAACCCCCGTCTTTACTAAAAATACAAAAATTAGCCGGGTGTGATGGCACACGTCTGTAATCCCCACTACTTGGGAGGCTGACACACAAGAATCGCTTGAACCTGAGAGGTGGAGGTTCCAGTGAGCTGAGATGGTGCCACTGCACTCCAGCCTGCGCGACAAAGCGAGACTCGGTCTTCAAACAAACAAACAGTGATTGGGATAGGGTAGGGGATATGAATAATAATATTGATTGAAGAATAATTAAACAGAATGGATACATATTTGGTGGCAAGATAAAGAAATGTTTTCTTTTTTTTCTTTTTTTTTTTTTTGAGATGGAGTCTCGCTGTGTCGCCCAGGCTGGAGTGCAGTGGGGCGATCTCGGCTCACTGCAAGCTCCGCCTCCCGGGTTCACGCCATTCTCCCGCCTCAGCCTCCGAGTAGCTGGGACTACAGGCGCCCGCCACCACACCCGGCTAGTTTTTTGTATTTTTAGTAGAGACGGAGTTTCACCATGTTAGCCAGGATGGTCTCGATCTCCTGACCTCGTGATCCACCCGCCTCGGCCTCCCAAAGTGCTGGGATTACAGGCTTGAGCCACCGCGCCCGGCCAAGGAATGTTTTCAAAGCATTTTTCTAAATAAGCTCTTGGCTCAGAATACAGTATGGGTAAGGTCACAGAAATCTCATTGCACAGTGTCGCATTCTTTTTATGTCCTGAAATGTGAATTTTTTGAGATATGACATTTGAGCTATATATTTTGGATCCCTACTGCTAGGCTTGGTATATATTAAGTCCTCAGTAAATACTTGTTGAATGAGTGAAGTAATCAGTGGAGACCTGCCACTGATAAATATTACTTCAAAAAATTTTCGAAGTTGTTGCCAATCTCTGAACCATTGTCATTTACTTTCTTTCACATATCTTCCTCCTTTCTTTGTTCATGTTATTCCTCTCTCAGTACAGCCTTCCTTTGGAAGGGTAAGTTTTGCTTGTCCCTCACAACTTGGTTTAGACATGACTTTATTTTAGAAAGCTCCCTTTTCCCACTCTTCTTCCACACTAACCTAGCCAGGTATCCTTTCTCTATTTCACAATAGTATCATGCACATGACTATATTACACAGATACTATTTGTGCAATTAGTTTTCTTCCCAACAAAACCATATACTCTTGGAGGACAATTACTATGTTATATTAATCTTCAAACTCCCAGCATAAACAATGAAATTCAGGAATTTGGAAGGACCCAAAATTGTTGAACACTGCGTAATTGATGGGTCCATTTTGTTATAGCAGCCATCTCCACTCTACCATGTTTTGCAAGATTCTGTATAACAAAACAAGCTATGCTGACTATTAAATAGTAATTTTATTTTTCACTTTTATTAACAAAAATATGCATAACTATCAGAGTTTTTTGATAAGAATAGGACATCAGAAATTCCAAAGGATGTGATAAAAATCTTGCCTGTGCAGCTTTGTAGTGGGGAATGCACAAGTTTTGCAACATTTTTTTCTGAAACATTGACTCAAAGGAATATGACTTGATAGATGCTAGTTCGGTACAAATGTAATTGTGATTTTTGCCATTAAAAGTAATGGCAAATGCCACAACCACATGTGCACCAACCTAATAGATTTGCAGGCTCTAGATTTAGAGTTTCTTTTTCTTTTCTTTGTAAATTTTGTTGCTTGTATTAAGAAACAAAATATGCAAAAGTACAGAAAATACTATACAGACACCTGCCTTTTGCCTTTTTTTTTTTTTTTTTTTTTTTTTTTGCTGCAGAGTTCTCTTTATTTTCAGAAATGAAGGCACTATGGTTCAAGTCTCATCTTTCAGGTCTTCCCTTCCCTGCCTTAGTCTACAGTATGGCTAGACATGGCAATGGTACTAATCTTGTCTTTGGTTAAATTTTGATTTTTTGTTCATCCTGGATCTTTTTGTGCCTTGATGTTGATTTGTGAAACTTTAGTTTCTGATTGATCCATGCTTTCTACTCATTAGCTGTTTAACCATTGGATTACTTACACTTTAGGCAGGGTTATCACCCAAAAAAATCTAGCCAAGAAAAGCAAACTGTGAGGTATTTCCACGGCATGGTAATGATGATGTTCTCTTAAAGCATCAAGCCTGAATTCATGGCCTGGTTGCATAGTTAAAGTGCTTAGATATGTTTTCTGTCTGTTCCCATATCCCAAGAGAGAACTCCCAGCCACAGACAGTGCCTGGATCCCTTTTCTAAGGAAGCTTTTTCCTTTCTTTTTTCCTTCAGCAAAGTGTCCTATACATTCAGCTGCATATACCGCATTGTTCTGGAAAAGACAAGCCAAAACAAAAGATTATTTCTTGGAAGATGCTATGAACTTCTAGAGAATGAGTTCTTTCCGTTTGGAGCTGACCTCCAGGTCTCAGCCTCTGTTTCTTTTCATGTGCCTCTTTTCTCCTCAGTTCTAGAGATTTCATGGGTAACGACCCTATTTGAAGAAACACAGTAAGTTTATTTAGTTGTTGCTGTGGGACAGTCACTGTGGTAGGCAATTTTCATATGTTATGTTATTTACTCCCTTCAAGGAGGTAGGGCTTATAACTTCCATTTCTGAGTTTGGGGAAACTGGATTTCACAGTGGTTAAGTAATATGTTAAATATTGCACAGGGAGCAACAGAACTGGAATGCCAAAATATATTAACATTTTGTTCCTTTTTGCAGATACTTGAGAACCATTAAAGAATCTAGAGAGTGAAGTAACAGAACTGGAGCTCTTGTTTAGAAAGATGATTCTGGTGGAATGTGGAGGATGGATTGGTGGAGGCAAGGGTGTTTTGATTCACACAAGAGATCATGACCAACTGAATTAAGTCAGCAGCAGTAAGACAATAGATAAGAGATGTCTGAAGGGGGAGGATGTAGATTCATGCAGCATCTTTTTGAAGAAGGTGGTTGATTCTTTGGTCATGACCAGCAAAGTCATTTGAATAGGACAGGCCTTGGAATCACAAAGATCTGGGCACAAATCTTCCCCTCTTTAACTTCCTTGCTGTAGGACCTCAGGCAAGTTATATAATTTTTTCTGAATATCAATTTCATTATTTGTAAAAATAAGAATAATAATTTTGCTTTCTCATGAGGTTGTGAAAATTAAACAAGATGGATAATACATGTAAAGTCTTTACATAATTGATCTCTGGTAAGCTATTGCTATTATAATTATGTTATTATTATTAGTGAAAGAATCGAAGGAGGGTTGGGTTGATGGCAAGCACACAGAGGGAAGGCCAGAATGTGATGGGATACTTGATGTTTTCTTCTCTCAGGCAAGAGTTATGGGAAATAGGGAAGAAGAAGATATACAGCGAATGCAGCAGAGAAGGGATAAACTGAAGGAGAATAAGCTGGTGTCCTGGCTGGTTCCACTGTCTAGGGCAAGGCAATCAGCAGGCCTTCTATTCTAGGCAGTCTTTCCTGACTGCTGGTTTGAATCCTCCATACTGCTGCATTTAGCTTTCCTCCTCTCCTTACTTTTGGAGATCTGATACCCGTTTCAGATTTTTTTTTTTTTTTTTTTCCTGCACTCCCAATGCTGTTTTCCCTTCTCCCCACCCAGGTTCTTCGCTCAGTTCTCCTGAAGTCTTCAAGCCCATCCACCTGGTTTTCTTTGTTCAACATTTCACTGGCATTCAATCCAAAGATATTTAAGAGGCATCAACCGTGTTGCAGGCAAGAGGAAGGAATTCCCTGAGCCCCATGGAGCTCACTCTCTCTAGAAAGACATATCACACTCTCTCCACTATGCTCAACATTGCCTGGTGTCTGTTTCAAAAACTGCCAGAGCCGCTGATTTCAGAAGTGGGGGATCTTCAGAGGAGGGAAGGGAAATGAAAAGTAGAAACTTCCATTCATAGGCTTAACAAGATTTTGTTACTGCACACTACATAGCAGGCACCCTGCTAGGAAGCAGAGGCCTAGAGTTGAAATAAAGTAGCTATAAGTTTGCTGCTCTCAGAAAACTTACATTCTATGGGAAGAAACAGACAAATGTTAGTAAACAGATTAATTAATTACAAACTGTGAAGCATATTAAAGGCTGGGGCAAAGAGAATAAAATGGGTTAGAGTTTGCAATCCCTCTCCTTACACTGGGTGGTAGCTGTGAGAGTTTGGCCAAATGCAAAGATTTGCTTTCCAGGTCTTCATACCAAAGAATAGGTGGGAAACACTAGATCAATAGACTTTAGTATTTTTAATACACCTTTTATTTTTGAATTGTTTTATTTTATTTATTATTTTCTTTTAGACAGAGTCTCACTCTGTTGTCCAGGCTGGAGTACAATGACACGATCTCGGCTCACTGCAACCTCTGCCTCCCAGGTTCAAGCAATGCTCCTGCCTCAGCCTCCCAAGTAGCTGGGATTACAGGCGTGTGCCACTACACTCAGATAATTTTTTTTTATTTTTAGTAGAGACAGGGTTTCACCATGTTGGCCAGGCTAGGCTCGAACACCTGACCTCAGGTGATCTGCCCGCCCCAGCCTCCCAAAGTGCTGGAATTATAGGCATGAGCCACTGTGCCCAGCCTGGAATAATTTTAGATTTCAAAAAAAGTAGCAAAGACAAAGGACATAGAGAGGTCTTCTATATCCTTTACCCCATTTCCCCAAATGCTAACATCTTCCATAATCATAGTACTCTGTTAAAACTAAGAGATTCACATTGATGCGTTACTAATAATTAAACTTCAAGCTTTGTATTTCACCATCTTTCCTTCTATTGTACATTTTATTGTTGTTATTGTTGTTGTTCCAGGACCCAGTTAGGGATATCACATTGCAGTTAGTCTGGCATCTTTTTGAAACTTAAGTATTCATGCCTCCATGAGCTTATTTAGCACACAGATATAAAAGCAGACACAGAAGTTGAAGTATTGCTTGCATAAGATAGTTTGCAAACACATATGCAAAGAGGATCAAAAAAATCCTTGAGAAACTGGGTAGCCATCACTACCCCAGCCACTGATGTCAGCCAAGCCTTTTGCATTTTTCAATTTCTCTCTCCTGGGCATCTGGGAAAGCTCCTGCATCTCAAAGATTGTTCTTTAAGTTCTTTAAGCAAAATGGGACTTGGAATGCAGCATTTATAAATTACCTATGAGGGCCTGTAAACATCAGATTGTTTTTTTAAATTTAATTGCCCTTTTAAATATTTAATTCAAAGACAGGGCTGGGGGAGGGTCATGGAGGAGGTTTACAGGATGACTCAAGAACTGTTTCCTGTCTATCAAATGGACAGCCCGCCCAGAAAGATTAACCCAGATTCCCCCAAAGAAATCTGTGTCAAATTGATGCTGAGTTGGTCTGGCATCTGAGGAGAATCTTGACATGACAAGATTAACCCTCTCAGTGCCCCGGGGCTCTGAGAGAAAGACTTTCAAAGGTTTACCTGTGCATAGCTCAGCAGAAGGTCACATAGCGCTGAATTCTCTGCGGGAGGAGTGTGACACGGCAGGAAGTCAGGAATGAGTGATGAGGAGGTGTTATTACTCAGGGGGGATTTCCCACCTGATTGCACTGCATTGGCACTGATGTTTTATCACACTGTATGCTTGCTGTGAATTTGCCATAGAGAAAGCTGCTACTGGCTGGTTACAGACCTTGCAGTCCACAGTGGTGGGATTGCGACACTTCACCTGCTACCAGATGAGTAATCTGGTGTTTTGGATCCTTAGCTCATGAGGGGACCCTTATCCACTGCTAAGTAACCTCTTTTCTCCCTGGACTTTTGAGTCTTGATTCATGTCTTTGTAAACATTTTCACTCCAAAGTGTGACCTCCTTTCCTAATTTTTGCAGAACCATTAAACCTTCTGTTGTTTAATTGTTAACCTACTCCCTTTGCTCTAAACTGTATGAATTGGCTTATCTTCTTAGGGCTTCTCTAGAAGCAAAATTAATGATACCGACTGCTTGTCACTAAACAGAGGCTTAGGGAGAAGGACATGAGGAGATGTGAGACTGAGAGATATATAGAGAAGAGGCCTATGGGCCTAGGAGCTCACTATTTTTTGGTTGTCGAACAAAAGTTCTCAACTTACTCCTTCCTACATTGAGGCCAGCATTGACGGTCCAGGATCTGGCTGTCAGAACTCACCCAAGAAGAGCAGCCCTAAGATTGAGTTCTGATGGTGCAGTGATAAAGGTGGCTCTGGTTCAGGTCACTTCTTTGGGTTTTGTTTGTTTGTTTGAGTTAAATTTATGGTTTGTGCACAATTGGAATGGTCTTCAACCACTTACTCATCTGGTAGTCTGCATAAGTGATAAAATCTCTCTCCCAGTTTCTACCATGGACCAGATGAAGTTAGTTTTGACCGGAACATCAAGCATGAAGAATAGTAAGCATCTTTAGCTCCCATAGCAATTGTAGTTGGGATCTCAAGAATTCACTATGATGTAACTACTAAGGTGTCACCTATGAAAAGAAGTATCCAGGATTGTTCTTAAGCTCTACACTGGGCACCCATAGACCATATGTGAGCTCTGGGTATGTTTTGTTTGACCACACAGGTGAACACAAATCACTCTGCATGGGACATCACAGCCCCCACCTCTCCTATTGTTTTATGCTCAATCTGCTTCATATATTTGCCTCACATGTAGTGGGTTAGATAGTGGATCCCAAAAAGATATGTCCAAGTCCTAATTCCTGGAACCTGTGAATGTGACTTTATTTAGAAAAAGGGTCTTTGCAGATTAATTAAGTTAAATATCTCAAGGTAACACCATCCTTGTTTTAGGGTTGGTCCTAAATCCAACGACAGGTGTACTTATAAGAGAAAGGTAGAGAAGTTTATGTGAAGATGGAGACAGAGATCAGAGTGATGCTGCCACAAGTTAAGGAAGGCCTGGGACTGCCAGAAGCTTTAAAAGGCAAGGAAGGATTCTTCTCCCCTAGAGGCCATAGAGGGAGTGTAGCTCTACCGAGACTTGGATTTTAGACTCGACCTCCAGAACTATTAGAGAATAAATTGTTATGTTAAGCACCATGTTTGTGTTAATTTGATATGGTAGCCCTAGGAAATGAATACACTCCTGCAGTCATAACACATCTGTATTTGTTTACCTTTTAATCTCTGTGTGCTTGT
The DNA here is from genome assembly GCF_008728515.1 of Papio anubis. Classification (NCBI taxonomy): domain Eukaryota; kingdom Metazoa; phylum Chordata; class Mammalia; order Primates; family Cercopithecidae; genus Papio; species Papio anubis. The sequence goes on from NC_044991.1 coordinate 66,838,605, forward strand.
GTATGTATATTTGTGTCTCTGTGTGCTTGTGTATGTATATTTGTGTCTCTGTGTATATGATATATGTGAGTATGTGTTTATCAAGTGTTGAAGGCCATTTAGACTCACACAACTGCTGGTCGCTATTCTCCTATGCTCGTGTCTTCCTTCTCTGGCTGTCTTTTTGTTGTGGCTTTTTTCTGAATCTTTGAGGTATCTGTAGTTTTTGTGCATCTGGTACCCCTTCTTCTTTATTCTGGTGATGGAAGCCACCAGTCTGATGATGATAATTAATTTATGCTTTGAGTAATTAATTAACTAAACCACAGTAATTTTGAACACTGATAAATACTCCATGATCTGCTAGAGACTATAGTTACAGTGGTGACCAAAACCAGGCAGTCTTTTATGGTTTTTTGACTTATCCTCTGTAGTGGGCATGGTACACACATTGATGCACCATTAAGATTCTCTCAAGGAAACAGAGAAGCAGAGTGAGCAGACAACACCTGGCTCTGACTGCCTCAGCTGCACAGAACAGCCTCACCTAAGGCCACATATTTCCTGGGGCAGCTTACCTCCAGCATGAGTGAGGCAGAAGGTAAGCAATATTGTTCTGGAGCTGTCTGCCCAAGAGAGGCTCCTGGGGGCCTGTATCACAATTTGACTTCTTCCTCGGCCCAATCTTACTTTCTCCCCCTGCTTTCCACAGGTGTTACTTCCTATGCCCTGGTAAATATCTTGCACTCCAACCTTCATCTTAGCATCTGCTTTCAGATATTCCAACCTGGACAGTGGGTCAGAGGGCAGCTGAAGCAATGCTTATTCAAACAAATGTGACATTGTAGTGTGATTAATGCTCCAAAGGAAAGTTCCCTGGTTTCTTGTTCTCATGTCTACACTTGGAGATTGTCCCTCTATCTCCTACTTGGATGGTGGCCTAAATGTGGGACTCAACTCCTTTCTTTTATTTACATACACGCTTTACACAGCCACGCAGACAAAGCTGCTCATATGCACCAAACTTCACTACAACAATGCCTTGCACAGATAGAAGGTATTTCTGAAGATTCGGTAAAATGGAAGAGTTGTACAACGAGAAAAGGCAAATGGCTTAAAATTTAAAAATAGATATTCCGGTTCTTGAAAAAGTCCTCTTATTATTTCTTCCAACAGAGGCTTAGTCTATTATATTCACAAGTTCCTTTGATTTTGTGGCTTCAACACTGCACATTATTATGCCAAGCAAAATCGCTTCTTGCCTCCATTTTAACTTTTCAATCCTTTAAAACTATATCCCCTTTTGTTACACAGGTGTATTCATCTGAAAAACCTCACCGAACTATACACTTAACATCTGTGTATTTTATTGTATGCAGCTGTAATACTCCATTAAAAAAAACTGTGCCTCCTCAGGCCCATAGAAATAAGTGGCTATGCAACCTACTGTTAATTATACTTTTACTATACAATGGTCTAGCAAGGCTTTTGAGATCGATTACTCTTTATTGATATCTGATTACATTCTTGGGGAAGATGGCATTCTTTTCCCTCAGTTGACTCATGACTCATGGGGTGAGGTGGGTTATTTCTTCTAGCAATATTTGCTTATTTCAGAGCAATTTTTGCTACACTGTGAGCTCCTTGAGGGGAGAAGCTATGTGTCCTTGTTTCTATGTCACCTACACCTTGCATCAAGCCTGAACCAAATAATGGTCTCAGTGGACACTGAAGGCAAAAATTAATCAATTGATAAATGGAGGAAGAATGAGTCCTAAAAAAATGTGTAGGCCATGGGACCATGAATGGATACATAGCCAGGAATTTGTATAGCTGTGGCTTGGGTCTTGAGTACCATTAGAGTCCAGATGGTTTGGGTTGGAACATGAGCCACACTAGAAGCACTCAGAGTTTGACCCATATCATGCAGCCTTCTAATGGTGCCCTTTGATCCCTGTTGCTCCCTACGTTGAAAGATTAACCTTCATATTCAGAACTCTTCTTCATCAACTTCATAGTCTCTATGCAGATTATTAACATTCATAAACTATTCAGACAATTGCTCATTCATTCCTTAATACACTTTTTTAAAGCTAAACATGCTAAGAACTTTTATGACCTTGTGTCTTTATTTACATTGTGCTGTTTATGCAAAATTTCCCTTTCCTATATATTTCCTACAAATGATTGTTACAAAGAACATGGGTGTTGAAGTCCTGAAGATCTAGGTTCAAATTCTAAGTCGGCTACTCATGAGCTGGGTGACCTTGAGCAAGTCACCTAAACCTTTCTGAAACTCAAATTCCTCATCTGTAGAAGGCATGGTAGTGGTACGAGTGATAATTATTTCACCTGGTTGTTATGAGGATGAGATCAGCCAACATATTTAAACATATTTGAGACCCTGGCACCAGATTTGTACAAGTTCAGGGTTCTGAGAGTGAGTATCTTCATAAATCTTGCATCCTAGTCACCTCTCTTACCTCAATCTAGATTGGGACCTGCCTGGAACATAATAGTTGCTGATTTCTTCCTCTCTCTCTCTTTTTCTGTTTCCTCCAGCATAAATAATTATTACAAATTAATATTGTTATTATTCTAGACCAGGGATTAAAAGTGTGGCCCAAGGGTCAAATCCAGCCTGGTTATGTAAATAAAGTTTTACTGGAACACAGTCATGCCCATTTGTATGTGTTAAAACTTACTGCTTTGTGTCGTATACTTATTATGGTTTCCAGGCTTGTGTGCCTAGTGGTGACTAAAGATGTTCTTTTCATTTTGTTATGGAAAGTTTCAAACAACCATACTTTTGCTTAAGTTGAACCCACTTTGGGAAACATTTATGCTCCTTTCATGTCAGCAAGAGCAGCCTCCTTTCACTTTTCTTTTTTAAACTTAAATTTATCAACCACCTAAGTCTAGTAACCAGATTTGTCATAGAGAGGCTTCCTATAGGTTTGGGACCTTTGCTCAAATCAGTACTTTTAAGCCATTATTAGATTGTATAAAGAGGGAGACAAAACAGGGCCTGATGCACTGACAATGAGCAGAGCAGCAGAAATGTGAGATGCCTTCCGGTTGGCTTCCTGCTGCTAGCGTGGCCCACTTGCCTCAAGGGAATCATTCTCAAACTTTCTGTTTCACTATGCGATAGGAATCTCATTACGTCTCAAAAGCCTATTTTGTAACTTACATCATAAGGCACCATTTTAATAAGCTGAGCTTTGCTTAAGCTGCAGAGTTGAGTTTGGCAATATGTTGGTTGAGATTGTCGTGGGGAGTCATCTTTCTGGTTTCGACAGAATTATTGGGTCATGGTTCTGGGAGCTTTTGGCTTCTTTCTTACATAATATTGACCAGCTACACTTTGATTAGCATTCACAAAAGCATCACAAAACCGAATCTGTATAAGTAGTCTGTCCTCTTTCGTCCTCAGGTGAGGAAAAGCCTAAACATTTCCTTCTGTTTTTTAGTCTTCCTTCATAGGTCCTTTATAATTTTTGTTTATTTTTGATAAGAATTAAATTATTTACTAAAGGTTTGAAGAGCTGGATTAATAGAATAGGGCCTGAGTGCTTTTTTTCTTGTGTTTGAAGGCGGAGATGAATTTCTCATGCTGTAGCTAGCAACAACAATTTGCTAGCTGACTATATTTCAGGAAGGCTTTGAACCAACAAGCAAAGACTAGCTAGCTTCGAGTCCAGGGGATTAGAGCAATTGAAAATAAGTTTTCCACTACAGGGGAAAGTCAGCGAGTTACTCTCACAACTGTTTTAACTCAGGTTTATTGAGTTTGTTAATACATCTAGTTGAGACGCCCACATTCTCTACCTTAGTGTTTCTCAGTGTGGTCTGAAGACTAGCTATATTGGAATATTCTGAGGGAACTTGTTAAGTAAGCAGATTCTATGGACCTACTCCTTACTCAGTGATTTAGAATCCTGGGATGAAGTTAGGGGAGGGGATGTTGAAAAGCAGTAGAATTTTATAAGTTAAACAAGATTTCTGGGTCATCCTTCTATTTATTAATGTTTGACAACCAATGATGAGTAAAATATTCTCTTTTTATTGCTCACAGTGGAGTTTATAAAGGCAATATACACAAAGTGCTGCAGCATAGGACTATGCGAGATGGCATAAAAAGACAGAAGATGGACCACTGAGATAACCTGTCAATTCATTGATTGTCTTACTACCCTTGGCTGAATTGACTGAAACTCCATCTGCTTTGTTGGCACATAGACAAGACTTTATTGGTCGAACGTTGAGAGCAATTGATTTCACATGATTTTTACATACCATCACTAAGGACTTTTGAGTATGTTTTGTAAGAGACTTTCAGGAGTTGATACAACAAGGGAAAATGAGCTCCTGGGTACCTCTTTCACATGTAGTGAAGTAACTCACTTCAGCCTTCTCCTGACTTTCACTGAACCCCCAAAGGAGTTGACTGCTTTACTAGGGGGCTGAAAGCTGGTATTCATGTGTATTAGGCAATTCTTGCCCCAAGGAACTTTCAATTCAGCTGCTACATAAAGTAACTACAACTTGTAAAACCTAAAACGTATTATATGTTAGTCCGTTGACTAACTTATGAATTTAGGGACCCAGTGAAAGGTGACATTCCTGTTTCCCTGAGGACAAGAGGCTGTAGGAAACAGGTCAAAGGATTTAAGAAATATTTTTTGGATAGTACATTAGTTTCAGTTCTCTAAAGAAACAGAACTATTAGGAAATGGGAAACCAACAGAAAAAAATATATATATAGGTGTGTATATATATATGTGTGTATATAATAGTATATATAATATATATTTTACATATGCTTGTGTGTATATATATTTTCTATTGGTTTCCCATTTCCTATTAGTTCTGTTTCTCTAGAGAATTGTAACTAATGTACTAATACTATCCAAAAAATAAATCTTAAATTCTTTGACCTACATATATATGTACATATGACCTACATATACATATATATAATATATATAATACATATATATTATATATAATATAATATAGAAACCTTGGAGCTTCCTGGATCTGGATGTAGATATCTCTCCCAAGACTTTGGAGGTTTTCAGCTGTATTTTGATAAATAATTTTTCTATAACTTTCTCTATCTCTTCTTTCTCTAGTAATCCTATAATACAAATATTTGTTCACTTAATGGTATCCCATAAGTTCTGCAGGCTTTCTTTTTTTTTTTTTTTTTTTTTTACTGTTTTACCACCCCTTGACTGGAATATTTTGAAATACCTCTTGACTGGGATATTTTGAAATGCCTGTCTCCAAGTTCAGAAATTATTTCTTTTGCTTGACCTAGTCTGTTGTTGAAGTGCTCAGTTGTATTTTTTTTTTTTTATTTCTTTCATTGAATTCTTACCTCCAAGATTTTTGTTTGATTCTTTTAATGCTGTCTATCTCTTTGTTGAATATCTCATTCAGATCATGAATTGTTTTACCGATTTCATTGAAGTGTTTCTCTGTATTCTCTTATATTGTTGAGTTTCCTTAATATCATTATTTTGAATTCCTTTTTAGGCATTTTGTACATTTATTTCTCTTTGCAGTCTGTTACTGCAGAATTATTGTGTTCCTTTGGAGGTGTCATGTTTTCATCTCTTTCATGTTTCTCTCTCTCTCTCTTTATTCAGAGCACATACGTGTAGCCAACCACGATCCCTGGTGGACTGAACAAAGTGAGAATAAAGGCAAAGATAAGAAAGTATATTTGGAAGAAGGGGTCAGGAGTCTCCTTGCCTATAGTGGACAAGAGCCCTGAGCTTTTTCAGCCCTCTGAATTTATTAGGTAAAAGAGATAATGAGAAGGGGGGAGTGATTGTTGGGTAATTGTCAGTCGGCCATTTGGTTCACAGCAGGCTTGTGAGACTACATCCTTCGAACAATAGGTGCTAGATATCCCAGTAGATAACTTCAGGGAGCCTGGCGCCAGGGAATGATGGCTCTCAGCAAACCTCCTGGCAGCAGGTGCAGTCCTGAGTTTGCTCACATCCTGCATTTGTGATAAACAGTTTGCTGTTTGATCATATAGCCTCCGGTGGAATGTTGAGTTGGTCACAATCCCTTTGGCCTTTTCGGTTCCCAACACATATGGCCCATCAAACTTTTCCCATGGTGGGCTGAAATTTTACCTCCTATAATTATTTACTGGCTATGGGCTTGCATAGGAAGAATGTGCCCCAGATATGCAGCTTTGTGCAGTTGAGGCAAATGCTAAAGGAGCCACTTCCAAGGGCGGGGGCAATGAGTCCTTCTTTGCAGAGGGATCTGGGAAGCTTATCTTTCTGTCCCTTCACTATAATTTTAGTTCATTGCTACTGTATAGAGAAGTGGTCCCCAAGCTTTATGGCACCAGGGACCAGTTTCATGGGAGACATTTTTTCCACAGGTGGGGGTTGGTTGAGAGGATGGTTTCAGGACAAAATTGTTCTACCTGAGATCATCAAGCATTAGTTAGATTCTCAGAAGGAGCGCTCAACCTAGATCCCTGGCACGTGCAGTTCACAATAGGGTTTTTGATCCTGTAAGAATCTAATGCCACCACTGATCTGACAGATGGCAGAGCACAGGTGGTAATGATCGCTCATCTGCTTCTCACTTCTTGCTGTGAGACTCAGTTCCTAATGGGTCATGGACAGCACCATCTCGCAGTCTGGGGATTGGGGAACCCTGGTCTAGAGTAGTGCAAAACATGCTCCTTCCATGTTTCTGAGGACTGACCCTCGGGTATTTACAAACAGTCAACTTGCCTACTACATTTCATTTGTAATCACACCTCGATGCCATTTATACATATTTAGTTTAGTTTAAGCATGTGCAGATATATTACCTTTTCCTCCTTGAAAGGCTTCCTGGTTACCCTATGTGGCTGTTTGTTCACCATTTTTGTATGGGCCTTTGAAGCTGAGGGCTTGGACAGTTCCTACTGTACAAGTGGTCAGAATCCCTCTCCCTCCAAACCCAATGACAATGTTCCTTTAGTAGGATTAAGGTGCCATAAGGACCTTTGCTTTTTAAATTAGGCTTACACAGAGCTTAGTAACTATAAGTTCCCTCCTTATCCTGCCTCTATTTATCATTAATATGTTGCACTTCTCAGCTGGCGAAGGATAAAATAGTTGATAGCAAATGAATTAGGTATCAATTAATTTCTAAAGCAAACCTAATGGGCATTTAAGAAGAGAATTTAATGTCTCATTTACTCTCTATAGCTATCTTGTTAAATGCCAATTAGGTATCTAAATATTTCCTACAAGCTTAATGAATTATAATAAGTAATAAGTGATTACCACTTTTTTCTAGGATCTTCGCACTCTCGACTTCCAGTGCAATGATATTAGACGTTTTTTCTCGTCCTATTTAGGATACAGATAAAATAGACTCAAGCCTTCCTAATTAGCATTAGCTACCTTATTTAGCAATAAAGTACTAAATTTGTAGTCAATTCTGAATATAAAAAATATCAAAATGCATGCAGCTAGAGAATATATGAGTAATAGGATTTTCACTTGAAAATAAAGTGAGCACTATTAAAGTGTTACCTATAATGAACGTCTAATGTTTCACCTTCTCAATGCCTGCCTCACCTCACCCCTCTCACTGAAACCATTTCTAGACACCAAGGCAGAGAGCGTATTAGCAGACTCACACATGAATTGATGGGCTGTGTGTTTGTGACTGGAATGGTACACAAAAACCTAAAGGCAGCAGGGGCCAGGACAGTGGACTCCACTACACAAAATGGGGAAGGTTAAGGAGGCCTGGTCTGGGATCTAGCCCTTCAAGGGTTTCTCTGCCACTCTGGGAGAATAGAGTGATCCTTCGGTTTGCTTATCCAGGCTTTGATATCTAACAGTGCCCTGTGGGGTTGGGGAGATTAGCAGCCAATATTCAGGTGGCAGGCTTAATGAACTACTGTTTCACTCCAAGGAGGGCTCTGGCCCCTGAAAGTGAGGGTTTGGGTGGGACTGCAGTGGAAAGAGGTGGGAAATACTGGCCAGATATGAGTAGCACAGCGCTCCTGAGCAGTCAGCTCTGGTAACGTAACTCAGTTACATCATGAGTTATGTATGGATGTCATTCAGTTCAGACCGTGGAGTGGAGGTTAAGGGTATGAAATTTGGGATCAAACAGACCTGAGTTTGAGGCCCAACTTGCTTCATACTTGTCCTTTGAGCTTGTTTATTTTGAAGATTAAAAGAGAGAATTTGCTTAAAGCATGCAATACAATGCTTACCAAATAGCACACAATCAGTAAGTGTGCTTATTATTAGAGTGAATAATAATGATAATAAAAATATTAAGGATGATGAAGTCACTTTGTTTCTGAGAGTGTATCTGATTCGTAGACTGTCCGTTTGATAGCTCTTCCTTCCTTAGGAAAGTTAGTTAAGTCATGATTCAGTTCCTTCCTAATGAAAGTTAGTTCAGTACAACCTGAAGCATGTACAAATTCCACACAGAGTGTTGGTGTGCCTGTTGTGATGATGCAGCCACTGCATACAACATTCATATCATGACCTCAAGTGAAAAAAAATCCATTATTTTTTTCTTCCAGAGAATGAAGGGAACACTAGGTCATTGTTAGATGGCAATAGCTACTTCTCAAATACCTTGCTCAGGAAATACCTTGTTCCAAATACATGCTGCAAAGCTGAGGAGGACTCTTGCAACTGGGCACAGGGGTACAAACACCACCTCATTTCCCAAGGACAGCTCCACTCTTCAATGAGGCCATTCATCCTGGCCCTACACAATTACTGTCGCTTACACAAACAGTTATGGGGCATTCAAATGACAAATGCTAGGCAGCCATCCAAGTCACATTTCTGAAAAATATTTTTATTACAGGAAAATGCTCATGATGTAGCATTAAAAAGGGGGAGGAAAGCAGGAAACCTATCAAGATCAGCAGAGAAAATAACTAGTATAGATCCCGGAGTTAAACTCAGCCTCCTTTCTCTCACCTCCAGGCTGGCCTCAGGAAAATACCAGACAGAAATAAAAAAGAGACAAAGATCCAACTAACTTCATATACATCAGCAGGCAATACTGGCCTTTACTGCGATGGTTCCTTTTGGATACCAAGGAGGGAGTTTCGCTAATCATGGGGAAAATTCCTAAAATTACCTTCTCAATAGCTTTCTTCTGGAGTCCAAACCCTCCAGTAGCTGACCAAATTTTTGCTCTCCTCTCTCTCATTTTGCCTCCAAAATACTCTAATTCCTGAGTTTCTTTGTTCCTGCTACTATCCATTCTCTGTCTAACCTCCTCCATCTTCCTCACCTCTTACTTTTTTTCTTCTCTTAGTTATCTCTATGTGTAGGTCAGGACATGAGAAAGTGAACATTTGAGCCACAAAGCCTGGGTTTGAAGCCTGCCTCTGAAATTGCCTAGCTGGATAATCTTGGGTGAATTTCTTAATCTTTCTGTGCCTCAGTTCCAACCTGTATAATGGGGATGATAATACTAACAAACGGTCTCTTGGGGTGCTTTTCATGATTAAGTAAGTGGGTTTACATGAATTACATAGAACATTGTTTGGCTTTAGAACTGAATAAATGTTCACCACTATCATCATCATTATCATCATCATCATCATCATCATGTGGATTAATTGACCTTCCCTCCTGCTTCTTCAAGCTTTTTCCCCACTCTTTATAATGGCTTTTCTCCTAACAAAAAAGGAGTGGGAGGATTTGCAAATAATTCTTACTTAACATATATTTAAACCCTGTCATATTATGTAAAAAAAATGCCTGCATGGAAATGAATCTGTGATAAGCAGAATAATAGTCCCCCAAAGATGTCTATGTCTTAATACCAGGAAGCTATGACTATGTTACCTTACATGGCAAAAGAGTCTTGGCATATATGGTGAATTTAAGGATCTACAATTGGGGAGATTATCCTATGGCCCAGTATAATCATAGGGGTCCTTATAAGTGAAAGAGGGAAGTAGGAGATTCAGAGAAGGAAGCAGAGATCCAGTGCTGTCATTGCTGAAAGGGGCCACGAGCCAAGGGATGTGGGCAGCCTCTAGAAGTTGGAAAAGGCAAGGAATAGGTCCTCCCCTGGAGCCTCCAGAAGGAATGCAACCCTGCTAACACCTTGACTTTAGCCACAGAAGACCCATTTTTAGACTTCTTACCTCTAGAAATATAAGATAAATTGCTGTATGGTAATTTGTTACAGCAGTAATAAGAAATTAGTAAAGTGTCAAAACTATAGCTAAAAAGATTATGTATACAGTATGGATTTCTGAGAAGTTCTCCTTTTCTTTTTCTTTAAACTGTCTCTGCCTTCTAAAATAAGAAGGCAAATGCTAGGCTAAGAAATGATAAATTACGGATGCCTAACACATGCCAGGACTGTTCTTATGCTGCTATAGAAAGAACCCAAGCATGTGGATTTGGAGTTACTACTAATGCATGGTCATCACCCATAACTGAGCTTAACCATGGTTCCTGGCTGTTACACCAACTCCACCATCCACTTAAACAGATGGATGGTGGAGACTTCTCCATCTACTTAAGTTCTTTTTACTAATGCATCCCAAACTTTACTGTGTATATAAAGAACGTGAGGATCTTGTTAAAATGCAGATTCTGTCAATATCATTAGACATCAAGAAAATGCAAACTAAAATCTCAAACAGTACCACCATATACCACTGGAATAACTAAGATGAAAATGACTAGCAAGTCACCAATAACACCGAGTATTATTGAGAAGGCGGTTCAACTTGACCTCACGTACATTACTAGTGGGAATGTCAAATGTATTTGGAAAACTGTTTGGCAGTTTCTTAAATAGTTAAACACATATATAGCATGAGATCCAGCCATCCCACTCCCAGATGCGTACCCAAAAGAAATGAAATATGTCCTCACAAAAACTCAAATATGAATATTCAGGCTGGGCGCGGTGGCTCATGCCTGTAATCCTAGCACTTTGGGAGGCCAAGGAGGGCGTATCATTTGAGGTCAGGGGTTCGAGACCAGCCTGACCAACATAGTGAAAGCCCGTCTCTACTAAAAACACAAAAATTAGCCAGGCATGGTGGTGGGCACCTGTAGTCCCAGCTACTCTGTAGGCTGAGGCAGGAGAATCACTGGAACCCAGGAGGCAGAAGTTGCAGTGAGCTAAGATCGCACAACTGCACTCCAGCCTGGGCAACAGAGCAAGACTTCATCTCAAAAAATAAAAAATATAAAATATAAAAGAATATCCACAGCAGCTTTATTCATAGTAGTTAAAATCTAGAAACAATGCAAGCAGCTATCAAGTGGTGAATGCAGAAACAGAAGGCAGCACGCGCACACAGTGAACCATTACTCAGCAATAGAAAGGAGTTACTGACATACCGAACAACACGGGTAAATCTCAAAAGCATTATTCTGAGTCAAAGAAGCCAGACTCAAAGACAGCGTACTATATAATTCCATTTATAGAAAATGTAAGCTAATCTCTAGTGACACAAAACAAATTAGTGATTTCCTGGGGCCGGGGCAGAGGGAAGGAGTGAATGTGAAGAGGAGCAAGGGATCTTTGGGGGCGATTGAGCTTTTCCGTGTTTTGATGGCCATGGTGGTTTAATGGGTATAGACAACTATCAAAATTCATCAGATTTTACTCTTTAAATGGATGTGGTTTGTTATATATAGATTATTCCTCAGTTAACTAGATAAAGAAAAAATAAAGCAGATTCTGATTTACAGGTCTGGACTGGGCAGGCAAGTTAACAATTCTAGCAAGTCCCCAGTTGCTGCCGATGTACTGGGTCCCAAAGGCTCTAGAATATCTTCTCCTCACCTTCTTCACTTACAGGAGATACATTTGTGTCCAACTTTGCTTACAAAATAAAGGTCTTGGGTAAGGAAGTCCCTTGAATGTCTTTTCCCTACCCCCTGTGAGTATAAATCCACTTGTGCAACAATTTGAATATATGTAAGAAAAAGTACTTCAAAAGGTATTTCTTCTGCTTTAATTGTAGCCTTACCAATCCCATCATTCACCTTTTAATGATGACCTTGGCTTGAGCTTTAAATTGAAGCATATGTGATTAGCAACCAAAAATTGCATTGGGATTACTGTACTTTCACTCTAAGTCTTTGAGCGAATTTCTAGCCTTTGCTTATAACATCCATTTTCAGACATGATTAGAAGACAATTAAAGTAGAGGGGGAATAGAAACAATAAAATTAATACTTTTTGACTCATGAGGGATTAGAAATAGTTCAAGACAAAAGCAGAAAGGATATTGGCCACCTCGTGCCCTTGCTTAGTGATATTCATCTGCACATTGGACAAACCTGGGTTTCTCTGTGAGATGTAAGGTATTTATATGTAAAAGAATCCCTTGACATTGGTACAAATCCTTCGCAAATCTTCACATACTTTAAAAGCACTCTGTGAAGAACAAAGCTTCGTCAAGAAGCAGTTTCTAGGCAGTCTTCAAGGCTGCCTCTCTAGTGTCAGAATTTGTTTCAATTGGAGTCCATGTGCAATCCATGCCCATGTCTCAACAAAGTAATCAATTAAAATAATTTGGGGTCTTTAGAATAATAGTAGTTGAAATGATGGGTGCTGTATAAATTCCAAATTCCTTGTGTACTGGCCAAAACAAAATAAAACAAACACACAAAAACACTAGAGAAAGCGATGGGTATGGCTATGATAGCTATAATGTTTTGTAGATTTTATTAACTGTCTATGCTTTTATCTCAATATATCTAAGATACTGTTAAAGTATTGAGAAGGGAGCTTCCATTGCTATCTTTCCATCTACATTTACGCAAAACTTACATACACCATAAAGAAATGTTCTGCCTCAAGTATCAATATTGCATCAATTGTGTATCTGTTCCTCTAGCTATTTGCCCCTATGGTGCCTTTTCATACATTCATAGAAACATGGAGAATTTAGAAATTATGGCCCTTCTCCAGTGCAATCGAGTTTTATCTGTCTATATTACTTGGTGTTTAGCACATTGTAGCTGTTCAATAAATGTTTGATTTCTTACAGAATAATAGTTTGACTTTCAAAGATTTAAAAAACAATCTTTTTAATCTGGGGCAAGCTTGGACAGGAAGATTGCTAAGGCTTAGTTATCGCAGAGGCAGAACAACTGAACCAACCTTTCTATGTGTGTCAGACACAATTTTATCTTCCTGTTTGAAAAAGTAAAAACAGAGTCACCTGGCTAAATGGTTTCCTAAATGTCCCCCCTCCTCGGATCCTCATGACTTTATGAAACAAGCCACAACAAAACTCCTCTAAAGCTAAACTAACGTGAAATAACCCAGGGCTTGAACTTGTCGCATGACGTTGCTTTAAATTTTAATGTGAGCTCGGGAATAGATTTGTGAACAGCAAGGTAAAGCAAAGGCCATGAAATATTGATTCTGTACATTTTCTTATGCATTTTTATTTTCCAATTTAGTAAATTTTTCATCTTGCCTGCACTTAGAGGTTTGCTATGAAGTCGTTACTACCAATTGTATTAGCTCTTGTAAATAAATAATCATCGCTAGAGCTGTTTGCATGACGAGAGGTGGACAGGGCCTGCTCCTTGTGAGCACTGACTTTCCACAGCCCAGCCAAGAAGGATGAAAGGGATGACCACATTTTGCCTAACAGCACAGTAGCAGACACTTTCTAAGGGAAGGAGGGTTTTAAATAAAGCAACAATGAAGAACTCCACGTTTCAGCAGGGACTAAACCACCATTCTGACAATCATCCATTTTGGTCAAAAAGAAGGCAGAATTTTTTGTTTTTAATTACAGAACATCAGGATAGAATTTCATAACACGCACGCTTCTTGGAGATGCCCTAATTTCATGGCTCTATGTTGGAGGAATTAAAAGTGCTAGTCTTTCATTACTAGTCCTCATCCTTGTATATGCATAAAAAGTCATATTTTATCAGTCACATTAAAGACAACTCCATTACATATTTCTCACTGTCCTCATTCTGTAATGTACTTCTCTTCCCTATAATAAACGTGTATGCTTCTGTATTCAATACATCTAAGAGGAGGTGAGAGCCAAAAGAAAGATGGAAACCATACAGACAACAAATGGCCCATGCCTTGGTGAACAACGCATGGAGGATCCAGTGTGGTTCTGCCACTGTGGCAGTCATTCTGTTTCTTTGTACAGACTTCATACATTAATTCATTACTTCTCTGTTAAGACTGACTTCAGTTTCTCTAGAATCCTGGTCAAATTGATCAAAGAATAGACTCTTCCCCTGAGTTCCAAATTTCTCATTCCATGCGTCCAGAACATAACAGGAAAGGAGAGGGGATAAAATCAGGCTAATATTTAGCCTTGAAATAGCTAAATATATCTCCTCTTTGTTTTATCAGGAATTTTGTCACCCTGTTAGGCAAATAATAGGATCCCTCATTTCCAGCTTTCCCCATTTTGTATTTATTATGCTTGCTTACTGTAGAAAAATTTTAAATTGTAAAAGTAACGTAGATGAGTTTAACTCTGTTTCTGATGTCTCCACTTGCCAAGAAGCAACATGGGAGAAGAATAAAGACCTTTAATAGGTTGTTACCTGCATTTTTAGTTTGGCATATATTTTAATAGTGTTTAAATAATTTTAAATCCATCACTAGTGTGTTTCTCTGCTTACTTTTAATTCCTGAAACACTTGATTTATATGTTATTTAAGAAAGAAAAAAAAATCTACATAGAGTCCAAGTGAGTTTCCCCCTCCTAAGTTTGGTAAGTTTTGTGTTTGTTCAGTAAGTCTATATATGGGGGGCACTGGACAATCTTACATTTGTTCATTGAAAACCACTGAATATTGTTGACTTGAGCCATATATTTTGCACAAATAAGTCTTCACCTGCAAATACTTGTACCTCAAGACAGATATGGCACAATAAAAAGTATAGCAAGATGTATCAAGTAAATCCAACTCCCAGATGCTTGGATTAAACATCAATATGAGCACAGACATCTTTCTCCTCTTAAACTCTCCACTCCATCCCTAGCCAAATGTCTATTAAAGAATTAACAAAGGTACAGCACAGGCAGAGAAGACCTTAGAACAAGGGAATGGACCAAAAAAATTATGGATGGCTTAGAGAAAGTTTTGGTAGACATAGTGCAGAAGGCAACAAACAGGTATATAGAAAGAGTTCAACTTACAACTCTTTCCTAAGAAAAGGCATTATCACCCCGAAGAAGATATAGGGGCTCAGGCACTTATCTGGAGGGGTAAGAATTGAGTACATGGGTAGGCCATGTGGTAGATGGTGACCTCATAATTTGGACTTCACTTGACCTTCAAGAATCAGCATCGTTTGTAACAGCAATACTTTGAGTCCAGGATTAGAAAGGCAGCCACTTGAAGAAGAAAGGGGTCAAAATGGTGAGGACTTGTATGTAAAGAAAGAACTTAGAGCTTAGTCTGAGGGAAATCATTAAGTCTTCCCAATTTGGGGTAGAATGTGAGGAGAGCTCCTGTGGTTGATGCCCTGATTCTGTGACCAGCACTAACAAGATCAGAAGCGTCTGAAACCAGAGACTTTAGGGAGACATAGTATTCAAGTTGCTGCTACATCAAAGAAAACCCTTTCAGGGTTACAGAGGCATTTCCTCCATGTATCAAGCAAGAGAACCAGGAAGGATCCTGGGCATAGCCAAAGTTTATATTGGAGTACAGGTTGTGCCAGATACCAAGTGAATACAAAACATTGAGCTGAGAGCAATAGCTTCACCATGCATGGAAATAATTGCTGCAGAGATAAATATTCCTGTGAATGCTACTCAGAGCCCAGACTTCCTCCCAGCTCCCCTCTGGCTGCTCAATAACAATGAGAGTGTTGTAAATTTACACCAAAGAAGCCCTCCAGTTTGAGATCTGAGAAGCCAAGAACAACCAAGGGGAACCAGAAGGGGAAGGAAAGACAATTTACTCAAAATGTTTATGGAAAAACACCAGCTCTGCTTACACATCTCATCACTTAAAGATGAACAACTAAAACAACACCAACACCAGCTCTATGAAAAATCTCAAAATATGAAATATTGAGAAAAATGCATGCAATATGCAAAAGACATAATACAAAAAAGAGACAATGTCAAGAATGTCTTCATGTGCCTTTAATACTATTTGAGAAATTAGGGGCTCTATGAAACCAGAGATGAGAAATGGGATAATAAGATTTAAGCAGAAGAGAGATAGGCAAACCATAGGCAGTTTTCAAAAGAAAGCAAAACAATATAAGGGAGAGGAATGCAAGGACTGAGTTCAGCACCTATTTTAGGAACCTTAAAATGAAGAGAGGATACTGCAAGAGTCAAATAAGTGATGTGGAATACAAATAAATCAGGCTTGCCTGGAGTAGAGAGGAAAAAGTCAGAAAAGTGATGAGAAAGAAGATGCTAGGAATGGGAAACTAGCACTTAGATAGAAGAGACCTAATTTGTGTCTGAAAAAGATCCCAAAAGAAAAAGAAGGAAGCAGAAATCAGAGATATAACAAAAGAAACTTTCCTGAGTCAAAAAACTGATTCCATGGAAAGGCCACCATGTGCCATAGAGCATTCATGAATACAAAGGAACACCTAGATATATATTGTCAATTTCTTTTTAATCTTAAGGAAAAAGAAAGAATATGGCAAACATAAAAAGAAGAGGGGATTGCTAAACAGGAAGAATGGGTCATCCTTCTAACTCCAGACTCCTTTTATACCACAAGAGATATTAGGAAAAAATGAAGCAATGTCTGTGGAACTGAGAGTAAGAAGCTGGGATCTGGGAATTCTAAACTCAGGCCAGATTCTGTTCATATATAAGAACAAGAATAAAAACAAAAGAAAGTAAGAGAGAGAGAGAAGTCTTTTTCAGATATGTAAGGGCTCCAAAAGCCAAGCAAGTCTTATATTTTCTTAAAAGTCGTAGCAAGTTTGCTTTATACTGGAATTGGTTTTGGTGGATCATGAGAGACAGGAATTGGAAATTCTTTTTTCTCATCTGGATAACCACACTATTGCTGACTTGGTCCCATTTATGACATTTTCCATCCTTTTCACAAAGATTTAATAATTTTTAATGCCTCTTATGCTATATACAAAGTCCCTTATATGTATGAGACTACAGTTATGCTGTCCATTTTGTTTCATTAATCAATTCATTTATCACTATACTAAGATTACATTAAATATTAATAAAGCATTAGAATAAATTCTGATATTTGAGAAACCTAGGCATCCCTCATTTTTTTCTTTTCAATTTCAGTATTTTATTTCTGTTGGTCAATAAGAAAGGATCTTTTAGCCTGTTATTTGTAAAACTTTTCTGCAAATGATTTTTTTTAATTTTTAATTTTTATGAGTACATGCTAGGTGTATGTATTTATGGGGTATATGGGATAGATATTTTGATACAGGCCTACACTTTATAGTAATCACGTAAGAGTAAATAGGGTTTCTATTCTTTTTCTTCCAAATTGTTGTGGCAATTTAAGAATTGATTTATCAAGACTCATAAAAACTAAGTTTTTGGCTTTTGATTGGAATTAATAATTAAGGTGGAGATATTTTTGTGATATTGAGTACTCCTGGGACATATTATTCCATTTGTTCAGTTTTGTTTTTTTTTTATTTTCTAATAACTGTTTAAAATTTTCTCCAGGAATATTTTCCACATCTTTGTTAGGTTCCTGCTAGATGTCTAATTGTTGGTTGTAATTTTAAATGCTGTATTTTTTCTAACTTATTTTCTATTTGATTTTGCTGATATAGAAGAGGAGTATTGACTTTTTTGTTTGTATTAAACAGATCTGGTGAATTATTTTAGTGATAAATGTGGTTTGTGGATTTTTATGAATTTCTATATGTGCAACTATATTGTCCACAAATAATGACACTTTCGACTCTTGCTTTCCATTTTCCCACCTCTTTTGTTTTCATGCTTTGTTGCATTGGTCATGGCCTCCAGTGGAATTTTGAAGGGTAAGGGTGATTTCTGGACTGACTTTGTGATTTCTGTTTAACATGGTTTTTTCTTGGATCCTCAAATTTAGATTTAAGGCCAGGACGAGTTGTCTTTTTCCCTCTGTCTCTAACTTCCTGAGCTCCATAGTTTTCTTATGAAAAGAGAGAGAAAAGAAGAAAGGAGGAAGAAGGAGAAGGTGAAGAGGAAGAAAAAAGGGAAGAGGAAAGGGGGAGGGGGAAGGAGAATAGGTGTAGAAGAAGGGGAGGAGGGACCAGGGAAGGGGAGGGAGAGGGGGTAGAGGAGGGGAGGGAGAGGGGGAAAATTCTAATCAATATTCTGATACCACTTCTTCTGTTTTCTTCCAACCCATTCTTCTCTAAGCAGCCAGCAAAGAAAAATTTTTAAAAATATAAATTAGATTATGTCACTTCTTTTTGCAATGTCCAGCAATACTAAAAGACACACACACCACACACACACCACACACAATGCCTTTAAATATCTGCTCCTGCCTACCTGGCCAGTCTCATCCCAAGCCACAGTTTCCTTTGGTCTCTGTATTCTGACTACCCTGCTTCCTTCCCAGTCTCAAATGTGCCAAGCTCTTTCTCACCTTATTGCTTTCATGGACATTATTCACTCTGTCCGGAGCCTACTGCTCTCCACTCTTCCCCTTACTAGCTTCACTTCCTTCAAGTTTTATATACAATGTCATTTACCTAGTTTAAATTAGGTCACCCTGTAACAACCCAGTATTTTAGAACAAACATCTTTTTTTTCGACTGAAGCAAATTCCCATATGAACAATTCAGCGGCATTTGGTATATTCACAATATTATGCAACAATCACCTGTCTACTTCCAAAACATTTTTCATCACCCCAGAAGGAAACATTGCACCCACTTAGCAGTTACACCCCATTGCTCACTCCCCTCAGCCCAGAGCAATCACCCCTCTGTGTCTAGTCTCTGTGGATTTGCCTATTCTAGATATTCATATAAATGGAATTCTATAATGTGACCTTTTATGTCAGGCTTCTTTTGCCTAGAATTATGTCTTTGAGGTTCAACCATGATGTAGCAATGTATAAGTACTTCAGTCCTTTTCAAGGCTCAGTAGTATTTCCTTGTATATATATGCCATATTTTGTCTGTCCATTCATCAATTGATGGACACTTGGGTTGTTTCTGCCTTTTGGCTATTGTGAATAGTGCAGCTATAAACATTCATGTACAAATATCTTTTTGAGTCCCTGTTTTCAAGGCTTTTGGGACACCATGCTCTTTTAGGTTGTTGCATGTATCTGTGCTTCTAGTGTGGTACCTATTTGTATGATTCTTTGTTCAGTGTCCACTTGTCCAAACTATATGCTGAACTCCATAGCTGCAAGGGACACTTGTTTTTTTTTTTTTTTTTCACCATTGTAGCATCTAGCATGAAGCTGAACCATAGGAGATATTTGACAAATATGTATGAATGAATGAATGAGAAAGCAAATTGTCCAGATTGATGACCAAGCTGAAGGATGAGACTTGGGGATAGACTTTTGAGGTATCTGGAATGAGATAAGATGAGGTTTTCATGTGGTTCAATAGCAGCCTCTTCCTGTCACTAGAAAAACTTGGTCACTATCTTTGGTGACCAAGCATCATTATATCTGGCACTTTCAAAACTTTGAAAACCCCACATAGTACAAGTTTAGAGAAAAGAGTTTTGGTCATACTTTGCCTGTTCCACTGAGGCCTTAGTTGGTGATGTCCACAGCACAAACTCAGATTTTTGCTCAGAATTCCAGCTAGGGCTCTCCAGAGACCATAGCTCCCAGGGCAGAGTTCATTCTGCATTTGCAAGCTTTTCTTTCTGAATATCTTCAGCAAGGCAGAACTGGGCAAAGGTGAATGACATTCAAGGTTAATCATGCTGGCATTCGTGATTCCAGTGACTGTATTTGAGTTTGTTTTCCAATTGTTCTTTTGATGGCCTTTCTACTTCTGCATGCCAACATTCTCAGTTTGTGACACCAACTATGCTCTGTAGTGAACAAGAACAAGCATGCTGCATAGTGTGAGGGTGGCAGCAGCTTGAGCATTGTTATCCTCTATTCATTGTCTCTGATGCTGTGTCTTTCAGTCCTCTGATTCTGTCAACGAGTCTCTCTCCCTGTACCTTTGCTCTGTTTCTGCTTTCTGTCTGTGTTTCTCTGTGCTTCGTGTTTCTCTCTGCTCTTCTTCCTGTTCTCTCCCTGTCTCCACCTTTCCTTGTCCTTCTGTGTCTCTCCTAGGGGAGGGAATCATGTGCTGCACAAACCATGTGTATATATTGTTCTGTCTCTTCAGGCTGTTGTTATCCCTGTCAATAAACTTCTTCCTGTCTCCAAGTGACTGATCCTATCTCCTTTACAATCAGGGGAGACCGGAACTAGCTGCAATGAATGTGAGGAAGTCTTTATAATTAACAGGATCTCTCTGCCATTTACACAAACACTTTAAACTACACAGGGAGCCAAGCAGACCGTTTGCACGTCTGATGAGAAGGTAATAAATATGGGGGAGTGAGTGGAAAAGGGGAGGGCAGCCTGAGGTTAAGTAACAGTGAGAGGGTGCTGGGAGGTATCAGATTAACACAGGATGGGGTGGGTATGGGATGTTTGTATTTAACTAGGCTCCATAATTATGCTCTGACACTTTCTGGGTGCCAGGCACTGAGCTAGGCTTTAGGAATAGAAAGCTCTGGGAGTAGAGACTCCACCTTAGGTGAATTTAGTTTAAGAAGAGGATATATTAACAAGAAGACACAATGTCTGAGTGCAGTAGAGAAGCAGATGGTGAGTTGTGGATGCTCTCAGAAGGAGAGAAGGAGATGTTAGAGGTGCAGTGATGTTTCAGTGGAGCCTTGAAGAAAGAAAATGATTTGGTAGAGAGAAGCTGGAGAAGGCAAGATATTCTTGGCTATAAGAAACCTCTGAACCAAAGCTCAGGGTCGGGAAGTCAAAGGTGTTTGAGGAAGAATGAGAATGTCCTTGTTTTAACAGATTGGGGGTGGGAGAATGGGGAGAGAAATGGATAGGTAGGGGTTGTGATGTCAGAAGCACCAAGTGTCCCATAGGATACTGGGCCATTACTCCATGGGGAGTTAGACGATGTCATGAAACTCTGTGGCAGCAGTGTCCAATAGAACTTCCTGCAATGGCCGAAATGCTTCTAACATGGTAAGCTGCACAGGGATATCGAGAATTGAGTCATTGAAATGTGGCTGATGTGACAGGGGAGCTGAATTTTTATTTCTTTTTAAATTTTAATTTATTGAAATATAAATGTAAATGGCCCAGATGGCTGATAGCTGCTATGTAAGACAACACACCCCTGAGACGTCATGACCAGCATCTCTGAGACGTCATGACCGTATTGTCAGGAAAGCAGTCTGGCCACAGTGTGACAAAGGGACTGGAGGGCCTTATACTTCAGAGAGAGCAATCGGGACATTCATGGAAGGAGGGGCAGGTAAGGACATAAACCAGGTAAGGACCAGGGACACTCAGGATTGAGCACCTTGGCTGGGGGATGTCATACTGGGGAGTAAAGCCCAGGGATGGGCCTCTAAGACGTGCTGGCCCATGCAGCTGGAGGCCAGGAGCAAGTTGCCACAGTGTTCACACCCCCAAGGGTATACATCAGGCCTGGGATCTAGGTTGGGAATATGATAATGAGACTGTGAAGGTCTTTGATGGTAATTTAACTGTGAGTCTTGGAGTATCTGAAGATTGTCTTTGATAAGCCATCCCTTCCCTTGGATCTCTACGAGTATTTTATGTGCCCAGGAAGCCAAAAACACCTCCTGGCTCAAAGGTCCTAAAACTCAAAGGTGCCATAGGGCCTCCTCTGCTTCCTTTTCCTAATGCTGGATTTCATTTTCTGATGAAAAATGGATTTAATTTAAAGCAAAGCAAATGTAATAAAAATCCAGACAACTTTTTTTTTTTTTAATTTGTTTTGGTGAAACTTGTTAAAATTGATCCTAAAATATTCACGCAAAAATTAAGGGTCAGGGATAGCTAAGATACTTGTGAAGAAGGAGCAAAGGAGTATTATTCTTTCATACAGCAAGATTTATTTCAAAGATATGATAATTGAAGTAGTGTAAATTTGATTTACAGACAAGTAAATCACAGCAACAGACTAGACAGTGTGGAAAAAGCTCTTAAACACACATGGAAACTTATAAAAGACGGCAGTGGCATGACCACAGGTGATGAGAGGGATAGTTCTAGTCAATAAATGTTGTGGGAAGAATGGTAAAACTTAAAGGAAAAAAGAACATCTGATCCCTGCTTTAGACCATATATGAGCATCAAGTCTGGAAGGAATAAACAGTAAAATAATAGAACTTTTAGAATGAAATTAGGATAACATATTTATAACCTTGGGGTAGATAGGCTTTTTTAACCATAAACAAAAACAAAAATTATAAGGGATAAGATGGATAAATTTGACTAAATGAAATCGTCTTTCATGTGATGACACACATCTGTACAAATAAGTCCCAGAAGGTTACTATCTGGAATATATAAAGCACTACTATAAATCAGTAATAGAAAGACAAACCTTTCACCAGAAAAAGTGAGCAAAAGATTCATACAAACAAGGGAAAAACCGAATATGGAAACCAAATAGCCAAGCTATATATAGGAAAAAATGTTCAACCATATTAATAAGTCATAGATACACAAGTTAAAATACAACAGCATTCCCCACCCATTTTGTGATGCTGATTTTTGCTGAATAGGTGGAGAAAGACATACTCTCACATACTGCTGGAGTGACTGTAAGTTGGTGGGATTCATTTGAAGGTCAATGTAGCAACAACAAATGAAATTGAAGATGTATACACTTTATGACCTAGCACTTCAATAGCTGGGTATTTACCCTCAATAATCTCTCCTACATGTGCGCAAACACACTCATGGCAGTGCTACTTGCACATAAGGGAAATTGGATACACATTCCATGACAACCAGTGAGGGGTAAATAAATGAATAGTGGTATAGTTACATAACAAAATACTATACAGAAAAATAAATTATTGAATTTAGTTTGAATAAACTGAATGGACTAAATTTACATGTATCAACATGGATAATTCTCAAAACCTAATAGCTTGAAATCTTTTTTTGAAAATACTTCTATAGTGTCTGAGACTTTTTTTTTCCCTTCCATCAGATAATCCTGTTAAGTTATTGTAATTAAATCGATGGTGGTTGCACAATTTACAGGTCCTTCAGATTGTAATTTTAATAATGTTATTTTTAACATTATTAAAGAAGAAGAATAATAAGTGACATTTATTAAAAATTGGCCAATAGATAGTATGTTAAATGTATTTCATGCATTACCTAACTTAATCCTTATAATAATCCCTTGGTTATTATAATATAGTTATAGATGCTATTATTATTCCCAATTTACAGATGAGAAAAATGAATTAGGAAAAAAGCGTTAAATAACTTGTTCAAGGGTACATAAAAAATAAGTGATAGAGGAACAAATATTCAAAGTCAAGTTAGTGGCTTAATATAAAATCTAATACAGGGTTTCTGATGTTAAGTCCGTTGGACAATGTGTTCACCAAAGTATTATTTTAATGAGATTTTTCTGATAATAAAAATAATTTGGAAGTCACAGATAAGCACAAAAAGAAAATGTAAAGAAACCGTAACTCTACCACTTGGACAATACCTGTTAACATTTATGTCTTTGCTTTTAATTTTGTAATTTTAGCACTATGTGCAAGTAGTGGTAGGGAAAATTTCTACCCCAAGAAATAACTTAATTATTGACCTATTCTGATCTATTTCTGGAGTTTCTGGAAATGTCTGAACTCTTCATATGGCTGGTCTTGGGAGAATATGAAGGCGTGATGGTAAACAGACCTTCACTGATGTTCTAGCCATCTCCCCAGAAGAAGCCACATTGCTGCTGTCATCCCAAGTTATTAAAAGTATGGTTGTTAAACCCAATGGGTTCCCAGTGAACTCCATCTTATACTTCTCTTAGATGGGGGAGGCTTTAAATACCTTTCTCATCCTCCCCCTACCATCCTCATACCAACCTAGAGAAGTGAAGTTACCCATCAGGGCATAAGTCATGGTGTGGCCCATACAGCTCATAAATACAGGACATCTGCTAAGATATGGGGTCACTGCGTGATAAAATTCCATGCATGCACCTGTGATTCTTTCATTTCTTCTTCTTTTACACAGTCCCATTGTTAGGTATATTCACCTGCCTTGTCTAGAAAGCACTTCCAGGCATTATCTAGTGGCAAATGATGCCCTGAAAGGGGACATTTCCACCAACTGGGTCTATTCACAAATGTGCCACAGATTCCACCTACAACTCCAAAATAGGAGTCCAAAAATAGTTGAAACATTGGCAGCCTCACTGAGAAGGAGAGTGGCTTCCTGCAGGGGCCGCTTCTGAGAAGACAACTTCATTTGGACAGATTTGTGCTGGTGTGTCTGTTAACAGCATAGTCTTCTCACTTTTCGGGCTTCTCCAGGATTTCCCAGGGCTTGGAGAGATGTTTGCACAAACTGGCTTCCCGAGATAAATCCCAAGTCACGTAGCCAGGGCTTGGCATCAAATTGAAAGACAGTGCAAAGGAAATTAATTAAAATCTGGCCAGAGGGATCCAACAGAAGCAGACATTTCAAGTGGAATCAATACAAATGTAAGCGCCACAAAGGCTGGGACTTTTTGCCTAGTTTATTCACGGCTAAATCCCCAAAGCTAGAAACATTCCTGGCACATAGAACGTGATTAATAAATATTTGAATGAATGAGCTAGATTCAGTTCATTCTGCATTTGTTGAATTGGTACTGTGTGAGGATTTGGGAGCTGGATTTACAAAGGTCCCAGACTGGTGGAAGAAGGAAATTAAAAACAAAAACAAAAACAAATAACTGTTTAGAATATGTTAAATACTGTGATAAAATGTGTAAAGTCTCTGGGGGAAACGTGACCAACATGTAATTAATTGTGCTGGTAGAGGAAGGAGTAGCTGCAGAATGGAGGTAACATTCCAGGACTTTGTAGGTTTAGCAGGCAGTAGGAGCAAAAGGGCATTCCAGGTGGAAAGAGGATCACAGACAAAAATACGGAGGTGTGAAAGTGAGTGGTGTGTTTAGGGATCACCTCATGGAGTTAAAAAAGCAGCTGCCAAAAGCAAGGGCAAGGGAGGCCCTCCCTCAACAGCATGCAGAGCCACTGTTTGTTTTGTTTTGTTTTGTTTTGTTTTTGTTTTTAAGAGCATCTACTAACTTCCAGGCACTGTGCATGTTTAGTAGTAGAGACACAAAGCAAACAGCATAGATGTGCCCTTGGCCACAAACTATTTACAATCTGATAATCTGTAGTGGGACTTGCATGGTCAAGGCTGCTATCTTATTCTTCTTTGTATTTCTGAGGTTTAAAATGGACTTGGCACAAAGCAAATACTCAGTAAATGTTGGATGAACAAATGAAGGAACAATTCAGAGCAGTTTGCTAAATTGGAATGACGAATAGAAATGAAAGGCAGGCTTAGACTATACTTTTATGCAAAGCAAAAAAGCAGAGAGAGAAAGAGAATTAGCAAGAGTTTGAAGTTAACTAGCCCAGGTTCAAATTCTGGTCCCACTAAGTGTAGATGACCTATAAGAAAATACTTGAAATCTATGAGCCTCAGTTTCCTCACCTGTACCTGGATCATCAAGGCCAGAGCAGCCAGGTACATAGACAAAGGTCTACCTAATCTGTTATAAGGGGCACACACTTTGCAGAGAGGTTTTAGCACTCTGAGGCGCTCAATGCTTAAGAATGTCTTTCAAGTTAGACAAACTCAGTTTGAAGTAAAGCTCAACCACTGTCAGACTGCACAGCATCAGGAAAGCTATTTAAGTTCTTTGTAGCTCAGTCTTCTCATCTGCGAAATGGGAATAATAATAGTACCTACCTCACAGGGCTTTGAGGAGGATTAGAAAATATAAAGTTGGTGCCTAGTACCAACCAAGCTCTCTAAGTAAATGGAGCTTAAATTACAGTTGATTCTAGGTGGGCTTGATATTTGATAGTTTGACCACTAAATGGTAATACCCCTATAACAAAGCAAGCTACACAAACATTGTGTTTTGTATTGTTATTGTATTGTATCAAGCTATAGCAACTTAGCATCTTAGAACAATAGACAAATATTATCTTCAGTTCTGTGAGTCCAGAGTCTGGGCTGAATTCAGCTGGGTTCAGGCTGCAATCAAAGTGTCAGTCAGGGCTGAGATTTCATCTGAGGCTGGACTGGAGAAGAATCCGTTTATGTAGTTGTTGGCAGAATTTGGTTTCTTGCTGGCTGTTGGCCAACAGCTGCCCTCAGTTTCTCGGCTTCTGGCTTTCTCTATAGGGCAGCTCACAAGGATGAGAATCTCTAAGCAAGATGGGCCTGGCAGTCCTACGTATCAAATCATGAGAGTGACATCCCACTACCCTTGCAGTATTCTGTGGGTTAAAAGCAAGTTACAGGTCCCGTCCACACCAAGGGGAAGGGATGGCACAGGGTGTGCATGCCAGGAGGTGAGGTTCACAAGGAGCCACCTTAGTCTGCGCACCACAAGTACAGTGTCTTTCTGTCTTGTTCCTCACCGAATTATCAGTCCCTAGAACTGTGCCTGCCCCATGGTGGGTCCTCAGTAAGTAAATGTATTGGATAAAAGAATGGGAAGATCACAAATGTGGTTTCTATAGTGTGTGTGTGTGTGTGTGTGTGCGCGCGCGCACGTGTGTGTGTTTGGGGAAGAAGAAAGGAGTGGATGAGTGCTACATTCTGAATTAAGCTGAGAGCAGAGGTGATGAAGAAAATGTCCAGGCAACTAAGGAGTGGTGTTGAAGTTGCCCACTCCTATCTTTGGCTGATATGAGTAGCCACACTGAACAGACTGAGACAGAGCCAAATTGCAACTCCTACCTTTCCCTGGGACCTCTGGGATGTTCAGTAGCATACACCAAAAGGAAAGTAAGATCCTCATTGTGGACAAGTGCTCACAAGCTCTACCATGATCAACTGTCACTCTCCTTCCTTGGGGTATGATCAGCAGCTAATGCTACCCTACAGCACATCATTCGACATTTTCCTGATACACAAGGCAAATACTTTCATTAATAAAATTTAAAAAGAGGAAATGAAAATATCTCAAACTAAAGGAAGAGAAAAAATATAATAAAAATAAAAGGAAGTCACCTGAATTAGGTTTTCAGACCCTCAAAGGAAACCTTTGTTGTGAGGAAAGACTCAGTCTCTAGGGCTGGATCTTGGGCAGGTCAGGGGGAAGATGGAGCTCTGAGCCACAGTCCCTGCGGGTTTGGTTGTGGGCTCCTGGGCTCCTGCTCTGTACTCATGTTAACTGTATCTGAGGACACAGTGGGTTGCCATACAAGCTGGTAGGAGGCCTGTAAAGAGAGGCAGCATTTAAGTTTATGGAAAAATAAACTTTGTCATGAAATGGACATGTGCCTGAAGGTGGTGAAAACTCTGCTTTTCTTCCTGTTGACTGGGATTTGAGGGAAGGGCTTAGTGGATGAATGGATTTAGGAGGCAGCCAGATCCACATAACCCCAAAGAGTTGCAGTTACTGCCCAAACTGCACCTCTCTGCACTCTGAGTGCACCCAAAGCCCAGACAATGGCAGGCAGGACCAACCAGCTCCTTACATCACACACGTTTCAAAGGACCTTGGGAGCAGGTTTTCATGGGGGGGCAACAGCAATGCTTGGATTGAAGAAGCCGATTGAAATCAATGAGAATTGATTTAGAGTGTGGGGGCCACCGTGTTAAAATCTCCTACCTCTTGATAGCGCTTCATGAATATTAACAAGGTTGAGATCAATAATGAGCTGATTTTCAGATGCAAACCTGACTTCATCTGTAGATTAAAGGAACAGAATGATGGTATTTCTTCTTGCACTGCTCCCACCCATATCTTAGTGGATCTAAACCCCCCAAACCCAAATGAAACCTGCAAGGTGCAGATCTCTTCATGCAATGTCACATAAAAGTTTGTTGTACATCTGTTCTCTCTGTGCTTAGATTGGAGAATGTTCTGTGTTCAAAGCCCATATAAAAATGCATGTGTGTGTTTACATGCATTCATTCATTTATTAATTCATAAATTTTGTTTCCATCAGTTTTCTTCAACCCTATTCTTGATCTTTGTCATATCTCAGCTTCTCCCATGGATTCATAATTGGCTTCCTGGATTTCAGTATTGTCCTTTTTCAAATCAGCCTACAAAACACTACAAAATGGTTCATCTGAAGATCTGATTCAGACAAGTCTCTCTTCTGCTGAAAAATCTGTCCAATGTTCCCCATTGCCTGCAGGATGATGTCCTAACTCCCTAGTAGAGACATGTCAAAATTGGGGTTTAGCCCAAACGGCATGTACACTCCCACAGTGTGTGAAATGTCTGCATTTCAGCTGGGGCCTAAAGGATGAGAATAGACTAGTTCCAAGAAGACAGAGAGGAAGAACATTCTTGACAGACATTACAGAAAATTTAAAGGCCCAAGATAGAAAAGATCACAGTATGTTAGAGAACAGAAAGGGATGTGTGTATGTGTGTGTGTGTGTGTATGTGTGTATGCGTGTGTGTGTATGTGTGTGTATGTGTGTATGTGTGTGTATGCATATGTGTATGTGTGTGCGTGTGTATACGTATGCATGCACACGTGCATGTATATGTGTTTGTGCGTGTGCACGTGTGTGTGTGTGTGTTGGTGAGGACTGATCATTTCATTATAAATCACCCTTCACCCTTCCCTATTTGGCTCTTGCTTGAACACTCTTCCAGGATAGACCGGATTAGGAAGGAAGATTCTAGGCATTTTGTGGAGCTATTAGTCAGGGTAATAATGGCGGTGCATGTTGCACACTGGGACTAGATATTTTTAATAGCATAACTAGGTTCCCTCAGTGTAGAGGGAACTTGGGCAGAAGCTAGGAGCCCACCTTAGCTCATAGGGAGTGGCAGCAAGAATTCTGAGAGTCACTTTCCTCCCTGGCGTAGACTCTCAGACTTCACTCTTAAACCTGCGCTAAGACTTGGCTGAGGGTTCACTGACTTCCTCCAGCCTGTTAGAGGACCAGTGCTCCTCCCTGTATTTTTGAGGAGTCACCTTCTCTGGTGCCTCTGAGTGAGGTCAGACACTTCTCGGAACACCACTTATCGAGAATTTCCCCTGCCCTGAGTGCGGACAGGGTCATGCCCATTTAGCTGTTTCCATTATCGCCTGGCCCTTCCTATCTTCCACTGAGATTTATTAGGACTTCAGAGGCATGAGCCGTGACCTGGGCCTGACGCTTTAGATACACACAGTACATTTACGCCACTCCAAGTTCTTTCCCCTCTGCTGTCGTTTTTGGTTCCCTCGAAGTTCAAAAGTGCGGCAGGATGTGTGCTATCATCCCCCTTTTGCAGATGTTGAAACCAAGGACTAGACATCGTAAATGATGGCCCCAGTCCCACTGTGAATGGAAGGTGGGAAGTATGCTGGATTGTTCTGCCGAATTAACCACCTGTTTCCTTTCTTTGTGCCTGCTACAGGGTCCCAGAACTGGAAAAGGTTATGGATCATGGAAAATTGGTCTTAATGTAAATCCGTGTTCCATAACAGACTGGACCTAACTCTCCCCTGCAATTTTACGATGCGTTGGCCCATACTCCCATTCTTCCCAAGGACTACTTCAAATCTTTTTAACTTTCCCCAAACCATGCATCCTGCTTCTTGCCCCTTACTGTCAGCAAATGACCTCAGCTCCCTACTTGCAAATGGAAGCTCCCCTCACTATTCAGTTAGAGAACAAACCAACAGGCCTGCCGATGCCACCCCTTCCCCTGCCTTCCTGCCTTCCACAGCAGAGTGGCTGCCCCGCCTGAGCTTCAGGTCCCAGCCCTTCCCACCCTGAGACCTTTCACCCTTTCATTCCTTGTCTTTCTTATCAATTCAGTCTCCACCTCTAACCAAAACTTCCTATTTAATTTGAAAAATGCTCAAGTCTCTCCTATTAAAAACAAGAAAACAGCAACAAAAGTCCCACCACATTAGACCCCTTCCTCTCTCAGCTTCTGTCCTACCTCTACCACTTCCGTCATAGGCAAGTTTCTCTAAAGGGTTGTATATGCTTACTGGCTCCACTTTTTTTCACCTCCCATCCACTTCTCAGTTCACACTAATCTGGTTTCTGTTCTCATCACTCTGAGATGTCACGATGACCTTCCAAGTCGCTAAATCCAATAGACCTAATCTGTCATTGTCTTCCTTGAACCCTTCATGGCATTCAATTCCATAGAATGCTTCCTCTCTCTTTCTTGAAATATTCTTCCACTGGCTTCTGTGGCAGCACATTACCTTGGTTTTTCTATCTATCTGGAAGCTTTCTCTCCATCTCCTTTTCATGAGTCTCCTGAATACTGCCATTAAATGTCATAGTTGCTAAAGGCTCAGCTTGAGGCTCTCTCCCTTCTTAGGTGAACTCATCTCACATGACTTTAATTTCCAACTATTAGGAAGATAGAAAGATATTTCTTTGAGGAAAAAAAAGAATGGCACATGTTCTCTATATATGAAACTGCCCAGTTGACGTTCTCTTTTGAATGTCTCAAGGGCACCAAATACTCAACTTCTAGAAAAATAATGTCACTATCTGTTGCCTCAGCTTCAAATCTGGTTCCTTTACAGAATCCCCTTGTCACGCTGGTTGCCATCATCCAGCCAGGAGTGCAGGCCAGAAACCCAGGAAGTCATTTTTAACACCTTTATTCCTTACCCTATCCAATTCATCATCTAGTCCTATAACATGAATTTTTAAGTATTTTGCTAATTATATCCCTTACTACTATTTTGGACCTAGAAAGCATACTGAACTGAAAGAGCAGACCTGACACAACCACTGACAAACAATGTGATCCTGGGCTAAGCTGGGCAGGTGGTGCAGAGACCAGTGAGGGCTATTGTGAATAGAAGGTCCTGCAGATGACCAGGGCGAAGCAGGAGATTATGAAATCTCAATGATTTCCAATAATTCTTTAGCCCTAACAATGGATGTAGTTTCCTAATGTAGTTTAAGGGCTTTAAAGCTAAACTGTCCAGTCCAGATTTCTGCAAGTAAAAGTCAGAAATGGGTAACACTGGTCCTTATTGGAGGCTATTAAGAGAAGGAAAGTAGCTGCCTTTGACAGAAACATATTGACAGAAGGAGTGGGAGTGTGAACCTGTAAGAGGTTTCCAGGTCTGGTTTCCAACGTCTATCCAAAGGTCTCGTTTCACCTCAAGTTCAGCAATGCTTGCAGGGTATCTTTCTGTGGCTGTAAATACTCCTCTGAATCTTGCTCATTCCTAACCTGGAGTTCTAAATTCAAAGCAGTTAACCCTTCAGGAAGATCTGAGATTTACATGCAAGGAGATTTACTGGAGAGTGCTCGTAGGAATATCAGCACAGAAGACAGCAGCAGGATTGGGCAGATGGAGGACTTGAATGGTGCTGTCATTGCAAGAGCACTTCAGCCAATCACACAGGGATGTGTGATGAACCCTAGAGACTTCCTGAATTAGAGCAAGGGACCAAGGCTTTGTACCTGTTGCTTTGGCTATTAATGGAGGTTAATAAAGGTTGACTCTGGGGAAGGGGCTTAGTGTTGAGTTGGGCAGGTTCCTTTAGCCAATGGCAATTCCCATAGAAGGATGATGGTATGTGAGCAATCGGGAGCCTCACACCTGGACGCTGGGTGAAGGACTGCCTTGGTCCTGGTCCTGAAGAAGGATCTGAGTGCTGCAGCACAGCGTCCACTGTACTCACTTGGCCAGCTGTATCATGATCTGCTGCTATTCCCTACCCTGTCTTTCCTTCTTTCCTTCTCCTCTTTTACCAGGTGATTCATGAGGAGGCTCCAGACCTTGCTTTTGCCTTTTCTTCCCAATTAGAATAGCTTTCCTTCCCCACTTGTAGCTTCATCTTCTTCTTCACTCTCTTATCTTACACCCTTAACCAAACTCCAGATCAACCTGAACACACCTGGCACATCACTCATGGACTCCCACACTTCTGTCTCTCTCTCTCTCTCTCTTCCTTTCCTTGCCCCTCCATTTCTCTCTCTCTCTCTATCTATCTATCTATCTATCTATCTATCTATCTATCTATCTATCTATCTATCTATCTATCTGTCTATCTGTCTATCTATCATAGCTATCTATCATTTTCATCTATCATATCTACTCTATCTATCTATCTATCTATCTATCTATCTATCTATCTATCTATCTATCTATCTATCTATCATCTGTATCTATCACATCTATCTATCTTCTATCTGTCCTGTCTATTTATCTATCATCTATCTATCATATCTGTCTATCTATCATCTCTATTATATCTATCTACTATCTATATCTCTCTGTTCTATCTATCATCTATCTTCCCTATCTATCATCTATCATTATTATTATGATTATTATCTATCTATCATCGATCTATCTATCATCTGTCCTCTCTCTCTGTAAATATATCTAACTTCAAGCCTACCTCAGGCCACTTTATTAAAATCTCAGTGTTGTAGCTGAGATCTGAGTGAAGATCCTACTGTCTTCACTCAGCTATGGTGGTATTCCCAAGAGCACTCACCAAATAAACCTTGCATGTAAATGTCTTGGTGTATGTAATTGTCATTATTCTTTTAAATTTAGTTTAATCACACAGCTGATACACTTTCAGTTTAAAACTCTTCAAATGATACAGAGCAAAATTCACCACTTAATATCCCCTTCACTTCTTGCCCCACAGGTGATTCACTTACCAATTTTTTCATACATAAGAATGCATAAAAATGCATATAGATGTGTGGTTTACTTCTGTATTACATTGGACATATGCCTTGCTACATTCTTTAGTCACTTAACAATATATTGACAGTGGTATGTTGGGGCTGACTAGTACCAGCTTGTGAGAGCCAATTGTGTGGATCTCTTCCCAACTCCATGTTCAGTACCATCACATGGGTAGCCTGTAACTGGCCATGGTGGGAGTATTTACACCACAGAAGGCAGCAAACCCTGCCAACCAGTGTCTGTCCTGGAGAGCCGGTTGTTAAACATATCCTACTAGTTCACTGCTGATTGTAGAATCATTGCATGTCCATTTGTATACATTTATTTTGTCTTAATTCTTGCAAAAGTGTTAACATTATGAATAAATACAGTTTACTTAGCTATTCCCTGAATGAAGGGTATTCAGATTATACCCACATTTTCACTTGCACACACAATGCTTCACTGAACGATATTTTCATTTTTGGACGTGTCTGTACTTTTCTAGGAAAGTTACTTAGCAGTTGTACTCTTGGGTTGAAGCAAATGTGGGTTTTATATTATAATGGACAAGCCTAACCTGTCTTTCAAAATAGCCACTAATCTACACCTTATCAATAGTATGTATCAGTACCATTGTGATACTGCCAGTCTTTTTAATAATTACACATAGCCAATCTTCCAACTGGTACATTCCTTAGGCAGGTAATTGTACTGTACTGAAGTATTGTTATTAGTAAAAATATCATGATAATGGCGATAACAAAGATGATAATGGTAAAATAGTTTTAAAACTAGTCATGCATAATTATGTTTCTAAATGTGGCTGCCAATTGCTCAAAAAAAAACCCTGATATTCTAAGTTTTTATCTTCTCTTTGCAGGAGATGTGGCTCCTAAAATCATGTTAAAAATTAACTTGGGGTTTAGGCTTATCCCACTACTGTGACTGATTCAAACTATTATTGTGCAGTATATAATTTTTTGACCAAAAAATGTTAACTATAACTTTTTACACAGGGCATTTAATTTAATCACGGTGACCTGAAATCATAGTCTTTCCCTGTAATGGTTTTAAAGTACCATTCCAGCCACTCAAGATGAAGTGCTCAGGAATAATTCAGGTGCCTCATCTAATGCCCTCACTTATAGACCTCCGGCAGAAAATGGGGATTCTGCAGTTTGTTTTTACTGGCTGTATTGATCTGATCTGCAGAATTTCTTTCTTCCACAGCTAAATCAGTAAATTCCACACTTAGCTGGCATTTCGCTCCAGTACTTATAAGGAGAGTTGAATTTGGAGTCATGAAACAATATATTGTCACTGTTACGGATCCTGGCACATTGCTATTAAGGGGAGTCTATAAAATTCTTGCCTGTGTGTGGAAAATCACTATTGCCAAACATCAGGGATGAGATAAGCCTTTTGAAAATAAGATATACCTGCTGGTATTCCGTTGTACATCTCTCTAGTAGCCTTTGGTGTGAGTCGTGTTATTTCGAGGGCATGTTTGACTTTTTCAAATTGTTAATGCTCATGGAATCTTTCTTCAGAGATCAAGTTTTAGGCTTTTTGCTTCCTTTTCAGAATCAGGGACTACTAATATTAAATGGGCTTTATATCATAAGAGCTAAACATGATTGAGCTGTTCCTGTGTGCCCTGGTGTGTGGTAGGCACTTTCTCATCATTTTCTAATTTAGTCTTCACCACTACCTTGTGGTGTAGATACTATTATTACTCCCATTTTACAGATGATGAAACTGGAGCTCAGGGGAGTAATAAAATCATACAGCTAGTAAATGATAGAGCTCAGAGAGTCGAATTCAGGGGTCTTTTCTTTAGAATTCCAGTCCTTTCCTAAGGTGATATCCTCGAATTAAATTCTTTGTTTGGGGGGGCCCCTGATTGGTCAACACATCCTGTGACAGGCAGCCAGCTGGGCAGTGATGCAGAGTGGAAGCAAGAGGCCAGAGCCTTGAGCTGGAAGACCGCAAGCCCAGGGATGTGTTTCCTCTTCCTTGGTATTTCAGGCAAGACTGCAAGGCTGGCCCACTCCTCATCCCTTCCAAGACTCCACAAAAACTAGCTCACTGATCATGTCTGCTTTTTCACCTTAGGTAGGCAAAAATAAATTTTTAAAGAGGAAAAAGAGAAAAAAATAAACACACACACACACACACACACACTCAATAAGCATTAAAAAATAGCATCTCAGGGAACAAAGAATATGCTTGATTCTACAGGCATTCCTGCTTAAAGGAGGTCTTGTTCTGTTGAAGCTTGCAGAAAACAAAAGGGCTGCAGCTTTCCTGGATTTGATGCTTCTCTCCAGAGGAGCAATGCCATTCAAACTAATCAAAGTTTTACTGGGTTCAGAAATGCCAAACCAGCACATTTTGTATTCCTATTCCCCCAAAAACACTGTCTGCAAGTGAAAAACATCTGCATCTAAAACAAGACAATTAACAAGAAGACACGCGCGAGGCTGATGCTAATGCTGCGGTCTATTTTTGGTTGCCAGCTAAGTGAGGTGCAGAAGCAGAGAAGGAGAGCGTGCCTCCCTCTTTTTTTTATTTTTTCATTTTTATTTTTTAAACTGCGGTCAAATATACACAACATAAGATTTACCATTTGCACCATCTTTTAAGTGTACAGTTCAGTAACATTAAGCACATTGACATTGTGCAACCGTCACCACCATCTGTCTCCAGAACTTTTTAATCCTCCCAAACCGAGACTCCGTACTCATGAAGCAGTAACTAACTCCCGACCCCCCCCCCCCCCCCCCCCCCCCCCCCCCCCACCCCCCAGCTCCCAACAACCACCCTTCTACTTTCTGTCTCTGAATTTGGCTACTTTGGGTGTTTCCTCTAAGAAGAATCATACAGTGTTTGTCCTTTTCTGGCTGGCTTATTTCACTTAGCATAATGTCCTCATAGTTCAACCATGTTGTAGCACGTGTCTGAATTTTCCTAAAGGCTGAATGACATTCCATCATATGTATACACCACATTTTATTTATCCATTCATTTGTCCATGGGCACTTGAGTTGCTTCCACCTTTTCACTATTCTGAATAATGCTGCTGTGAACATAATTGTACAAATATCCATTGTGTCCCATTGTTTCCTTGCTTTCAGTTCTTTTGATGTCGACAAGTGGAATTGCTGGATCCTAGAGGATTTCTGTGTTTAATTTTTTTTTTAGGAACCGCCACACCAGTGAGTCTGTTAACCTTTCTTAAGCTTCTGTCTGGCTCAGCTCAACTCCCTTGGGGAGACTCTAGGGGATGCCACCTGGGAGGGCATTGTGGTGGAGAGGGTGACACTCCAAGGGGTCTTCTTGGGGAAGGAGCTGAGTGGGAGGTGGTCCTCATGCACCTGATGCAGAAGATAGTTTTAGGGAAAGAGAATAGCTATCCCTGGAATCAGGGATTGAACAGCAACTGAATTCATAGAAAGACACAATTTGTGGAAGTCTGATAAATACCAATGCTAAAGATGTTAAACAGGAATAAAAAAATCTTGTTTAAAACAAGGGTTATTGCCTTTTATTTAAGGATAGATGCTGCTTTTATTTTGGGAAACTCAAGGATGATGGCTGTAATAGGAGTATGTTTATTTTAGTTAGATTTCCTGGGCACAGGCTAAATGGGTGGGGATAGTTTTTTATATTTCTGCAGGTCACCTAGGAGAAAAGAATTAATGAGGGCAGGAGGAGGGAAAAGAGGAGATGTGAGAAAGATTGAGCAAGTGGAGAAAGCCCAAGAAGAGGCCAGGAGGTGAGGGTCTCAGGAGAGAAACTGGGCCATTGAGAAGTCCCTGAGTCAGGGGCAGCTAAGGAATGCTGCTGGGTCAGCAAGAACCAACCTTTGACTTGTTGTTTTGTGCAACTGTATCATCTCCTTGCTTTCACTGTAAACCTTAAGCAAATGCTTGCTACCCCAAATGAGATCTTGTTACTAACATTATCAGGATTTCATGAAGGAAGGATATGGTGTTTGGCTTAGGTGGGCTTCCCCCAGAAGGAGATGCTGTAACATGCATTTCAGTGAAGTAGCTCATCTGGGATTTGGGGAGCTCCAGTAGGGGAGCATAGAAGTGAGATAAAGGGAAGAAAACGATTCAAGATGAGTTCATGAACAAGTTACCTCTGTGAACAACTAGGGCTCAGTCTCCCTGGAGCTCTCTGGGAGGCTGTGTAGAGCAAAACTCAGAATTATCCCTGGGGCAGGAAACGGAGGGCAAGGACTGCTTAAAGTCTAGGTCTCCTTGCTTTTTAGAATGAGGGTAATTATTGATGCTCTGATGGGTGCCTTGGAGCAACTTTGTGAGCAAATGTGCAAAGGGTAAATGTTGCTGGGGCCTAAACACGAGCAAGGTGAATGCATCTTTTTCCTGTATACCCCACTGGCAGACAATCATGGCCTGAGCTTTCCTGTTTGGCTCCCTGAGCCAGCCCCCACCTCTGATCTTTTAGCCATGGGACAGAAACATAGCAGCAGGAAGGAGGAATATAGCAATAAGAATTTGATCTAATTCTTCTCTCCCAAGAAATATTTTCCATAAGATGGAATGCTATTGACATTTTTAGGGTTTTATTTATTGGATAAATCTCTGATTTATCATTCAGTATACTTTTCTGTCTGCTATGGAAATGACATCATAATTATAATTTTTAAACACTTCAAAAAACATCTCAGATAATCCACCTTTCCTCTCCATCACAAACAACGTTCTAGTTGTTGTATGTTCCTTTT
This sequence comes from Papio anubis, assembly GCF_008728515.1. Taxonomy (NCBI): domain Eukaryota; kingdom Metazoa; phylum Chordata; class Mammalia; order Primates; family Cercopithecidae; genus Papio; species Papio anubis. The sequence continues at coordinate 66,876,212 of NC_044991.1, forward strand.
AGCTCTAGCACTGTGGATAAATTTTACATAATATTAATCATGGCCTGCATGGAATTTTATATTCTGCTTTCATCGTCTTTTATCATTTAGATTTAATTTATATTTTCTTCAGTCATTATAGATAATGTTTGAATAGCAACAAAGTATTTCATCCAATGCTTGGACAATAATACATTTCACTAGTCGCCCATTTCTAGAAATGGATGATTATCCCAGATTGGGTTCCAAGAGAAGTGGGCTCCAAAACAGATGCTGGCACGGAGATCTATTACAGAGTGCTCTTGAGGATCAGTATCTGTTTAAGTCAGGTACAGAAAGCACAGGGCAAGAGGGAAGTTGATCTCTCATGCAGTTATTATGAAGGCTTTAGCTTAGCCCAGGAAGAGCTTTGAAGCAGGGAGGATCTTGCAAAATTGTGTCAAGTTTGGGCAAGAAGACAGGGCCTTAACACCATCACATTGATTAGTCACTGGATATGGGCTATAACCTCAGGCAAGGCAGTTTTCTTCAGGCCAGGAAATTTCCAAAGAGATAGACAGCTGAGGGCTATCTTACAGGTCCCTCAGGAGCAATGCGGGAAGTGCATCAGTGCCCAGCCCAAGGGTATTTTCCAGTTTTTCTAATTAAATATCACAGCGATGAGCAACTTTGGATGTAATGCATTTTCCACTACTTCTTTCTGGAGAGTCTGGACAAAATTCAAAAGTTGAAACTTATGTGTTTCCAGCTCTGGGAATTTTGCCTCTAAAATATTTTCTGACACTAACAAAGTTGCCCAAGCTCTTTTGTTTCCCTGATTTCTAAAATGGTGACACCAACTCCAGCTAATTAAAAATATAGTGGGAAGAAAAGTAACATCATATGCGTGAGGGCATTTTGAATGTTACAAATGTTTTTCTCAAACTTACACTGGATAATGGTTGTAAAATACAGATTCTCAGGTTCACTCCCTAGATATTCCAACTGACAACATTTTGGAGGCCTAGGAACCTGTATTATGAATCAATGTACCACACAATTCTTATCCCTGGGAAAATTGGGAATTGCTGCTTTAGAATACAAAACTTGATGAATCCAGCATATTTGGGTATTACTCTGCTGCTCTTTTAGAAGGAAAACAATTTGCATCTTGTCTCCTTTGCTTCTATTCAAAACCTGCACCCTTCATCAAGTCTACTCTAGTTTCAGCACACTCTTTTGTTATCCTGTCACTTAAACATCTTCTTGAAATAATTACAATCCAAACTACAAACGTATTTTCACATGAACTCTTAAGTAAACATCCTCCACTTATGACTCCCTGCTGGACATTCACTGAGACCCCAAATTGTGGAGGCCACTGTGTCAGGCATTTTCTATACATGATACCATTTAATTCTTTTAGCAACCCTTAAGGTAGATTTTATCATCTCTACTTTTCCATAGGAAGAAAAGGACTGTCTTGGAGGTTGAAGAGAGTGTCCAAAGGCTCGATGAGCTATTAACTCCTCCAAGGTGTTAGGTTTGGCAGTCACTCTTGAAAGTTGTAAAGCCAAATTCTCAAACATTCCTCATAAACTCATGGGTATCTGTAACAGAAGACTTTTTCAGTTGTAAGTCACACAAAACCCAATCCAAACTGGCTTAAGCAAAAAGGGAATTTATTGGCTCATGTAACTGAAAACTCTATGAGTAATTGGCCTTCAAATGTGGCTGTTTGCAGGGGGTCAAATGATGTCATCAAGATTTTTTTTTTTTGCCTCTTGACTTGAATAACTGTGTTTTCTCTGTTGTTTCCATTCCCAGATAGACTCACCTCCTCTTGTAAAGTGGTTGCTATCAACTCCTTCCATCTTTATCTCCAATGGAAAAGAGTCTTAGGCAGTTATAGTCACAAGGTCTGGAGAATTTCCATGATTGGAGATACTTAAGACATGTGCCTAATATTAACTGTTGCCTGGAAAGAAGACACCTTGGATCATGTGCTCACTCCCTGTTCCTCCAAAAACTTGAAAACTGAGTGGTGGAGGGGCAAATTTCCAAACTAAAATTTGGACTGTTACACAAAAAACAAAGAATAGATACTGAGGAGGCAATAGGTAAATTTCTATTGCTATATCATCAGCTTTCTCTTCACTTTCTTTTTGTATTGAGTCTTGTTAAATATCCTCTAACAGCCTGCCTAGAGAATTCAAGAACTGTTCCAAAGACTTCATACACTAACTTAGCAATGACTTATTATGTAGGTACTGTTATTGTCTCCATACCTACACACAGTTGAGGAGGCAGGAGCCTGTGTTAAAGGTGAAATTGGAACACAGGCCTACTGGGTCCCAAATCCATTCTTTTTCCCACCACACTCTAAGGCCTTTGAAAATCATGCATCTTCATAGTCTAGCATCAGTATAATGCCATGGGCTTCATATGATCTCTTTCTGAACCACTCGTAGATAGCATCCGGCCTCAGGTCTCTTCCCCTCCATCTATCTAACCTACACATCTTCCTAGAAAATTAAACCCATGCTCTTTCACCCACACATCTTCTGTAGACACCAGCCACATGCCTCACTCTACTCTAGGTACTTGGGAGTGGGAATGAGGAGTATGTGCTCAAGAAGAGAGTCTTGATTCCTGCTCAGGCAGAGACCATGGAAAATTAAACAGAGAAGTATAAAAATAATTCACATGCCTTCGTATTTTACCCATGGACAAAGCATCAAATGAATAAACACACATAGCTATGTACTTTGAGTGTCCTTCTGTCAGTGTTATTCATGTATTTTAAGATGAGCTGGCTGAGGGATTAAGAGGCAGCTTTTATTTCTGGCAGCTTATAGATACAAGTTCTCAGCTTCAAAGTTCTGGCTTGGGTCCCTTGTGAGTTCTTGGACTGCATGAAACTTAAAGCATGATGGTTTTTCCCAGTGGTCCCCCAGATGTGCTAGGGCATCTCTAAGGTATATATCTTAGGTCTTTTCCTATGGGATCCCACTATGGTTATGAGAGTGAGAATATGTACAGTATGTCACAAACCCCAGCTGTTATCTTGCAACAATGGCATTTCTCTCTGGAGCTGGTCCTGGAAGCAGAGAAGTCACGTAAATCACACTGGGAAGAGCCTTGGACTAGGAGTCAGGAGGTCAGCATTACAGCTCTCCTATTGCCCTATGTCTGGGTGGTCTCTGTAACATCTCTTGTCTTAAAAACCACATGATTACTTCAATAGGTGCAGAAAAGGCCTTTGATAAAATTTAACATCTCTTCATGTTAAAACTCTCAGTAAACCAGGTACTGATGGACCATATCTCAAAATAGTAAGAGCTATTTATGACAAGCCCACAGCCAATATCATATTGAATGGGCAAAAACTGGAAGCATTCCCTTTGAAAACTAGTACAAGACAAGGATGCCCCCTCTCGCCACTCCTATTCAACATAGTATTGGAAGTTCTGGCCAGGACAATCAGGCAAGAGAAAGAAATAAAGGGTATTCAAATCAGAAGAGAGGAAGTCAGGTTGTCTCTGTTTGCAGATGACATGATTTTATATTTAGAAACCCCATCATCTCAGCCCCAAACTCCTTGAACTGATAAGCAACTTCAGCAAAGTCTCAGGACACAAAATCAATGTGCAAAAATCACAAGCATTCCTTTTACACCAACAATAGAAAAGCAGAGAGCCAAATCATGAATGAACTCCCATTCGCAATTGCTACACAAAGAATAAAATACCTAGCAACACAATTAACAAAGGACGTGAAGGACCTCTTCAAGGAGAACTACAAAGCACTGCTCAAGGAAATAAGAGAGGATACAAACAAATGGAAAAACATTCCATCCTCATAAATAGAAAGAAACAATATCATGAAAATGGCCAAACTGCCCAAAGTAATTTATAGATCCAATGCCATTCCCATCAACTACCTTTGACATTCTTCACAGAATTAGAAAAAATTATTTTAAATTTCATGTGGAACCAAAGAAGATCCTGTATGCCAAGGTAATCCTAAACAAAAAGAACAAAGCTGGAGGCATCATACTACCTCACTTCAAACTACACTACAAGGCTACAGTAACCAAAACAGCATGGTACTAGTACCAAAACAGACATATAGACCAATGGAGCAGAACAGAGACCTCAGAAATAACACCACACATCTACAACCATCTGATCTTTGACAAACCTGACAAAACAAGCAATGGGGAAAGAATCTCCTATTTAGTAAATGGTGCTGGGAAAACTGGCTTGCCATATGGAGAAAACTGAAACTGGATCCCTTCCTTACACCTTATACAAAAATTAACTCAAGATGGATACAAGACTGAAATGTAAAACCCAAAATCATAAAAACCCTAGAAGAAAACCTGGGTAATACCATTGAGGACATAGGCATGAGCAAAGACTTCATGACAAAAATGCCAGAAGAAATTGCAATAAAAGCCTGATTTGACAAATGGGATCTAATCAAACTAAAGAGTTTCTGCTCAGCAAAAGAAACTATCATCAGAATGAATAGGCATCCTACAGAATGGGAGAAAATTTTTGCAATCTGCCCATCTGACAAAGGTCTAATACCCAGAATCTGCAAGGAACTTAAACTTATTTACAAGAAAAAACCAAAAAACCCCATCAAAAATTGGGCAAAGGATATGAACAGACACTTCTCAAAAGAAGACATTTATGTGGCCAACAAATATAGGAAAAAAAGTTCAACATCACTGATCATCAGAGAAATGCAAATCAAAACCACAATGAGATACCATCTCACACCGGTCAGAATGGCGATTATTAAAAAGTCAGGAAACAATAGATGCTGGCGAGCCTGTGGAGAAATAGGAACACTTTTACGCTGCTGGTGGGAATGTACATTAGTTCAACCATTGTGGAAGACAGTAGGGCAATTCCTCAAGAACCTAGAACCAGAAATACCATTTGACCCAGCAATTCCATTACTGGATATATACCCGAAAGAATATAAATCATTCTACTATAATGACACATGCACACATATGTTTGTTGCAATGCTATTTACAATAGCAAAGACATGGAAACAAACCAAATGCCCATCAATGACAGACTGGATAAAGAAAATGTGGTATATATACACCATGGAATACTATGCAGCCATATAAAAATAAATGAGATCACGTCCTTTGCAGGGACGTGGATGAAGCTGGAAACCATCATCCTCAGCAAACTAAAACAGTAACAGAAAACCAAACACCGCATGTTCTCAGTCATAAGTGGGGGTTGAACACTGAGAACTCATGGACACAGAAAAGGGAACAACACACACCCAAGCCTGTTGAGGGGTAGGGGGTTGGAGGAGGGAACTTAGAGGACGGGTTAGTAGGTGCAGCAAACCACCATGGCACACGTATATCTATGTAACAAACCTGCGCATTCTGCACATGTATCCTATTTTTTTTTAGAAGAAATAAAAAAATGATTCAATTAAAATCTGTGATTAATATAACAAAAATCTCTTGTCTCTTCTACGTCTCAGCCTTCCCCTTTGCAGAGTGAAGGGATTGAAATAGATAAACATGAAGTGATATTACCCACTGTGCCAAGATTGGAGGACAAAGAGGCACTGGAGAACATTTTCTAGGTTCTTAGAGAAGTTGTATTGTGATCAGGGCGTGGAAAGTTATGACAGAATTTTGTTAGGAATGTGCATAGAAAGACATCAGGACAGGTGCCAACTCTAGGAGCCAGGTGTTCAGAATAGACTCAAGTGTCCATGTCTCAGGACTGATCAGGGATGAGAGGACATTAGAGAGATCATATCATGGCATCGAAGTGTGGCCAGAAACCATATGCGTCTTCATGAGCCTGCATCTCAAGGTTAATTCTTCCAAGTCCTGCCCTTAGTCTGCTTCCTACTGAGGACTCTTCCTCCTCCTTTCTCTTTCTTGGAATAGTCCCAGGACTTTATTGCCTCACGAGACAGAGACTTTGCCTTCTTCACAGCTTTGCCACAGGCAGTTGATCAAATTGCATGGTGGGAAATTCTTGTCCTTATTAGAAAAACAGAGAACTTCTCCCAGATGTAACAAATGTTAGGCACACTTGCTCTCATTCCTTGTTCCTGTGTCTATAAAAAACATTACTAACCAATTATTGCTTCTTTCCCACTGGGCTTGGGCATAGCTTTAGGGTCTTCAACACAGTCTTCCAAACAGCTAGTACCAATCCATTAAAGATGGCACTTAAGATGAAACTAATTGCCCAAACCAGCCTCCAGGTTGTCTCATCGCTAGTGCTTTTTAGAGTATAACCTTAGTATCCTCCCATGGTAAGTGGCAAAGTGGTTTGAGGCTTAATTTTCAGATGAAGAATGAAATAATGAAATAATAGGAGCTGCAAAGACAGATAGAGACAAACAGAAAAGTTTTAGGTACATGCCTACAGAAGAGTTGGGTAACCGAACCTGTTTAAGGCTGGAACTTTGGGTCATAGACTGTGAGCATAGGCAGCTCAGCAGATGTGGCCAGGGGGTTCCCCATTTGTATCTGTCTGACCTGAGTACAAATGGACTTCCACATGTCTCCTAGAGTGTCTGGTGTCTCCTAGAGTATCATTTCAACTTCTTGGCTTTCATTCAGATTGGACATTAGGTACAGACAGGATCGTGTCTACCCATCCGTTTTTATCATCCTATTATTATTATATTCTACCAGTCTATTAAGAATTGATAAGTAATGGGCTGGTCCTGTTTCCAGCCCACTTCATTCGTGTTTTAGTAATGGGGGTTTCCAAGGAAAAACTTACAATTGAGTAAGCATCTAACCTCCACATTCATATTTAATCAGATGCCAGAGGACCTTGGGCAGGATCTCAGTGTTGCCAGGGGTTCTACAAGAAACTGTAGGGTCTTGACTCTTAAAGGGACAAGTTTTGCCCTTTATTGGAAATACAGTAATAACAATAAATGCAAGAAAAGATACAGAAGATAAGACATTGGCCTGATGTTTTAGTAGAGATCTGGCTTAAGGTGAAAGCAGTGCGGACTGCAAACTTTGATGTGAAGTTTAATCCTTTAGTTTCATGTATCTTTGAAATAACATGGAAAATGTGAGCCTCAACAGAGAACCCTAAGTTGTCACCATGGCTGTACTTTGGAGTAGACTATTAATTTTCCTCATTAGAGAGAGTACAGTGCAGTAGAAAAAGATGTAGGGTCTGACATACCTGGATTTTAAACTTAACTCCATCCCTTACAATCTATCATGAACTTGGAACATGAACTTACTCCTCCTAACCTTCAGTTTTCTATCTACAGAAAATGGATCAAACTGTTATTGTTTGTACTGTTTAAATGACATTTCTCTAGGAAGATGGAAGAACCACAGTATTATATATGAACCTATAGAGATCTGTCCATAGGCATCAAGCACTTTTAGGTCACCTGTCTTTAGCCCTATTAGAACAGCATCTTAGACCAGCAAAATCCCAGACACTGTTCCCACCTGGGAGTCTCACTGATTCCCCCTTGTGAAGGGTAATTGTGCTTGTACAGCAGTTCAGCCTTTTTCTATTTAGCCAGTACTCCAGTCTCACCGGTGATTCTCAGGAGGCCAACAATGTATATGGTTTAAATGGAAAATGTTGTTTGTGCATGCAGTGTCAATGAAGATGTTATTAATACAGCTCCAGGAAAACAGCTGCTGCCAACCGGCTGGAGAAGCCACAGCACCATACAGAGCCTGTCCCACAATTTCAGGGCTGAGAGGCACCTAAAAGGCTTCAGGTCTAACCTCTGTCCTATGGCCATCTGACCTAGATAGGCTCCAACAGCTCCAAGGAAGGATACCTACCATCCATCTTAACCCATAATGTGGTTTTTTCATCTCTGGATAAATCTGTTCATTACACCTTTTGTGTTTGTTTTCCAGCACTGGCCTCAATTTTGCTTTTTTAGAATATTCTCTCATTGATGATAACTCAGATCCTTGTGACTACGTGGAACAAATAAAATCTCTCTTCCTTGTGACAGTTGTGGCTTCAGGGAGGTGTCTCTACTTGCAGGTTAAGCCTTCCAAGTTTTCCCAAGGATTCTTCAGATAGCGTGGCTACTGACCTCTGTTGTGTCAGACCCATATCCCAGCTCCAACTTGGACTAGCTGGCTGTGCAATCTTAGGCAGGCATCCTAATCTCACCCAAAGCCCAGTTTCCTCATGTGTGAAGCAAGAAACATGCATGGCTATACATTTACTTAAAATAGTATGTGACTTGAGGGATGTGAAATTTAAATGAGATCAGTTACAGTATGCTTGACACAGTGTCTGGCACATAGTAGGCACTTAGTAACTGTGAGTGATCATTTTTGTTGTTTTATCATTCAGCTTGGAGCACAGTACTGTAGGTGTGCTCTAATGAACCCATAGTTGATCAGAACAATTAGGCTTCATCAGGGCCTATAAAACTATTAAATGAACTAGGCCCTACTTACTTTTCCACTCTCACCTGTCACTCGTCATTTTCTGAGCTGACCATACCCCATCTGCATTGGTCTCCTTCCATTTCTTTGCATAAACCAGAATCTTTAACATCTTGAGGTCTTCACACATTCTGTCCTCTCCTTGGGGCATGCTTTCTCTTTCTATCTGGATGCACACACTTTTCATGATTTCCCTCTTTTCAAGGTCATCTCATTTTTCAAAACATTACTTCCCAAAAGAAGTCTCCTTGATCACTCATCTAAACAGCCTTCCCCAATACAACTTCCACACTACACCCTGTCTTTGCTGCTCATAACATTCACCAAAATATGCAATTATATATTGACTTGTGTGTTCACCTTCTATAATGTTTATGTTTGCTGCTAGACTGTTAGAACATCAACACAGGGAAACAGTCTTTTTTGTTTTTTTAAAAAACTTTTTTTTCTCTACATGTTATAATGGTAAATGGTAAATATATAGAACCGTTGAAAGGATTGTAAAGCAAACTCATATGTACATATTCCCTGTATTAAACAACTAACACTTTGCTAAATTATCTTTATCAGGCATTTATTCATCTATCCATCCCTCCTTCCATCTGTTCATCCATTGATTCTTTTATCTTATTTCCTAATGCATTTCAAACTGAGTTGAAGACATCAGTACACTTCACCCCTAGGCACTTCAGCATGTATATCATTATTAACCAGGGATCAATATTCTTTTATGATTCTTCTTTCTTGGGTTAAAATGGACATGTAGTAAAATGCACAAGCATTAAGTGTACAATTTGGTGAGTTTTGAAAACACATACACCTGTCTAACCCAAACCCCTATCAAGATAGAAAGCATTATTGTCACTCCAGCGAGTTTTCTTATGCCCTTTCTTATTGAAACTCCAACTCCACTGACCCCAGAGGCAACTACTGTTTTGATGTTTTTCAACATTGATTTGTTTTTCCTTTTCTAAAATTGTATATAAATGGCATTATAGAACATGCATTCCTTTTTCATAAAACTTCTTTCACTCAATATAATATTTTGGAGATTCTTCCAAGTCTCAGCATATATCAATAGATCATTCCTTTTATTGCTGAGTAGTGTTCCATTGTATGGATATACCACAGTTTGTTTATTTGTTCCTCTGTTGATGCAAACCTAGGCTATCTTCTATTTTTGGCTATTATAAATAAAGAGATTATGAGCATTCTGTGACATTCTATTACATTCCTTTATCTTGTTTTTTGGCTACCATGAATAAAAAGGCCATGAGCATTCTATTACATATTATTATGTTCTTTTATCTTATGTAAATACCTAGGAGTGGAATGTGGGTCGTAGGGTAGGTATAAACTCATTTTTATAAAAAGATGCTGGACCTTTCTTCAAAGTAGGTGTAGAAAGAGACTGTTTTCTTTAGTAACATCAACCAGATAGTATGTGAATTGGCACAAAGTAAGTGCTTAATAAATATTTGTTAAATTAATACACAGAGAAAATAAATAGAAATATAGTGACTGTTCTAATCCCCTCCTACTATTTACTAGTGAAGCGTGACTCTTTACGAATCATTTAAGTTCCATGAGCTTTCAATATCCTTTTAAATGGGAATAATAAAATATGCCTTAGATGCCTGAAAAGGTTAGTGCTGAAGGGCCAGGAGCATGGGGGGAGATTTTCGGAGGTGAGGGACACCATTCATTTAATACAAGTGTGCCCTTCCTTCTCTCCCTGACCTCCCCACTCTGCAAGATTTTGGCCTGCAGCTGTCAGGGAATATGCCAAAGCCTAGGCCCAGGAGGGGTCAGGGTAGGTGAAAGGGGAAGAAGCACTTGGATCAACCATTGGTCCCTCTCAAATGTCCAAAGTTGGCATTTATATACTTGACTTCTCCCACATTTTTTCCCCTTCAGATTTAATGTCTAGGTTGCTCTGATTTTAAAACTGGGTTATTTGAATGTCAAACTTTCGATAACACTTTAATAGAGGTGTCCATTAACCTGTGCTAAATTAGAGCCCAGCGTCTCTGGAAATACATGTGACACCCACATGAATACCAAATGCCTTCATTAGGCGCAGCACTTACATGATGAATACCAAATGCAGAGCCCGACGCAGGGACACAGATTTCGCTTCCAGGAGTTGCCAACACATCTTTGCGTTTCCTCAGAGGTACCGGTCAGCCCTGTTTGCTGTTTATTTCCAGGAGATGAGACGTGGCAATTGTGGCAATGGCTGAAATAAATAAATGGCATCCTAATCACCAAGTTCAGAGATGGAGCAGCAAAGGAGGCTGTAGCCGAACACCCACGAGTCAGCAAGAGGATGCCCACTTAGTATGCAAGATGAATTCCAAACACTTCATAAAAGGCGATAACTTTCTTTGACCAATGAATATATTATTTATAAGTGATTCCAATGCCTTCTTCTCTCCCTCCTTCACTGCCATCCTCCTGCCCCCCATTTTCACAGTACGTGTAGCACTTGTTCAGTGATGAAGCCCCTCATAATAAATAATTTATAAAGCAATTTACAAGTACATTATTCTTAGCAATAAGATAAGACCTGGAAGAAAGTGTTTTACTGATACACACACACACACACACACACACACGCACGCGCCCCTTGGCTTGTAAGTAGCAAGATATCAGAACACCGATAACTAAGGTCCATGGGCTTGGGGTGAAAAGTGTTAAAAGCCATAGTGCTGAAGTCCTTATGCATAAGCCATGTAAAGTGTCTGAGGTGCCTTTGCATAATAAATAAGAGAAAACTCACTTAAAACAGTCTTTTCTCTTAATCCTTGTACACAGCGGCCATGGCTTTGTCCACATGGCGTGATACTAAGTGAAGACATCTTTTCCCTTAATGGCTAACTTCTCTTGAGTACGTCCATTGAGCCAGGCCCAGTATGAAGAGTTCTCCATAAACTGCCTTATTTTACCTTTCCTATCTCTATGAGATATGTTTTGTTACTATTCCTGTTACTGGACAAAATAACGGAGGCTGCTTCCCAGACTTCAACATTCACTCTTTGAATTCCCAATCCAGTTCAAGTCACTCACTCAAGTATTCATTCGATGCTAATGTCCTACATGCATTTGATGAGCTTCTGTCATTCTTTATGCTGGGAGCTAGGATGCATAGATAGATGGTGCATCTATAACAGTACTGCCTAATATAAATACAATGTAAATCACAAAGGCAAGCTGCATATAAAATTTCAACTTTCCTTTTAAAAAAATAATTGATTTTTTTTTTGAGACAGGGTTTTGGTCTGTTGCACAGGCTGGAGTGCAGTGGCACCCTCATAGCCTCAAACTCTTGGGCTCAAGTCATCCTCCCCCCTTAAGCTCCCAAGTAGCTGGGACTACAGGTGTGTGTCACCTTGCTGGCATATATATATATATATATAGAGAGAGAGAGAGAGAGGAAGAGAGAGAGAGAGAGAGAGAGATGGGGGTTTCTTTTGTTGTCCAGGCTGGTCTCAAACTCTTGGCTTCAAGCAATCCTTCCACCTTGGTCTCCCAAAGTACTGGGACTATAGGCATACGTCACCACATCTGGATAATTTTTTATTTTTTTATTTATTTTATTATATTTATTTTTGAGACAGAGTCTCTCTCTGTGGCTGAGGCTGGAGTGCAGTGGTGTGATCTCAGCTCACTGCAACTGCTGCCTCCAAGGTTCAAGCGATTCTCATGTCTCACCCTCCCAAGTAGCTGGGACCACACCCGTGAGCCACCATGCCTGGCTAGTTTTTGTATTTTTAGTAGAGGCAGGGCTTCACCATCTTGGCCAGGCTGGTCTCAAACTCCTGGCCTCAAGTGATCAGTCTGCCTCGGACTCCCAAAGTGCTGGGATTACAGGTGTAAACCACTGTGCCTGGCCAATATAAATACATACACATACACACACACACACACACACACATATGTATATATACACACACGTATATATATGTATATATACACACATATGTAGGTATATATATATGTGTGTGTGTGTGTGTGTATGTGTATTGTTTTTGGTAGAGATGAGGTCTCACTTTGTGGCTCAAGCTGGTCTAAAACTCCTGCCTTCAAGTGATCCTCCCAACTCGGTCTCCCAAAGTGATAGGATTACAGGTGTGAACCACCATGCCTGGTTATAATTTCAAAATTTCTAGTAGTCACCTTATTAAAAAAAGGTAAAGAAAAGGGTCAAATTAATTTTAATGGTGTAATTTATTTCATCAAATATATCTTACATTCTTCTTTCAACATGTACTCAATAAAAACATTATTAATGAGATACTTTAAATTCTTTTCATCCTGTCTTGTAAATCTAGTGTGTGTTTTTCACTTATGACATATCTAAAGTCAGACTAGCCCTGTTTCAAGGACTCAGTATCCACCTGGAGCTAGTGGCTATTGAACTGGATGGCCCAGGTTTATAGGAAAGCAGAAGAGGCAGATGCCTAGGATGACATATCACTAGACTATGACATTTGCGATTATAGAAATTAACTTAAGCTGGGCACAAAGGTAGTGAAAAGGGCCACTCAAAGACTAGAAAGGAGGAATCCACCTGAAAAAGAGTAGACCAGGCTGGAGGGAGTCAGGTTGGAAAGCTTGGGCCAAAAGACCAGCATTCTCCTAACTTCAGTCATTCCCTCACTCCCCTAGTAAAAGTTATTTGCTTTCTCTGCTTAGTATTTGTCCTGCTGTTTACTTACTTTTTTTTTTTTTTGGTAAATTGATTTACTTTTTAAACTTAAACAAATTCATTTAACAATGAGACTTTTTGGTACTACCATTAATGGAAAAGCAAAATGGACTGTTGTAAATAAATTAACCACAAAACAAATACCAAGCCAACAAAGCAAAATGATTGAATTCTGGCCCTATTTACTTGCCTGTGTGAAGCTTTGGGTTCTGCTTTTTCTTGTTTTTGTTTGAAAGAAAGAGGAGAGAGAATCTCTGTTTTGGGCTTAGATGTATTAAGGGCTGCATTTATTCTTTCTACTAAAATAACCTCCCTAAAACCCAAACAAAATATATGAAGTAATGGTTTAAAAGACATGGAAAAGCAACAACAAAAGACTAATCCCTGAGAGGTGGTAACAAACAAGACCAGGCTTACAACTGGCCCAGCTTCCTGTCTCGTGAATAATCAGCCCTATAGTAAGTACTACTCTGCTCGTACCTAACAATAGAATCAAAACCCAATAGAACGAAACTATTTTCAAGAAATTTAACTACATTCCAGAGCAATATAAAGAATACTTATGAAAATGTTTTTTTAAATTACCAGGCTATAGTGCAGAGAAGGGGAATCCAGGTGGAGCCTGACAGGCCCCTGAAGCCAAGGAAACAGATCTGAGAGATCCATGCAGAGGAGGGCAGCTGGTATTCGCAGAACAGAGTACTGGGGAGGCAAAAGCTACAGAGAGTGAGAGAACATTGTATTTCTGCAGAGGGCTTCTGTCAGGCATTCAGCTAACAGTGATTACTACATGTGTTTGTGAGGAGGCCTTAGAGTTAGGAGTGCCCTGTGCTCACACAGTGTTGAGAATAATGCCTGCTCCCACCGGTAAGACTGGAAAACCTCATGATTCTTGGGGCGTTAGGTAAAGTACCCAAAAGGGTCTTGCCTCAGTAGTGGGGAATAATTCACCCTGTAATGACTACTGCTTTGATTCTACCTTACCCTTTTTAGAAGCAAGACCCAAACGGACCAAATTGTTTCCAAGTAACTTAACCATATCTCAGAACAAAACTAAAGAATATTTATACCCAACAAGGTAAAACTGACAATGCTATACATTAAATCAGAGATTACCACACATGCAAAGTAGCAAAATAAGATCCATGATTAGGAGAAAAATCAATCAACTGAAACTATACCAGAACTGACACGTTAAGTGTAAACATTAAAACAGTTATGATAACTATATTCCATATGTTTACAAAGATAAGTAGAGGCGTGGGAGATTTTTAAAAAATGAACCAAATTGGAGTTCTATAGATAACAACTATAATTTAGGAATTGAAGTTACACTGGATGAGATTAATAGTAGATTAGATATTGCAGAAGAAAATTTTAGCGAGCATTTACACATAGCAATAGAAACTATCCAAAGTGAAACATACAGAGAGAAAATAATTAAATTCTAAAAGTATCAGTGAGCTATGAGACAACTTCAAGTAGCCTGCTCCAGACATGTGAAGAGGAAGGCGTGCTTCTCAACTGATTCTGTGAGGCCAGCATTACTCTGATATCAAAACTAGACAAAGACATTACAAGAAAAGAAACTATACACAATCTCCCTCATAAATATAGATTTTTAAATTATCAACAACATTTTATCTAACTGAATTGAACTCTCTCTCTATATATAAATATATTATATATTATAAACTTATTAATAGTCAGAGGGATATATATAAAAAATTTATATTGGATATACTATATCGAACTATTTATATACATATTTATTTAATAGATATAGTATAACCAATATAAATAGTTGCATATACTATATCCAACTCTACACACACACACACAGACATATATATATGTATGTATATATGTGTATGTGTATATATATGTATGTATACACACACACACACACGTCCAAGAGGAGTTTATCCCAGAAATGTAACATTGGTTTAAAATTTGAAAGCCAACCTCTGCAATTCACTATATTAACAAACTAAGACAGAAAAGTCATATGATCATCTCAATAGACATGGAAAAACATTTGACAAAATACAATGGTCATCCTTGTTAAAAACTCTTAGCAAACTGAAAATAGAAGAGAACTTCCAACACCTAATAAACAACGTCTGTTCAAAATCTACAGGTATTTAATGGCACAAGACTGAATGTTTTCTGCTGAGAGTTGGAGCAAGGCAAAGACGTCTGCTCTCACCCTCTTTTCAACATTAGATTAGAGGTTCTTGTCTTGACAATTAGGCAAAGAAGAGAAAAATGCATCCAAATTGAAGAGGAATAATCAAAACTATCATTATTCGTAGATTACATAATCCTAAGGAACCCACAGAAATACTAGAACTCATAAACAAGTTCAGCAAAGTTTCAGGAAACAAGTCAATATATAAAAATTAATTTTATTTAATATAAAACTGTTAAGCTTATGGAAAAAATAAAAGAACATCTGCGTGACCCTGGATTAGTCAAATATTTCATAGATATGACATCAAGTACATGATGTATAAGAGCATATTGACAAATTAGACTTCATGAAAATAAAAAAAAAACTTCTTTCCAAAAGCACTGTTAATATAGAATCAACAAATAAGCCACAGAGTGGAAAAAATAAGTTTGCAAATGACTAAGAATGTTAAGCACCTTTTCATGAGCTTACTTCCAATCCACATATCTTCTTTAATAAAGGATCTGTTCAAATATGGCTCTCTTTTTTACTAAGCTGTTTGTTTTTCCCCCTTCTCTTATTTGCCTTTCCCTCTTCCTCCTCCTCCTTCTTCTCTTCCTCGTTATTATTTCTTTATTATATATTCTAGATAAATTTCATTGTCAGTTATTTATTTACAAACTTGGCTGGGCGGAGTGGCTCACGCCTGAAACCCCAGGACTTTGAGAGGCTGAGGTGGGTGGATCATGAGGTCAGGCATTCAAGACCAGTCTGGCCAACATGGTGAAAACCCATCTCTACTGAAAACACAAAAAATTAGCCAGGCATGGTGGCGGGTGTCTGTAATCCCAGCTACTCGGGAGGCTGAGGCAGGAGAATCGCTTGAATCTGGGAGGTGGAGGCTGCAGTGAGCTGGAATCAGACCACTGCACTCCAGCCTGGGTGACAGTGCAAGACTCTGTCCCCCTGCCAAAAAAAAAAAAAAAAAAAAAGAAAATTGCAAATTAAAACCACAGTACCACTACACTTTTATTAAATGGCTAACCTGAAAATTACTCACCCTATCAAGAGTTGGTGAGAATACAGAGGTACTGGAACACTCATACATCACTAGTAGTGGTGTAAATTGGTACAACCCCTTTAGAAAATGGTTTGGCAATTTCTTAAAAAGTTAAAAATATGTTATATCATATGATCCAGCCATTTCACTCCTAAACATTTTCCCACAGGAAATAAAATCTTAAGCCTTTACAAAGATGTGTACACAAATATTGACGTAAGCTTAACTTGTAATCACCAAAAATAAGAAAAAATCTGAAAGCCCATCAAGAGATGAATAAACAAAGTGATAAATTAATATAATGGCATACTACTCATTAATAACAAGGAATAAACTTGATACATGTGACAACAACCGTGAATACAAAAGTAATTGTACTGGATGAAATAAGCCAGCCCTCCCCCTCAAAACAAACAAAAGAGGCCAGGCGCTGTGGTTTATGCCTGTAATCCCAGCACTTTGGGAGGACAAGGCAGGTAGATCACTTGAGGTCAGGAGTTCGTGACCAGCCTGGGCAACATGGCGAAAGCCTGTCTGTACAAAAATACAAAAAATTATACAAAAAATTAGCTGAGCATGGTGGCACACGCCCGTGGTCCCAGCTAATTGGGAGGCCGAGGCAGGAGGTGGAGGTTGCAGTGAGCCGTGGTTGTGCCATTGCACTCCAGCCTGGGTGACAGAGTGAGACGCTGTCTCAAAAACAACAACAACCACCACAATAAACGTAAGAAAGTGATTTGGCTGGAACATGCATGCAAGGGAAGGACCATGAAGAACGGACTCACAAAGTATTTTGGGGGCTTGACTGAGATGTTTTAACTCAATTTTGTCATAAGTTAGGTTAGCAGACTATATGGTTTGGCTGTGTCCCTAGTCAAATTTTATCTTGAATTGTACTTCCCATAATGTGCATGTGTCATGGACAGTAACTGAATTATGGGGGTGGTTTTCCCCATCATGCTGTTCTCATGACAGTGAGTCTCATGAGATCTGATGATTTTTATAAGTGTGTGGCATTTCCCCTGCTTGTACTCACTCAGTCCTGCTGGTCTGTGAAGAAGAGGCCTGCTTTTTCTTTGCCTTCTACCATGATTGTAAGTTTCCTGAGGCCTCCCCAGCCATGCAGAACTGTGAGTCAATTAAACCTCTTTTCTTTATAAATTACCAGTCTTGGGTATTTCTTCATGGAAGTGTGAGAATTGACTAATATAACATATTAGCTCAAATATTAGTTAATGTTCAAAATTTTTGATGTCATGGTGGGAGCAGCTGGAACTTGGGCAAGTTAACCTTTTAGAACATCCTTTCCCTCATTGCTTTAGGCAAATGCTAACATGGAAATATTAGCATTTGCCTAACGTAATGATTCAAAAGCTTAAATTTGAGAACATGAGTCATTTCTCATTCTTTCATTTTCCTCATAGCACATAACATGATCTAAATTATTGTACTTTAGTTTTAGTTTGATAGTGCTGATCTTCTCCACTCCTTCCCTTCCCATCACCAAGAGTAGAGGTCTTGACTGCTGTCTTCATGGTTTTATCTATAGTACTTGATACAGCACTGGACACGTAGAAGATCCTCAGCCGAAGAAAGATTAAGAAACTCAGGGAGCATAACACTACATCTGAAACACTTAGATGATCAGCATTTAAAAAAAAAATGTCTATTTAGGTTCTTAGAACAAGGCTGTGGCATCAAATATATGAATTGGCTGATCTACCAAGTTCTTGCCAACTGGTCAGATGATGAGGAAAGCGCATGTGACCAGTAGTCTAACTCTGAGTTCTCCCAAAGTTCACTGTTTCAATCAAGGTCAAATAAACTTTTTCTGCCTTGGGCCAGGTTGAGTCATGATAGATTTAAGGAAAGAAGCAAGGAAATAAAATGTTCTGTCTGATCTGCCTGGATGAACCACAGTCTTGGCCCCAGGATCTGACCCCCTGGAAGGGTCCGGCAGACCATGGCACAGAAGAGATTGTTAATAATAAATTATAAACATGGCTGCAGCTGCCATGGGGAGACCCTATATCCCCTCCCCAGCCCACACATTCACTCCCTGGCCTGATCTGCCCCATGGGCTTAATCCGCATCAGAGTGAAACAAATCCAATAAAACGTTTCCCTGAGCTAGGAGGGAGTTCAATGATTCATTCTCATTCATTCTCTCTCTTCTTCCTGCCAAACAGCTAATCCTAGATGACGAAAGAACAAAGGAAGAGGTATTTCAAAGAAGTCATCCTCATGTCTCTCCCTGTTGCTTTGGTGTCTCACAAGAATCAAGAGCCTGCCCTGAGGCTTACCAGGACTTAGCAGTAAATGTCATTTGGATATGGTGCCATTAGTGTCCTCTCAATGGTAGGACATGAATGTGGCACCTTGTCAATACCTCTTTGCTGCAGTCTCACTCACTGGGGACTACCATACTGCTGGCAAAGAGGATATTATCAGAGATGGTATGTGGGGACACAGATAGTCTCTGGCATAAGTTGGCAGCACAATTGCTGAAGATCTCAAGTGGTGACCTGGGAAATAGTGTCCTAGTGGAAGGAACACCCTTGCAGTGCCATGATTTACGTGTTGGAAAAATGTCAAGGGAATAATGCCTACACAGATAGTAGAAAGGGAAAAATCTACCCAGTAGGTGGAGATTGAAGCAGTTGGCATTAATTCCTAGGGCTCTCATTGCAAAATACCTCAGACTAGGTGGCTTAAACAACATAAATTTATTTTCTCACAGTTTTGGAGGCCAGAAGTCCAAGATCAAGGTGTGGTATTGACAGGTTTGTTTTTTTTCTGAGACGTCTCCCCTTGGCTTACAGATTGCCCCCTTCTAATTGTGTCCTCACATGGTTTTTCTTCCATGTGCACATTCCTGGTGTCTCTCCACATGTCTAAATGTCTTCTTCTTATAAGGATATCAGTCATTTTGGATTTGAGTTCACCCTAAATACTCCATTGTCACTTAATTACCTTGTTAAAGACCTTATCTCCAAATACAACAGCATTCTGAGGAACTTTTGGTTGGGACTTCAACATAGAATTTTGTGGGAACACAGTTTAGCCCATAACATGATTATCCAATAGTCTACTTTGTGTGGAAAGAGAAGTATCCCAAGGGGAGACTATATCTTTATTCTGAGGCAGTGGTTGATGGCTTGGCCATGTGGTCAGGAGCCTAGAAGGAAAAAGACTGGAAGATTGAGACAAGAAAGTCAGAGGTAGAAGCACATGGATAAACACGTGGGAATGAGCAGGAAAGGGAATAATATTTGTTTCATTCCTCATCTCACTAGCAAATGTTACCATAAAGAGGCACTGAACAACCAAGTAGACAGAATGACTCAGTGACATTAGGAGCCTTCATTGTGAGCCACACCAGGACTGATATAATGAGCACATGGACAGAGTGGCCATAGTGCAGAGATGGAGGCTACTATGGGCCCAATGGCATGGGCTTTCACTTATCCCAGCCAATTCAAATGCTGCTGTCCCTGGATAGTTAGCATGTCCACATTAGTAATCAACAATAGGCCCCCAATATGGCACTATTTCTTGGAGAGTCCAACCAGTCATTTGGTAGCAAGTCCACTTCAAGTGGCTCCTTCCACCTTGGCAAGGTCAGTCAATAGTCCTTGTGGGGACAGACACTTACTCTGAATATGAGTTTGCCTTTCCTGCCTGCAGAGCTTGAGTCAGCCTACTCTGCAGGGGCTTATGTAATGGCTGATCCAAAGGCATGGAATTCCACACAACACGACATCCACACAGCATTACGAAGAGACCAACTTCTCATGGTGAAGATAGTGTTGGAATGGATTCTTGTTCTTGTAATCTACGAATTTAAGTGGAATTCTCCTAGAATTGCTCAGCAGTATGAGACCCTTGTGACCTAAACCTCCCTTCTTCCTACAGTCTTTCATAGACCAGCATCACAGTCTGAAAGCTCTTTCCACCTTCTCTAACTCACTTTCCTTTACTACTGATAAAGCTCTTGCATATCTGGTCCTATTTTGATATTTGCTTCTCTGGAGACTGGAGCAAATACAAATTCCTTCTCAAGGATACAATTCTCCTTCCCTCTTACCTATAATGTTGGTCAGCTTTCATGGGTGAATTGATTCTATGTATGTCCTTCTACCACCCCATATGATCCTACTTACAAGTTCTAACTTAACTATGACTGTGCCAAATGTATTAGGAGAGTTTTTTCACCTTTTCTTTAGAAAACAATAAAATAAAATGAAATATTGGCTCAAATCACTTAATAAAATCACAGAACTCTTCTGTTAATGCATTATACATAATTATAATTGAACTTTCTGCCTTAGGAGGAAATTAAAATTTGTACTAAGGAAACATTCAAATTATTTTTAAAACTTACCTTTGCAATAGTGGTAGTTAGATATTTAGCCATTAATCTTCCATGACATTGTATTTGAAGGATTTTGTAATATTATGCGACTTAAATTTCAGTGACGTCTAATCTGATTTTACCATCTAGGAAAACCAGAATATGAAAATTTTTATTCATCTAATGTTCTATGTTTTAAATATATTTCACTTTTAGGACAATGTACACAAAGAAGTATAAAACATCTATCAATGGAGTCATAAAATGAATGTATAATTGCTTTATTTATTATACTTAAACATTTTCAATTAATTTAAATTTAGCCAACCTCCATATTTTGAGGGTTTCCAAAATAAAGTATTTTGCCCAAGTCATCATAGCAAACAATCAACTTATTTTTTCTAATTTAAAAATAACTCCTGATTTTCCTTAAATTGCTTTCTAAATATTCCCAATACTACAGACAATAACAAATCAAAGAAATAAATAATAAAATGAAGCATTTATTTAAAAAAACCCTTGAAAGCATGCATTCTCAAATGTTTACATTTTTAAAGCAACTTTTGAAGCTTCTAGAAAATTGTGAGGTTATTGGGGACAGAGGTTGGGTCATTCCTCTTGTGTTTCTGTGATCCTTAGAAAGGCAGTAGGCAGGTAGTTAGTTATCGTTAACTGTTTCCTGTTCTTCTGTCAGATGCTCCCCATCCCTCTTTGAGAAAAATCTTGCTCTAAGGAGCAAGGACAATAGAGATGGACCTGTGTTTCCTGTATGGGTCTTGCATAAAGAGGGAATGAGAAGAATTTTAAAGTACTTGTTGAAAAATGCTCCAAGCTTTTGATTTTTCAAAATGCTTTACTGTTCCAGAGCTAAAGCACAATATTCAGAAAATCATAATGCCTGCTTCACTATATTTGTCTGTGAAGTCCCCATTTGATCAAAATGATGCTAGACAGTTTCTCTCTTGATCTGTTTAGAACCAAGATAAGGTCAGGTGTTAATTAATGTTGAATTACCAAAAAATTCCTATGGAAATGCATATGATATCTACATTGTAACCATAATTATCTAATTAACCAATCAATTATAATGATTAATGTGATCATAATGAATGTATGGCAAATGGTTATTAATTCTTAGAGTTTCCAAAGTAAATGCATTAATCACAGTTGAACCTGTGGTATAATGTGGGTGCCTAATTATCTTTCTGAACTCTAGGTGTGATGTAGTAACTTTCATCTGCTTAGAACTTTTGCCACACATTGTCTTATTCTTTCCCTCACAACAAAATTGTGAAGCACTTGAAGGAAAATTGTACTTTTATTGTTGTTGTTTCCATTTCACAGGTGGTTAAACTAAATTTTAGAGAGGTCAGGTGATTTTACCAATATCTCACATCTTCATATTTCTTCCTACAAATGGATCTTCCAGTGATCTTAGTTGATACTTTGAGTTCTAGGCTTGAACATTTGGACAAGCTTTCCCCATACCTTCCCAGATGTTCTGCTACATAATATTATGTGGTGTTTACTTAGAAAACTAGTCAACTTGTCATCATATTATAGATATAAGGGAGAAGAGTATTTCACCTTACCACTGAGGGAAAGAAATTGTGAGTCATCTGCAAAAGAAAAGGGACTTTGGGAGCTGGGGTTCTGGTGTATCTACTGTGTGATTGTATGTGAGAGGTGGAGGGCATGTGTGTAAAGAACCATTGCATAATTTTTTGGGAATTTTCCTCTAGTACAAATCTCATAGCACTGAGCACAGTCCCAACTACATAGCAGCAATGAGCAAATGTGCTTGGTGAATTAAAGATACTTAACTGGAAGAGGAGCTGAAAACAAAACCAACTAACCAACCAAAACAAAACACTGAAGGGTCTTTGGAATCAGATACCAAGCCTTAGAATGAAAAGAAGGCCCTTAGAGCTTTTTCATTCATTTATTCTCTGATTTCCCCTGGGGAAATTGTGTGACTTTGGAATACGTGATCACTATATATATATGGAGCAAGTCAACAAAGGAATGCTGTAGAAGATAAACCTGGAGCTTGCTCCAGCGTAAGGCTTGGAATGGAATGAGGAAGATGGAGGACATTCTAGGTCAGAGCAAACACATCTATCCAGGGCAGAAGTGGGAGCAAAAACAGTAAGGAGAAAGGCCTTGCAGAAGTCAAGATAGTGCCAGGAAGAAGAGCAGACATGAAGGGGCAGGAGACCAATTGAGGGAGAGTCTGTCATGGAGGAACTTGAATACCAAAGAAGGAGTGGAGGCAGCACATGGTAGAAGAAAATCCTAGAATAGCTTCAGCTAGGGGTCACTTTTAATAGCACTATACGAGAAATGCTTTCACATTAAAGGGTTTTGGGGTAGTGGATGAATTTTTGACGTCTTGCTCTACTTCAAAGCCAATTACTCTTAAACACTTCAGAGGCATTTTGAAACTAACTCTGAACCTGGTAGATACGTTAATGAGGATTTTGGTAAGTGACATCGGCAGTTTCATTCCAGTGAGAGGGTCTAGCTAGAGGAGGATCAGCAAGTCAGGATGACGCCCATGTTCACCTGTGCCCTGCCTGACTAGGGAGGGCAGCTCTTGCCAACTGAAGGGCTGGAGGTTAATATCAGAACGTTTATAGGTATACTTACATGACCCCATATTAAATTAAATTAAATTAATTAAATTCTGTGTTGCTTTGGAGAAAATTCTATCCTGTGGTTTATTCGTTTTTAACTAATTATCAGGTTGTAGTCATAAACACTAAAGTTAAAGTATCTTTTCTAAAATATTGTATATGTTAATTTACTGTACAGTTCATTCTTCATGTATTTATTCAGTGATGATATGGTCTAAATGCTTGTGCCTCTCCAAAATATATATGTTCAAACCTAACCCAGAAGGTGATAGTATTAACAGGTGGGGCTTTTGATGAGTAATTAAGTCCTGAGGGCTCCATTCTCATGAGTGAAATTAGTGCCCTTAGAAACGGGCTTGAGGGTACAGGTTAGCCCTTTGCACCATGTGAGGAGACAGCAACAAGATGACATCTTTTGAAGCAGAGGGCAAGCTTTCATCAGACACTGAATCTGCTGGCTCCTTGATTTTGGACTTCCTAGCCTGTAGGACTATAAGAGATACATTTCTATTGTTTATGAATTAGCTAGGCTAAGGTATTTTCTTAGAGCAGGAGGAAGGGACTAAGACAGGTACTTACTAATCTATAATGGACCCCAGGAAGACAAAGATAAGTATGATGTATTTTTCCCTCTAGGAACTTTTAGTTGAGCAGGACAGGAGGACGTGCCTGTGAATAAGCACCTTTTGGAACTGATTCCACCTGAGAGCTGCAGTCGTGGCTAAAGTGAGCAGAGTGTATGGAACAAAAGCCATGCCCCTTATGGACCAGGCTTAACTAGGCTGATTCAAATCTATGTGCTTCAGATTATGTAGGTGAGCATGCTGAGATAATTTTACCCACAATTCTCCCTATTTTTAATGCTATCCAGAAAGTTCTGCCACTATTTGGAAAATAGAATTGTATGTAGTAGTTAAGAATATAAACACTGAAGTCAAAAGAATATATGCTTATATTGTGTATAAAATGCACAGAAAAGTGCCTGGATGTTGGACTCTTAGTCTGGATATCTCCAATACAGAACATGAGGCAAGTTTCCAGTGCTAATGTTTTATGGGAAGGTGTAATTCCAAGGCAGTGAGAGTGAAGGAAAAATAAAGTGGGGCTGGGAAGGATGGAAGCAAATACCTATGTGATTATTGTTTCACGAAGATTTGGAACCAGACATTCAGCCATGCAGGAGATCTGTTTAGAAGCAACTATGCTTCAGAATAATCCCAAACACCCATGCTTCAGAGAAATGCATGCAGAGGGACTTGTCTGCCAGATCGCTTTCTTCTCCTGTCATCTGTCAATCAAAGTGCTCAGCCTGGTCTAAGAAATGTCAAGTTTTGAGGTGGTGGTGTGGGAGCAACAGTACTGCTGAGAAAGTTGCTGGACTGGACTGGTCCTAGAAACATCTGCTATAGCATGAGTGTGCTGCCTGGCTCCAGCTTGGAGTATCTTGTTTTCACTGATGCCTGGTTTTGATTAAAGGCATATGTTGTGTTCAAAGGCCCCTGCTCAGCTCAGCCTCTGTGTGCCCTTATGTAATTAGTTTGTTTAAACTGTGTCTCTGATTATGTCAGGTCTTGACTGTGGCCCTAAGTACAAGAGTGTAACAAGATATACCTATTAAACAGATGTTAGACTTTAATGGATATGTTTTGAACAATCAATTGGAATTAAACTTTCAATAACTACTGTAGAACGAGAAAATCTATCTCTTTACATTAAACAAAGCAATATGGCCTCTTACTGGTTCTCTGAAGCACTGATTTTCCCAGATGGGCTGTGGCCAGAATCAAAGAGAGAAACTTTTACAATTCAGTGGGTTCTCAATTGCCAGGTGTTTTGATTTGAGGCTGTAGGGTGAAATGTAGGCAACTGAATTTTTATATCATCCTAAGCATAGAAAGACAATCAGAGATGGTCATTTATAGACAGATGTAGTCATTTTTCAAAAATCAGTTTTTGTTACTATAAATCAAGTATTTCATTCACCCATTTATTCTACATCAATTGATCAATTCATTCCCTATTTCTTCATTTATTCTCCATTAGTTTAATATTCCCTGACTACCTGGTAAGCATAAGTTGCTGGACTAGACTCCATCCAGATACAAAAGATGTCTGCCTAAGTAAGACATGCTTCTGCTCTAAAGAGTGTTTACCAATTAGCTAAGAGTAGAGAGTCCAAATATCTATTCAGCACCTGGTCTGTTTAAGACATGGGCTACTTGCTTTTCCATTTAATATCTTATAATAGTGCTAGGGAGGAGATCATATTATCTCCATTTTACAGATGAGGATACTGAGTGCAGATAGTTTAAGCAAACTGTCCACTGTTACTTTGTTTGTAAATGCTAGAGATGAGGAGATAAGATGTGTACGAAGAAAATAAGCACACCAAAAGGAAGAAATCAATTATCTTATGAGTCAGTCAAGATAAGGGGTACAGAGGGTTTGTAAAAGAAGAAGTTACTTTCAACCCAAATGGGTAAAGACAACTGCCTAAGCTTAGAAGAACAAAGGGAAGGCCATTTCAGGCAAAGTGGGCATTTGAGCCAGGAATTCCCAAACTTGGCAGGTGATTTGAATCACCTGGGAGCTTTAAAATGATTCTGATTTAGTGACTCTGATTTAGTGACTGATTTAGTGGGGCCCCAGAATCTGTATTATTTATAAGCACCTGAGGTGATTCTGAATTATCAGCCAGAGTTAGGAATAAGCTACTTGTTTACAGAATGGATAGAGGCAGAATAGTGTTTTTTGAATCACATACTAACTTTGCAACTTAACTCTGGTTGGAATTAAGTCATTCGGAAGGAATGTGTTGCCATCACCTTCCCCATTAGACTCATCACCAAGTCCTACCTGTCCTGTACACAGCCTATCGCTCTAGTTCTGCTCTCCCTTCTCCAGCTCCCTCGCTACTATGTGGCATCGTTCATCTTCCTTTTGAATTCACTACCTCTAATCGCTCCCTTCAGTAGACTCAGCCTCCACTCACAGCAGCTTTAACTCTCCTTCTAAAATTCAACTGATCATACTACATAATTGCTGTAACCCACTTAAGAACCCTCCACACTCTTCATTGTTAAATTCTTCAGAATGGGCTTTAAGCTTTTCTCAGTCGCATCACTCCTTCATTCATTTATTCATTAATTTATAAAATGTACTCAGTGTCTACGATGTGCAAACACCATGCTAGACATTGGAAATACATGAAAACAAGACACAATTCCATTTATTAAAAAGTTTATACAGTACAGTAAACACTGTTAGGGGGTAAACTCAAGGGGATGAGCAACACGTAAGAGGAGCTGATTACCTTACCTGTAAGAGTTGGGGAAGGTTTTCTGGAGGATATGATACCTGAAGGACAGGTAAGAGAAATTCACTGGGTCAAAAAAGAAAGGCCTTTGTGAATAGGGGCACAATAAAAAGAAATGTGGTTTGTTCAGACAACTGTCAATTGTCCTGCAGGAATAGCAGGTGTGGAAAGAGTAAGTATGAGAAATAAGCATAAATGTAAGAACAATTCTGGGATTGATTTGGGTAAAGTGGGTGCAATGTTCAGATCCAAATCTAACAGGGTAGATTGAAGTAAATGATTAAATTTTGTATTTTAAATGCAAGGCTAACATATTGAACTAAAACTCAATTATGCTCAAGGAGCGGGGAAGCATGTGGCTTAACATCAGCAGTGCATATGTAAAATGTTCAGAGCGGAGCTAATGTCAGTGGTGTTAAGTGACCCCTGTACGGACCCAGTCTTGGAACAAAATGTGCAGAAGTCCTAGGACACTGGTATCCTTGGGTTCAGGGTTGGTACTCACAGTGCAAGTGGCACAGAGAAACTGAAATCTCCAGAGGCAGGTTACTGGAGAAGAGAAGAAATGATAAGCCATAGCACACATGAGAACATCTTGGAGGAATAAGGATGGCCCCTCCTGAAGTTCTTTACCAGCTAATTATCCAGAGGCTGCCTTGTGGAAGAGAAATCGACCTTTGGAACTCTAGGGTGCAGAGCTGAGACTAAGGGGCAACAGTCATGCATAGGCAAATTTCTGGTAAGTACAAGGAAGAACTTTGTTAGGATGGCATTTGTTTTCCCAAGGTGTATTAAAGGAGAACCATACATCTAAGAACAGATAATATGCTAGCGCCTTTCTTATCTCTACTAGATTTGATTCTTTGATCAAAGACAGCAGTTTTTAGTAAAGAAATGGTGTTTGATTTGCAGTGCTCAGGAGAGTCAGGAGGATGTTTTAGCACAAACTTTTTCTGTAAAATGCTAGACAAATAACAAATGAATGCGGCTGGGATCTAATAAAACTTAGTTTACAAAAACAGGCAGAGGGCGGAGTTTGGCTTAGGGACTGTACTTGCTCAACTCCTGTTTTAGCAGATGGTGAGGACGCCACTACTGAGGTTATTCAAGTAGCATTGGGGGTTTGCACTAAAATGATCTTCTTAAGAGATGATAGCTATAAATGCAGGCAATCTCTGTGGGAGATGTAGACTAGTGGGGCCTTCAGAATAAACTAGCTCAATTCTCCCTTTATAGAAAATGAAATTGAAGCTCTACTTCCCCAAAAAAGGATTTGCCCCCATATGTAGAATTAGGTAGTGGTGTTTACTATCCTGAAAGAGATCTTTGTTGCTCATTTTACTTATATCTGTATATTCAAGAGATTTAAAAAAAAACACACACACACACTTGTTTTTATGGTTTGTAACAAGGCTTCCAACTTTCCTGCCTTTGATTAAAGCATTTTCTAGCTGGTGCCTGAGCTTTCCTCTGAGGTGCGTGAGCCTGCTCCTCTCTGTAGATTAACATGTGCATTATGAATTCACTGTCAATGTCAGCAGGCTAGCTTTTCCAATTTTACAAATGTCTTTTCTTTCAGAAGCTGGAAACGTTCTCAAAACTGTCCTGAAAGCAAGTAATGCTTTCAGTCGTTGTCACCTTCGTGAGGAACATGCTGCAACTTCGCTTTCTGACTTCATTCTCCCGGTGACATTTTTCACGCAGGCTCTGACAGAGACAGCAATTATAAAGACATCCAGGTTGGCATTCAAGGATTCTTGAAGTTAACAAATTGTCCAGGGATAAATGACAATGAAGTTGGCAGACTACACATTTCTTCATGAAAATGCATGCTCTGGGGGATCAGAATAAGCCTCGGAAGGAGATGACACCCACGCTCATGGTGGCGTCTGTAGGAGTGACCCCCAGGGCTTGCATCTTCAGGAAGCTATTTGGCTTAGGTCAGCTGGACTGTAGACTTCCGGGCAGCTATCAAGGATTGGAGGAAAACAATGGAAACATATGCTTAAATACAACGTAGCTTTTTGATTTGTTGACAATATCTAAGTGCAGGAATGGTGTTTATTCAAATCTAATTCCCTCTCGTGTATATTCACCTTCCACTGGCTCTCATAGCCCAAAGTCTGTCCTCTCTGTGCCGCCCAGCCTACCCAACGTTCCAGTGTTTTGGTCTCATCTCATCGCTCCTCCATTCAAGCACCCACTTTTCCAGCTGTTCAGAACACTTCATACAGTCTGTTCCCTCTACCTGGAATTGCCTTCCACAATTTCCCACTAAGCATTCAGCTCAAAGGCACCTTTTCTGTGAAGCCTTCTTTCCTTATTCTCATGAGAACCATTTCCATTCATGATCAGAGATAGAAGTTGGGGGACGTCATCAGTAATGTTCCAGATATCGAGGAAGCTTTACCTTAGAGGATAATAGTTGTATGTAATTGAGACCCAGGCCAGCTTCTAGAAACAAGTCCTTATGGTATTGCTGACTTCTTCATGAAGCAGGAAGCCCACAGGTGCACCACCAAGTCTTGATGGGCAAAATCAGTAACTTCATGCTACTGAGTGCTTTGTGTGTGTGTGTGTGTGTGTGTCGGTGGGTGTGGCAGGGGGAAGGGGGGACTGATTTTAACCTTGTGTACATACTACTCATCTATTTCTTACAACTTAGAATCTATGATCTATGATAGAATCTATGATGTGTGCTATTATACAAGCTCCATTTTACTGATGAGTAAATGGAGAAATAGTCTTAGAGCTGTTCCAAGGCCTTACAACTAGTAAGGGTAATAATCAAGCCAAAAGAAGAGCTCGGGCAGCCAATGTGAAGACAGGTTGGATTGGATCAGGGTCTCAAGGCAGAAAGACTGAAGGGACCCCTAAGCCTCTAAGCTCATCGCCACAGTGCACTCGCTCTGGAAATTTAAAGGTGTGCTGAGGATACGACTGTGGGTAGCCTTCTCCAGAACTTCTTCCCAGGGTGGTGGCTGAAGCTGGTTAGAGCTTTTTCTAGAAATGTCCTGACTCAATCTCTCAGCCATACTCCTGAGCACAGACAGGCTTGTGCAACTTCTCCCTCCAGGGCATCTGGTCCTGGATGTGACTTGGAAAGAGGACGACATTTCTGCAGACCAGGCAGAGCAGAGAACTAGGAGCGGGTGGGAGGGGTAGGAGGGTAAGTGAAGCGGTAGGCAATAAAGGGGGTGGAGAGTTGGAGGGGGGAATCCATGGAGCAAGGATAGCTGTAGCTTAGAGATTGTGAGTATGATTATCTTTTCTTCATTTAGGATAGTGATAGTGACAGGAGGCAGCCAAATGCCTAAGCAGATAGGGGTGGGTCCCCCGTGAAACCCCACCTTCAAGACAAAAAAGCAGCCTGAAGGCTGAAAGACTGGACTGCTGGTCCTGGATGAAACCTGCAGCCCAGTGCAAGGACTTCGGTTCCTGTTTGCCTGCCCTTCTCCGATTGATTCTGAATGATGGCTTTTAACCAATGGAATGTTGCCTTTTCCAATACTACCTACGGCCTGTCTCATCCCTATTCTGAGCCCATAAAAAGCCCCAGACCCAGCTACACAGAAAGAAGAGAACCACCTGACTTTGGAGGTGGGCAACCACCCCCCACCCCTGACCCACATCCCCTCTCCATTGAGATCTGTTCTGTAATTCAATAAAATTCTTCACCTCCCTTCTCATCCTTCAATGTCCAGCATATCCTCATTCTTCTTGGGTGCGATACAAGAGCTCAGGAATCACCCTAACTACAGGCAAGCTGGGGCATGCCAATGTGATCAAGCGAGGCCCAGGTGGGGCATTATCAGCTGGGGGTCTCTGGCTTGCAAAGTGACCAAGAAGAACATTCCTACATCAATAACAATGGCAGAATTTGTGAGATGCTTACCGGCTTTCAGACACTGCATTTTACTTGGCTCATTGGGTTTATTCCTCATCACCATTCTCATTCTGCAGATGACAGGGGTAAAACTGAGAACCATGGAGCTCAAGGCTGCACAGCTAAAGGAGGCAGGGCCAAGATTCAAACCCAGCTCTCTCAGCCTGCAGGGAGACTCGTCCCGTGCTGTTCAGTCTCCCAGATCAGGCCAGGGGAAGATGTTTTTCCCTTTTAGCATCTTTCCTGGTAGTCAGCACTTGTGAGAGACCCTAAGGCTGTGAGGAGATATCATGAAGTTCTATTGGGCGTAAGAAAGAGTTGACTACAGGCTAATTCTGTCTTGGTAAGAAATCTAGACTAGCCATGCTATTGGTGAGTGGTACAGCAGTATATGTTCCTGTGAAATATCCAGTGCCTGACACAGGACCTGGCATCAAAGAGACACATGGTAAATGACTCTTGTACACATTTTGAAGGAAGTCATAGTGAATGCACTCAGGGGGACCAGCTCTGACCTCTCTGCCGGTGCTTCCCCAGGCTCAGATAACACATACTTCAAATTTTGGAGAACCCTGATACCAGGTTTATTCTCAGATTCCCCAGGGCATCCGTCTCCTCCTCCGGTTCAAAGGACACTCAGCCTAGGTCTGTGACCAGGTCATCTCAGCATCTCATCCACCTCCTTCCCCACTCCAGCCTGGAGTCCTGCCTGCTGCCCCCACCCACCCTGTTAATCTCCAGTTCTGAACCAGCCCAGCCACTTCTCTGTCTGTTCCTATTCCTGGGTCTCTAAGTTCTCCTGAAGAACAATCACACATGGGTGCTTATAGATGTCTTTATGAATGCATATTCCAATGGTTGTCCTTATGAATGTGTATTCCAATCTCCTCAAACTCCTGAACTTTGAGATTATTTGATTTGTTTTCTTTCAGTTATTTCCCATCAACCACCACAGTCAGAGTGTGAGAGTGATTTGGGGTAGGGAGAGGAGGGATGTGATGGAAGGGGTAGGGAAAGGTTTTGTATGGGGTTGTAGGTGATGTTTTAATGTTTTGCATTGATGAATAAAAATAGTTGTTACCATAACCCCCAAAACAAATGGACCCATAACTCTTACTTTACACAATATTTTTTCTACTGTTGCCAGATTCATCATGTTTATGACACTTAAAAGCTGTTTTACTCTGGCTGCCAGGTGGGATGGTGTATCCCCACATCTCTCTCAAAGCTCACCTGTGTGTTCTAAAACTTCATCTCCATGGCGCGTTTTGCATCCTCTTATCTCAAGGTTGTTGAAGCAGATTTAAGAGCTACCTTCCTTCCTCTCAGCACATGGACTTGCATCTTTATCTACGGGGAGTTCTTGAACTTAGGTGTATTAACACTCAGATGGCTGAGCCCTGTCTCCCAGAGTTTCTGATTCACTAGGTTTGGCATGGGCCAAGAATTTGCATTTCTAGTACATTCCCAAGTGATGCCATTGTTGCTGCTCTGGGGACCCCATTGTGAGAATGACTCCATGACACCCATCCTTGCCTTCTTAACTTCCGTCTCAGATAAGTTGTCCTCTCTCCTTTCGGTGGCTAACCTCTCTAGTTAGGGACACTAACCATGTCTCCTCAAAGCATATGTAGAAAATTCACTGTGGCTAGGGCTTGAACTCAATCTCATGCATTCAGCAGTAAGCAAAGCTGACTCAGACACTTCAGATAAGAACAGAGGTATCATTTGAATGCAGATACATGTAATTAATTCTGAATTGGTTGAAAGTTTTGCTTTTACCAAACTGATGGCAGTGATTATCTACGTGATAATGAAATGTATGGATAGATGCTGAAACAGTCATATAAAAAATAAAACAATTCCCCAGAGATTGGGACCACTACAAAGAATTTGCCTTCTTTAAACTAGGTACCACAGAAGAGTGTTATTTTCCTTTTGCAAACTGATCTGCAGGGGTTTGTGGATGTCAGCTTGCTATATGCCTAATAGATTTGTCTATTTCTCAATTGCACATCTTTTGCAGAATATTTCAGTGAGAGTCAACCCAAAAAATAAGGGCAGGAAAAAAATACAGGAAGGTTGGCTGAGCAGTGCAGCACCTACCTATGGCAACTCTTAAATCATTTGATCTTTCTGAAGCTTTTGCTCCAGCAGAAAACTCAGAACTCTGAGCTAGATGGAGGTGAGGGAAGTACAAAACCAACACCAGGGGTTCCCTGCAGCAGCCCAGAAAGCACTTGTGAATGTGGCAGGAAATGAGATCTTAAGTCAGTGCATAAAACAATCAAATCCATCACAGCCTTGGAATGGCCCCTCATAACTCAGGGACTGTCAAAGCCCTTTGTGTGCACAGAGGCAGCCGTAGGAGTGACGAACTGAGCTCAGAGTCTGCTAAATCCATTCTGGCAGCCAGAGGAATATATTTCCAAAGCCAAGTCACATCATTTTCCTTGAGCTCATTTGACTGGAGGCTAAGAAGCTATTGCAGAAAACAAAAGGATGGTGGTGGGGGTGCTGGAATAATGAATGTTAATGAACTTAATTCTCTGGTTTGGGGTTGGGCTTGTACTGGTAAGATGCAAAGGCAGATAAAGAAGAACGAATTCAAACTGATGCTTCAAAATGAACAGTCTTGGCCACTCATCTACTGATCTAATACATGTTTACCGTGTGCCTACTATTTGCTTGCTCCTGGGCTTGGCAAAGATGAAAAACACCCACCCTCTGTCCTCAGGGACTTCCTGGTCTGTTGGAGACACAGATGTACATGATACCATGACAATTCAGAACTTTGCCTTCTCTTATAGAGAACACATACAAACTGGAGGGGAAGTCAGAGAAGGCCCTACAGAAGATGCAAATGCTTAAACAAAGCCTCCCTTTGGCAGGCATATTGACTGACACTCCTTGAGTTATGAGCTTGAGCTTTGGTTAAAGCTGGCACTGCAAAGAAGCAGTAGCTAGATCTCCCGATTTCCCAGGAGAGTCATGATTATACACGTTTTTCCTGTTGCCCCAGTTGAGTTGTGTCTTTCCAAAATAAACGTCTGAATCTTAAACCCCCATACCTGGGAATGTGATCTTATTTGGAAATAGGGTCTTTGAAGATGTAATCAAGTTAAGATGTGGTCATATTGCATTAGGGTGGCCCTAAATCCAGTGGCTGATATCTTTATAACACCAGGTGAAAACACAAAGAGATAGAGGCCCAATCACAGAGGGGAGAAGGTCATGTGAAGATGGAGGCAGAAACTGGAGTGGTGAAGCTACAAGCCAAGGAATGCCAAAGACTGCAGGCAACCATCAGAAGCTAGAAGAGGCAAGGACTCATTCTTCCCTAAAGCCTTCAGATTCTTCCTTACTGACACCTTGATTTCAGACCTCTTCTCATCTGAACTGTGAGAAAATAAATTTCTGCTGTTTTAAGCCACCTAGCTTGTAGTACAGCAAGTTCTCGAATCATGTCCTTTTGTTCAATGTTGTTTTGTTACAAACGATAAGAAAAAAGTAGATTCCTAGCTGGGGCCACTTTGCATGTTCTCCCCAAATCTATGTGGCTTTTCTCCAGGTACTTTGGTTTCCTCCCACTTCCCAACACTGTGCCTGTTAGGCGAATTGGCGTTGTCTATATGATCTCGGTCTGAGTGAGTGTGAGTATGAGGGCAAGTGCACCCTGCGATGTGATGGCTCCCTGGCCAGCGTAGGTTTCTGCCTTGTGCTGAGAACTTCCAGGATAGGCTCTGGCCACCTGTGACTTTGAACTAAATTAAGTGGGTTGGAAAAGGAATGAATACATGAACACAGATTATTGTAAAATAAAAATTTGCAGCTGGGCGTAGTGACTCATGCCTGTAATCCAGACACTTTGGGAGGCCGAGGCAGGCAGATCACCTGAGGTCAGGAGTTCAAGACCAGCCTGACCAACATGGAGAAACCCCATCTCATCTAAAAATACAAAATTAGCCGGGCATGATGGCGCACGCCTGTAATCCCCGTTACTTGGGAGGCTGAGGCAGGAGAATCACTTGAACCTGGGAGAAGGAGGTTACAGTGAGCCAAGATCACGCCACCGCACTCCAGCCTGGACAACAAGGGTGAAACTCCATTTAAAAAAAAAAAAATTAACTTGATGTTGCAGTTTCCAAGAACCTATCAACAATATAAGCTGAAGACTTACTGTACTTTTTTGCAACAGCCATAGGAAGCTATTACAACTCTCAAGTTTGAATTTTGATTCAGAACATGTGGTGTCTGTATTTTAGTGTTCCATATGATCGAGAATAAGGCTGAGGAGATAACTTCTAGCACTTTTTCTTCCCCTTTTCTCTCCCTGCCTAACTCTTCCTAAATTCAGTTCCGGATTGGGAAGGTCACTTCTAACTCCACCTGGTAGGGTCATCTCCTTGACTGCACCTCTCCAGTTTCTCTCTGAGACTGGAGAGACACTCCAGAGATGAGGCTTGTGCTAACCAATCAGCACTCAGAAAACATCTATTGCCTGGATTTGATGTAAGGTGGGCTCTAAGTAAAGCCTGAATTTATCAATCCTCCAGAAGGTTTACTGACCTTTCTGAGTTGCATGAGGCCAGATCTGATCGTGAGTATATTCAAGACTACTAAAGACATGCATATTTATGACTATATTCACCCAATTTGGGATTGCACTCTTAGACTACTGCCATTGACAGATTATATTAGCAGACACTTTTGGAAAAGAATTTGGCATTGTCATTAGTATTTATAAAATGTTTGGGTTCTTTGGCTCAATAATTAAACTTCAGGGAAACTGTCCTGAAAACAACCCAAAAATTCAGACAAAGCTGTTGCTACAATGATGTCAAAATGATACAAGAACTGAAAACAATGTGTCCAACAATAGAAGAAAAACTTAGTAAACAATTATAGTGTATTCATAAAAGAGAATATTACACAGCTACTTAAGGCAGTGATGTTGAACGTCATGTAGTAACACTGAAATGCTTTAATATGCTAAGTGAAAGGAAGAAGTTTTTAAAAATTGTATGTTATGATGACATCATAAAGTGTCCACTGAAACTTGGCTGGAAGGAAATACGCCAAAATGGTAATTGTATTTGTGTTTGCTCTTACGAAAGCCCTTCTCATGTCTGCCTTTGAATTTTTCTGTAATGTTTTTATTTTTGAATTTTTATTTTTTTTTTTTTGAGACAGGATCTCACTCTGTTGCCCGGGCTGGAGTGCAATGGTGTGACCATAGCTCACTGCAGTCTCAACCTTCTGGACTCAAGTGACCCTTCCACCTCAGCCTCCCCAGTAACTGGGACTACAGGTGCATGCTGCCACACATGGCTGATGATTATTATTTTTTTTTCTGTACAGATGGGATCTCCCTATGTTGCCCAGGCTG
Source organism: Papio anubis (assembly GCF_008728515.1). Classification (NCBI taxonomy): domain Eukaryota; kingdom Metazoa; phylum Chordata; class Mammalia; order Primates; family Cercopithecidae; genus Papio; species Papio anubis. Next base: position 66,912,158 of record NC_044991.1, read on the forward strand.
GTCTTCAACTCCTGGGCTCAATTGATCCTCTTGCTCCGTCTCCCAAAATGCTGGGATGGCAGACATGAGACATATTTTTGAAAATTAAAATACAAAGGAATAGACCTTCAGATACATTTATTCATGTGTTTAAAATTGATAGAAAATAGCAAGTCATTTCAGTCTATTCATTAATTAAATATCAGTTGCTATTTCATATCTATGTATGAAAGAATCTTGTCTATTTCACATGTTCCATAGGGAAATTACCTTCCTTTAAACTATGACCTCTGGGCACCAAATTTAGTCTACTGTCTGTTTGGTAAATAAAGGTTTATTGGAACACAACCACATCCATTTACTTTAGGCTGCATTACAACAGCAGAGCTGAGTAGATCTTATAGCTCTAAAGCCAAAATATTTCATCTCTGGCTCTTTACAGAATATTTGCCTACTCCTGCATTAAAACATTCTTCCATTCTAACTTCAAACGACTCCAACTGGTCTTCTCGTTGTTCCTGATAGGAAAGCCTGTTTGGGCTTTTGGCATGGGCATCTGACATTAGCTGAATCCATAGACCTTGGCCTTGATGTGTTTACCCTGGCATTTATAATATGGCTCAGTTTGGATTTGGTGGAGGACACTATGCATTGGTGGGAAATTAGGAATTTTGTTTTGTTTGGTTTTGTTTTTGAGATGGGTCTTGCTCTGTCACCCAGGCTGGAATGAAGTGGCATGATCTTGGTTCACTGCAACCTCCAACTTACGGGCTCAGGTGATCCTCCTGCCTCAGCTTCCCGAATAGCTGGGACTACAGCCATGCACCACCATGCCTAGCTAACTTTTTTTTATTTCTAGTAGAGATGGGTTTTCACCATGTTGGCCAGGTTGGTCTCAAACTCCTGACTTCAAGTGATCCACCTGTCTCAGCCCCCCAAAGTGCTGGGGTTATAGGCATGAGCCACCATGCCAACCTAGGAATTTGTTTTTTAAAGAAGCCTTAAATCCTGATGTTTGGGTCTCTGGAAACCTCCCCCTATCCCAATCAAATAGGTTCTGGGTAACTAACTCCCACTCCCACGTTATATCCACTCCACAGCATTAAAAGAATGGTCCAGAGTATCGGTATTATTGTTATTATCCACTCCAGAAAATACAATTGAATTTGATTAGCAATATAGCAGGAAGGTTGCTGCTCTAGCAACTGCTTTTGTCTTACCCAAAAGCAACTCAAGTTCATTAAAATCACAATTATCTGATTCTTAATTAGGTGAGATGATAATTTAATTAACAATGCCCACTTAATTGTCGATGGCAGGAAACTGAGAAAGTCAGGCTCCATGGTGGCTGAGGCAACTTAGCTTGAAATACAGTGGATGGCATTCTGAACCAACCAGCTCAGTGAGCTCTGCGCACGCACTTCGCACATGAAAGACCTGAGAAAAGTAAACTTGGCGCTGCTTAGAAAATCTAATTCTGATCTGGAATGGTGAGGGTGAAGGATTTATAGCATGATGGACAAAACGATGATCCTGAAGCAGCTCCCTAAGTGCTTGTCATTCATTCATTCACTCATTTTCTATTTCTCCACTTTTATTCCTTCTCTTGTTTCTTCCTTCTCTCTCCGCCTTCTAACATCTATTAAAACCTGATTTTCATTCTATTAAGTATAAAGTGCTTTGTAGGATATAAAAAATGGGTAAGGAGCCTTTTTTAAAAGTTTTATGTTTTATTTTTTATGGGAAGAGGCCCGGACAGTCTGAATTTCAAGAAAAGGAATGATGATGGTAACTTTGATAACCACAGTTTATTGAGTCCTTATCATGCACCAGGCAATATGCTAAATGCTTTATTCTCATTATCTTATTTTATGTTCACAAACCCCTGTAAGCTAGGTATTATCATTTGCATTTTACCAACGAGGGGAAACTGGGGCTTCAGGAGATAAAGGGACATGTTTAGGGTCATGCAGCAAATGAAGGGCAGAACCTAGATGCAGCACAGATACCTGTAATGCCATTGCTTTCAAACACTAGATAATGGTTCCCTTGCAAAGCTCTTAAGCCCACAGAATGGTACACACCCCACAGCACCCTTCTCAAACCTTGGGGCCTCCAGTCCTTACACTGCTCGCTTTAGTGCAGGCATACCTATGTGTCTGGCTTTCAAAACCCATAACCCAGGGCTCAGGGGGACCAGGTCCTTTGTTTTTAAGCTTCTTTTCTTGCTGTTTCAGCCTTCTGTTGTGGGATGTGCTAAAGAAAAAAAGTATTCACGACACTTGTTAAAGAGGGCAAGGAAGACTACTCAAGGTCGGGGACTAGGATGGGAAGTATAGAGACCACCGCAATGGGATCTTACAGTGCGGAGACAGACTGGTCTCAACTCTGACTCCAGCAAGTGTTAAGTGGACATTTACAGCCAAGGAGCAAGGTGAGGGGTGAGGAGTAGAAAATTACTAAGAGACATCAGGGATAGGGGGATTCTGGCTAGACTGACTTGATAAAATTCTTGCTTAAGGCAGGCCAGAGTCGGGGATAAGGAATTTGATTAGATTACTGAGGATGAGAGATTTTCACTAAACTGACCAAGCCAGAGTCTGCTAAAACTGAACTAACTGGCCAGAGTCACTGGAGCAAGATCAGAGCCGAAGACCGGGGCCTAGCCAGAAAGAGAACTCAGAGGAACCTGACTCAAGTTGCGTCAAGGGAGAGAATCTTTTGCAGAAGCCAAGCAGTCAGCATGGCAGAGTCCAGAAGGGCGGAGCTCAGGGCTCAAAGCTTCTGATCCTCAATGGTGGCGCCATTCAATGACTTCTGCTTCAGCTCCTGTTTTTACTCCTTTGCCTTGCACTGTCGATTATTCAGTCTTTCATGGACGTACAAGGACTATGCATCAGCATGTCCGTCAACCCTGAAATTGTTCAAAGTCTGGTACAAAATTTCCATGAAGTACTTCCAAAGCTTTTAACAGATTCTCTAAGGGGTCCCTATGAGGTTAAAAAAAAAAAGTATCTAGACTCCTCATAAGTGTTTCTCAGAGCTGTGACCCACACACTCATGGTGACTTGTTAAAATGCAAATTCCTAGGCCCCAATCTAGAACTGGCTCAGGGATTGGCAATTCCTAAAATGCCCAGAAATCTGCATTTTAAAACAAAGATCTCTTATTAAGAAATGCCTGATCTTCAAGGTGGCAGCACCAAGCTGTGATGACATTTGAAGTCCTGGATTGAATCTTCCTATTATTTTGCTAGGACCTAGGCTTGGAATGCATCCAGCATCCTGCTGAGGCCTGGGGGAGCTGAAGGGGAGGGGGGAAGCCGGCTGTACGTTTGCAGGTGCAAACATGGCTGTATTTCTCACGTGGCCTTTTCCCTGGGGCTTTATTTTGTCCAGCAAGCCAGCCCAGTTTCCATTGTTTTCAACAACTGTGATTGCTGCCAGTGTGTAGGGAAATGTGAACTCTAAAGCTTGATTCAAACACTGTGACCAGCTTTTATTCTGAGCAGCAGCCCCTAGGGCTCTGTTTGCAAGGCAGCCCGGAGGCCTTTGAGGACAGGGTCACAGTTTCCTCTGTTTGGGGACAGAAGGAGCACAAGTTGACCTTTCCCCGGCTCTCTACAGCTTTGTTAATATTGAAGTTTGTGTAGTTTGCTTGTTCTTTACAATCCCCCAGAGCTCCTTGAGTCAGTTTCAGCCCTGGGATCACTTGACTATTAAGCGTTTTTGAGGATGCTGGGCAGGAAATACCCACACTGGCCCTCTTGCTTGTAGCACCAGGTTCAAAGTCGGTCGGGAGGTATGTCCCAAGTGCTGACCATGGTTATACTGCTTTGGGAGATGATCTCCTTGCTTGAGCTAACAGACAAGTTAGTGACACAACTAGACCCCACATTTGACACCTAGCCCAGTGGCTCAGTTCTGAGCCGCCTTTGCTTCCAGTGGAGAGCCAGTCACCCACACAGCAGAAAATCTGACACATTCTGTCCCTCAGACCTGTGGGAGATAGAAAGGCTCTTTTCCTATTGAACTAACCCCTCCCATGCCCCTTTCCTCTTCCAAACCACCAGACCAGAAAACAGTACGAATTATAAAAAACATTAGACATTATTCATGGGTCCTAGTTTTTGAGGGTCAATGTCCTGGGAGCTTCTCCCCAAGTTTGTAAAAAATAATGACATAAAAGCCAACTATTGATAATTTAATAGATATTTATTCCTGGTAGAACTCCACACAAGGTAAACTATAATCCCCAGAGATAACACACTTCCTTCTTCCTCACCTCAATTCATTATCAAGTCCTAGTAATGTTAATTCTATTTACCTCTTGACTCCATTGACTTCTGTGTCTATCCACAGTCCCCAGCCTGGTTAGGTTTCCAATTCCTGAGCCTGAATGATTGAAATAGCCTCCTATTTCTGTTCAATTTCACTCCTACCTCCAATCCCAGATCCCTTCTCTACAAAGCAGATAGAGCTATATTTTCTAAAATACAAATTTGATTATGTCATTCCCAGCTTAAAGCCCATCAAGAGCTTTAGCAAATCTACCATAATGAGGGCCCCTTGTGATAGGGTTCCCACCAACTTTCCAAGTCTGCTTTCCTTGTCTTCTATGTGCTTTCTGTTACATTTCTAGAAAACACTGTGCTGTTTCTCTTCCTTTCCCTGCTCAACATCTAGATCATCCTTCAGAACTCATCAGAAAACACTTCCTCTGAGAACTTTTCCTGACCTCCCAACTGGTCAGGAGTCCCTGTTAAAGGCTTATAGCACTTATCAGCACTTAACCACCATCTATATTTATATATTTTCGTGTGATTCTTTAATTAGTGCCTGCCTCCTCTGTCTCGACTGTGAGTCCTTAGAGGGCAGAGACTCTGTTTAGTTACATCCTCCTTTTTCTCTGATGACAGTCACTATACCAGACTCAGAGATATTCATTTTATTTCTAATGAATGAGCTTAATGAATGAAGAAAAGAGTAACTTCCTACATTAAAGAAGTTTACTGACTGCGTTGAAAACATTGAAATCTTCCTCTCTTGTACTTGCTAAGTGAGCCCCAGGATTCGTATGACAAAAAAGCCATATATAGCTCAGATCTGCTTTGGAGGCTTTGTGGGGCCACTAGGTCAGCAGGAACACCTGGCTTGTGCTCTGAAACAATTAGCCTGACTTGGGTTGCATTGGATTTTGTTAAAACATGTGCCGATTGCTACGAAAACTGTTTGCATGTAATCAATCTTCAGCTGCAGAGAGACGTCGAGTATGGGAGGGCATGTCACGCTGGCTGTTTATAAACTCTGCATGACTGAGGACTCTTCCCCGACATCCCAGAGTCTGTAGTCCTCGCCCTCCCTTTCCCAAAGCATGAGTGCCCTTCTGGTTGAATCCATTGTGTGGATTATTTTCCTTTTGCTCACTCAGAATCAAATAGGCTGAAGTATTTGGGGCCCCAGGGTAATGGAAGAATGTGAGACACATTCCTAGTGTGTCCAAGACCATATTGAAGGAAGGTCCAACAATGCAAGGTCAAGTGGCCATAGGAGTCTGTGGTCTGCATGCTTCTGTACTTCTCTTATGTCTCATTCTCCTCATCTGCAAAATTGGATGAGAGTGATTCCTACCTTGTCAGGAGATAGGAAGGCCTAGTAGGAATAGTCCACATAAAGCAGTGGGAACAGTGCCCAGCACATAGTAATTACTCAACCAGTGGTACCCTTGGTAAAACTTCATCAAAGACACTCAAGCTGACTGCTGATGAAGGTGGAGAGTTCCCTGATTCCCCTTGTAGGACCTCTGATTACCCTCGCAGGATGTGCAACAGGGGTGTGGCTCACCTGTTTCATCACCCCACAGCTCAGATTCCTACGGTGAACATGCAGACGGGCAAGTATAGAGGCCAGAGTGAGCGCTTTGGGCTCTTGGCCCCACGGTAGTGTCTATGGGTGAGTGCCTGCAACACCAGTGTTACAAAGCTCTTTCAGCTTTGCCATCTGCAGGCAGCTTTGAGTGTTAATCAGCTCAGTGGACCCTCTGCCTTATTGCAAAGGAAGAGGGCCAGTATGACAGCCTTCTGTATCTCAAGCTCTTGTCCAGTGTCCCAGAATAATCAGATCACATGTGGGCTTGAAGAATGAGTGCAAGGTTTTGAGTGGTGGAGGTGGCTTTCAGCAAGACTGATGGGGAGCTGGAAGGTGGAGGAGTGGGGGAGGTAATCTTCCCCTGGAGTTTGGCTGTTCTCAGCTGAGCTCCTCTCAACATTCAGGTGCCCCTTAGCTCCTTCTCTGCTGTGTTGCCCTGCTGCTGTCCACTGCTCTCTGCCGGTCTCCATGGCTCCTGTTGATGTTCGGCTGCTTATGTGTGTGACCGCTAAGGTCTCAGGTTTATATGGCATCAGGATTGGGGGGTATGGCAGGCCAAAAGGCACATTTTTGGGTGCAAAAACAGAAATGCTGTCCTCATTTAGGGCTGCGGGTCTTCAGGCTTGAGGGTGGGGCCTTTGCTGGCGAACCACCCTCTTCTACCCAGTATTTCCCTGACTCCTACCTGTATTACTGGTTCTCGGGCCTCCTGTTAGTGGCTACCAGCCCCAGCTGATAACAAAATCACCTGGGGAGCTGTTTAAAAGTACTAACTCCCTGGCCTCACTGAATCAAAATTATCCCAGAAATTCTGACCTGGACTGTATATTTAAAAAAAAAAAAAAAAGGTCCAAAGTTAAGTAACTCAGGAATGGAAAATGAAATACCACAAGTGGGATCTCACAAGTGGGAGCTAAGCTATGGGTACAAAAAGGCATACCCATAATTAACATTGCAGATTCAAAACGGGGCGGGTAGGAACGAGGCGAGGGGTGAAAAACTGCATATTGGCACAATGGACACTACTTGAGTGACAGGTGCACTAAAATCTCTTCACCACTACACAATTCATCCATGTAACCAAAAACCACTTGTGCCCCAAAATCTATTGAAATAAAAAAAAAAAAAGACCTCAGTTGATTTTGAACCATAAGGACAATCAATGACTACTGCACAGTCTCTGAGTGAGATTTGGGCAAGTGTCTTGCTCTCTTTGTACCTCAGCTTTCTCCTCTTTACTTAATGTTATGTCTGGCTCTATGTCTGTTTCATAGCAGGTCAAGAGAGAAACTCTTGGTAACACCAGTGCTTAACTTAGAGCACACTTGCTCTACTTAAATATATGTATTGCCATCTGCCAAACAGAATGACAACTTTTATCTCTGCTTGTTCACTTTGTATCTTTGTCTAGATGCAAATATGTACTTGAAATATAATTCATGTTGCTAAATATCCATTTATTTAGCTCCTTCTTTTATAAGCCATGCTTCTATGTTCCCATTTTAGCTAGAAAATTTTAACTGTAGTTGTTGCATAAAATTTCAGTGACTATATATATATATGTGTATATATATATATAAAAATTTAAATTATCTGTATCTCTATTTTTGGGTGGCTAGCTTGTTTGCAAGTTTTCTCACTACTACAATTCATCCTGGAATGTGTATTTTAAAACATATAGTTTTTCTATATTTAGGTATTTTACTGAGTACATTCTCAGTATTGTTATTACTGAATTAAATGTATGAACTCTTTTTTTTGTTTGTTTTGGCAATCAATTGCCAAGTTATTTTCTGAATAAATGTTGCCAAAATATACTCTGCCAACCACTAATTAATGACAGTTTATAGTCTCCATGCCAGCATTCGAAATTAGCATTTTATTTTATATTTTTACTAACTGAATAGTTACATGTGACATTTCATAGTTGCTTTATGTACATTTTAAAGCATACTTTATATATATATACACTCCATGCATACTATGTCAACTTCCCATGTAGTGGTATAACTATCAACTCGATAATACATAGATTCATCAACTCTGTTCGTCAGAGTGACTTTATAGGGTTCATATCAGGAATTGCCTCAGGTAAGGAGAATACTACTGTTGTTCTCCCTTTAGCCAGCTGTTTTCTTTTACAGGTCCTGAAGGCTGGGGCTGGCAAGATGCTAATACAACTAGGGAAGTGGGGCAACAGGCCTCTCTGCCACCGGGCTCAGGGCCTGGCTTAGGCCCCAGGAAATTTACCTCCCCCCTCTCTCTTCCTAGGCCCAGGTCTCAGCCTCTTTTCCTATTCAACATCTGCACCAACCCTCGCCTTGGTACCCGGAGCTTTCTACACGCTCATTTTCCTCATTAGTTGGTTAACAATTCATTAAATCAACAAATATTTATTGGGCACTTACCATGTGCAGGCAGTGTGCTGGGTCAGGGGCTACAGTAGAGAGGGAAAAAACAGATGATAAAACAGATGGGATCTCACAACCCATCAGGAGAGAAAGACATATATTAAGTTGCCACACACAACTGTGTGTCAATCACTCTGCCTCAACCCTCTAGGGGCCTTCGCCACACGAGCTTCTTTCTGCCTCTGGGTGTTTGTGCAAACTGCCCCCTGTGCCTGGAGTCCTCCCATAACTGGCTGTGTTTGCTGTGCCTGGAGTCCTCCCACAACTGGCTCTGTCTCCCTGTGCCTGGAGTCCTCCCATAACTGACGCTGTCTGCTGTGCTGGGAGTCCTCCCATAACTGGCTCTGTCCCCTGTGCCTGGAGTCCTCCCATAACTGGCTGTGTTTGCTGTGCCTGGAGTCCTCCCACAACTGGCTCTGCTCCCTGTGCCTGGAGTCCTCCCATAACTGACGCTGTCTGCTGTGCTGGGAGTCCTCCCATAACTGGCTCTGTCCCCTGTGCCTGGAGTCCTCCCGTAACTGGCTCTATCTCCTGTGCCTGGAGTCCTCCCATAACTGGCTCTGTCTCCCGCACCTGGAGTCCTCCTGTAACTGGCTCTGTCCCCTGTGCCCGGAGTCCTCCCATAACTGGCTCTGTCCCCTGTGCCCAGAGTCCTCCCATAACTGACTCTGTCTGCAGTGCCTGGAGTCCTCCCATAACTGGCTCTGTCCGCTGTGCCTGGAGTCCTCCCATAACTGGCTCTGTCCGCTGTGCCTGGAGTCCTCCCATAACTGGTTCTGCCCCCTGTGAGTGGAGTCCTCCTGTGGCTGGCTCTGCCCCCTGCACCTGGAGTCTTCCCATAACTGACTCTGTCCACTGTGCCTGGAGTCCTCCCATAACTGGCTTTGTCCACTGTGCCTGGAGTCCTCTCATGGCTGGCTCTGTCCTTTGCACCTGGAGTCCTCCCATAACTGGCTCTGCCCGCTGTGTCTGGAGTCCTCCTTTAACTGGCTCTGACCCTGCGCCTGGAGTCCTCTGTGACTGGCTCTCCCCCCTCTTCCTGGAGTCCTCCCATGTCTGGCTCTGCCCCAGGCACCTGGAGTTCTCTGTGGCTGGCTCTGCCCCCTGTGCCTGGAGTCCTTCCTTGGCTGTCTCTCTCACTCCTTCCAACTCTGCTCAAACATCAATTTTTTAGGGGATACTTCTCTGAGAATGGTGGACACAATGCTACTGGGCTCTTCTTCCCACCAATGCTACCTTTCCCAGCCTCATTTTCTTCCGTAGCACTTCTCACCATCCAATATACTAACGAAGGCTTGTGTTTGCTTATTGGCTCTTCCTTTTACTAAATATAAGATCCACGAGGGCAGGAGCTCTGTGTGTTTTTTTCATTGCTCTGAACAGTGCCTGGCATAGAGGAACCTCCTAATAAATATCTCCTAATAAATAAAACTGAACACGTGGATGAATGGGTTTTATTCTGATTCCCACATAGGTAGGGGGCCCCTGGAGAATTTGTATGGACATTTGTTGGCTGCAGTGGGTGCAATGGGTAGAGGAGCTGTGGACAGGGACCAGGGGTGGGACGATCAGTCTTTTCTAGGGCCCTGGGCACACTCATGGTTCTTGCAATAGGACTGGCAAAAGCATCTCAGAACTAAGGCTTTGGGTCCTCCTGGAGGGAAACCCTGGGCCCCTCTGGCAGTGGTTCTGCCCCTTCAGCTGACAGGCAGGGACTGCCATTGATTTCTGGAGATGCCGAAAGATGCCTCCTGCAGCCAGAAGCAAAGTCAGCCAGGAAGGCTGCGATTTCCAGTCTGTACAATTAACATTATTATGGAGGTGTAATCTCTCTAACTGGTTTATTTCATCAAGATTTGACTGAAGCCTTCTCTTATCGGCCACTGCAGCCTCCCTCTACCTAAGGCTCATGAATAATAGGAAGCAAAATGTATGTCTGACTCGGCCTCCTAAAGAGACCAGCCCATAAATAAAACATCTGGGCCTCCTGGGGAGGGGACGGCACACAGGGCTGTGAGTGGGAACCCCCTGATTGATGGAGACAGGAGAGTGTTTTCTTAAGTGAGGCAGGGAGTGATTTCTTCTCTGGACCTGGGCCCCAGAGCTGGGTTTCTCTGCAAGAGCAGCCACCCTGGAAACGGTGCTGGCAATGGAGGAAGGAGGGCGGCGGGGATGGCTGAAGCCCCAGCATACTGGCTTGGCCTTTTATTTTTTTCTTTTTCCTAACCAGACTTCTCTGAGAAGAAGGAAGAATAATTTACGCCTCCACAGGTCTTTCCCTGACAGGTTCTAACAGGTCTTCATGTTGTCATGTAATTAACCAACAAGTCAATGAGTTTTCAGCAACCCCCAGAGAGAATGAGTTTATGCCCAGTTCTGTCACTGACTTGACCAGGCTTTAGCTCCTTGTCTATATAATGAAGATTGAACATAATATCAGAGGGCATCTGCTCCCTCCAGCAGCAGATATTATTGATCGATCATAGCTGCAGGCCCAAAACGGAGCCTTTCCATGGCAGTGCCCAGAGAACCATTTTAGTAGATGAAGATTGGTGCAGGAGAATTGGAGCCTCTTCCTCATCCTTGGAACCCATGGTCCTTTAGAGCCTTAAGCTCTTTTCTGATTATGGTTGGAAAAAGACAAAACAAAAACACACATCCAAGAAAACTCTCTCCATCTTAGAGGTAAGAGAAAGATTCTGAAACCTGAGTCTGATTCCAACACAGTCATGACAGCTGAGTTTTGAAGGAAGTCTTTTTCAGAATGACATTCCCTTCATGATATGCAGAGGTGGTTGGGTTCTTGGAAATGCCTAATGATAGCACAGGACAGAATTCTAAAGGCACCAACAAGAAGCAAGCCTATCAGAGATAGTTGAAGCCAGGCATGACGGCAGGCACCTGCATTCCCAGCTACTCAGGAGACTGAGGTGAGAAGATTGCTTGAGGCTAGGAGTTTAAGATTATAGTGCATTCTGATTGCATCTGAAAATAGCCACTGTACCCCAGCCTGGGCAACACAGCAAGATCTTATCTCTTAAGAAACAAACAAACAAACAAAAAACAACCAAAGTTGAGGTTACACATTCCATTCAACAGCAAAGCAGATAAATGCTACTATTTATTTGGTTGTGTTCTGTCTACACAATGAAATACTGTACAACAATGAGAATGCACAGTCAACAACCACACCCATAAATGAGGATGGATCTGATGATGGGAATAGTGTTAAAGAAAACAGACACAGAAGAGAGTATGGTGTGTGATTGCATTTATATGAGACACAACAACAGGCAGACCAGGCCCCGGTGTTAGACATCAGCATGGTGTTTGCCCTGGGTGAGGCAGTGACTTGAAGGGTGTGTGAAAGAGGCTTCTGGGAGGTGATAATGTTTGCTGTTGTTGGCTGTGTTGCTTTTGGGGATATATTCAGTTAGGGAAGAGTCATTAAGCTGTGCACTTGTGGTAAGAGTGCTCCCAAAAAAGGTTTTACAAGATTTGGGGGCTGGAAAGGTATATCTGTAAGTGAGAATTCTCGCCATCCTGGGTATCTGTCCCTGCTTTCCTTGGCTTGCACCCTTGCCCTCTTGGCTTGTCGCATCTCCCTATGACCTGCCCATGGGCATTCCTCGTGGTGAGAAGTAGCATGGCAGAGTGAGAAAAGACTTGGAAGAGGTGCCACCACACCTGGATTTGATCTCAGGTTTTACCGAATGTGAAGCTTGAAGAAGTCCTCATGCCATCTGTTGAGCTCCAGTTTCCTAGCCTGGTCCTGAAAAGCGGGCTTAGTCTATCCTCTCTCTATATATACTTGGGTGCCCTTCCTCTCACCTCGGTCCTCTAGGTAGCTTCATTGCACCACAGAATAGAGACGTGGGGACTGTGAGCTTGTGGCATCAGGCAGACCTGTATAGAACAAAGCCTTGGGCAGTGATTCTAGATTTCTCTATTCTCTAAGGGAGGCTGACTGTTATATAAAGTCATGGCAGGCCCAGGGTCCCTTATTCAAATCTCCAAACAAATGAGACAATTAACTTGGGGAATTCTCCTAAGCCAGAGCTTCCCGGACAAAACAAGACTATGGTTAACATGTGACAAGGATAGACATCTTACAAACATGAAGCTGGCATTCTCAAAACTTTGGGGGAAAGGCGTGCTCTTGAAAAGCTCATTGGTACCTTCCATATTATAAATCTGTTTAAAGTGTGCTTGATAGAAAAATTTTTTTGAAGAACAGTTGAAAGTGGGGGAAAATAAAAACCTTTGTCCCTGAAACCCAATGGGTTAATTCTCCCCTGTGGCAGAGGAAATGCCAAGCAGCCTTTGGCAGCCTTCTTCCTTCTTTATATAACAACACTTTCAAGAGCTAGAGCTGGGATCGTCCAGTAATGCTTTTAATTTGTGTGCGGTTGGGAGGAGGCCAGGATTTAATCGAAATTGTTAGAATGGCTTTGCTTGGAGTAGCTGAGTGCTTGCAGTAGGGCTAGAAGGCAAGGTAGCACTGGAATAATTAAAAGAAATACCTAAGGCCATTATCATTGCCTGAGTTATTCCAGATACCAGGCTGCAGAGTAAAAATAGTGAAACAAAATTTGTACACAGTTACTTTTCTATTATACCTTAATTTTCTTTCTTCCCATTCACCTAATAAAAGGAGCTAGGACTCCATGTTTGCTTAACGGGGTGGAGGCTGAGCCCTGGGAACTGGCTGTTTCTCAGCCAGCCCAGGTGCTCCAGGTTCCTATTTTTATCCTGCTCTGTACTGTGGGTGGTCTGAACTGGCTTACCCTCCTGAATTACACGTAGTACACAGCTGTGCTGAGAACATTCTTCTTGCCATACCTTCCCTAGGTAATGGGACAGCAAGCGCTCCAAATCTTACCCTCCTGAGTGTCATCCTTAAACAACAGGTGAAAAAAAAATAGTGACAGGAATTGGGGTTTCCATACTTGTCCTCATTTCTATCCTCTTTCTGAGGAGAACCTGTGCCCCCAAGTCCCCAAACAACATATGGTCAAGATTAGGAATCATGTCCCCAAAAGACTGAATAATTCAAGTAAAAACTGAGCACATCTGTGAAGCAGAGATACTCACCTGACTTATTCATGTGTTATAAACACTTAGTGTACCACAGGGGACCAAGCATATGCCAGGCCAGTTAGTCACTCAATCAACAAGGGTTCATTTACCTCTACAAACCATTCAATTTTTTCTTTTCCCCAATTCTGCAAGGCCCTGTGCTAAGTTCTAAGGTAAAGAAGAGAGAAAGAGGTGAGCCTTCTATTCTGAAGCCCTGCTGAAAAGTGAGGTATCACATGTGGAAAGGTTCGAGAGAGATGTTTATTCAATGTGATTGGGCTAATAGGGCACTTCTTTTGCCATGTGGCAATGTGTTTCAGCACCTCTGGCGTCAAGGGTGAAGGCCTTAGCAGTTACCCACAGTGAAACAACCTTTGTAAAAATTATAACAGTGAGAAAATTATGACCGTGAAAGAGACCCTATCCAACCAACCCCCGTCTTGCCTTTAACCTCCAAACTGCCTTTGGTCATTCCAGGGCTTGGGCCACCCTAACTTTGGGAGAAATTTAATTCATAGCTTATTTTTTATTTTTTATTTTTTTCTGAGATGGAGTCTCACTCTTGTTGCCCAGGTTGGAGTGCAATGGTGCGATTTTGGCTCACTGCAACCTCCGCCTTCCAGGTTCAAGCGATTCTCCTGCCTTAGCCTCCCGAGTAGCTGGGATTAAAGACATGTGCCACCATGCCCGGCTAATTTTTGTATTTTTAGTAGAGACGGGGTTTCTCCATGTTGGTCAGGCTGGTCTCAAACTCCCGACCTCAGGTGATCCGCCCCCCTCGGCCTCCCAAAGTGTTGGGATTACAGGTATGAGCCACCACACCAGGCACCAATTCATAGTTTAAATCATAATAACCCTCCCCCAAAATTGAACTGTCTTTGTAAAACTAATGAAAGGCCACCAGGTTAGGGGAGAATAAGAGGAGCCTGAATTCTGCTAAGATGTAGGTGTAGTTAAATGACTACCATTCCAGAGTTCACAAGATTTGAAACTTCCACAATTCACTTTTGCATTTCTGAGGACCAGATGACCCCACTCGGATTTTCGACTCTTGGTTCAACCAGTCCCGTGGCCCCCGCACAGAAATTGACTCAATGCACGAGGCCCTTTTTCCATATCTCTATGACTGCACCCCCAACCATAAGCAGCATCCATTCCCCTTCCCTCTTTCCCCTCAAACTATCCTTGAAAAACCCTAGTCTCTGAATTTTCAGGGAGATTTATTTGAGTAATACCTCTGTTTCGCACATGACATGGCCAATCTTGTGTCCATTAAACTCTTTGTTTATTGCAATGCCATGGTGATTCACCAATCAGTGAATTGGTTTTGTCTGTGCAGTAGGCGGGAAAAACCCATCAAGTGATTACAAAGGTACACTGAGGTCAGCCCCTTTTTGTTTATCAATCTCAGCTCTCCAGGAAATTTCCGTCATTGCTGACATTAGGTGCCAAAGAGGTGTATTGTGATAGTGTCTGGGAACAGGTGTGACCTGGGTATGTGGCAGAACTAAAACTCCAACTCAGGGCCGCCTTAGGCCAGGACCCACACTCAAGACCCACAGGGAAAAAGACAATGAGCGAGCCAGCGGGACAATGGCTTCAAGTAGTCAAGAGGAGATGATTTGAGGAAAACAAATAAGCACTTATGAAGACGGGGAGGAGCATGAAGAGAGGAAGAAGGAGGAAGAGAGCGAGGAGAAGATAATTGAGGTTGAAGGTCCCAGAGACAGGAGTAAGTGATAGACTCAAGAGTATCAGGTAAATTTGGAGACTTGAGGGAAAGAGTGGGAGAGGGGCGAGGGATAAAAGACTACAAATATGGTGCAGTGTATACTGCTCAGGAGATGGGTGCACCAAAATTTCACAAATCGCCACTAAAGAACTTACTCATGTAACCAAATACCACCTGTACCCCGATAAGTTACGGAAAAATAATAAATAAATAAATAATTTTTTAAAAAAAGAATATCAGTTAAATTTGGCCAAGAGAAACATCTCTTCTTTGGGATGGTGTGGAGGATGGGCGAAAGTTTGGGATACATTTTAGTGTAGGGAGCCACATGTGAGATAGAGGGGAACTATAACAGAGGCGTTTTTACCGTTGTAACCTTGAATTCAGGAGTTAGGAAGGTATCATTTATCTATTGCTCCATAACCAGGGGCTCCATGAAATAGTGGCTTACAATGTATTATTTCTCACCTCCAGCTTTAGTCAGCTGAGGAGTCAGCTAGGAGAGCTTGGAAGGCTGGGTCTTTTTTTCATCTCAGCTTCTTCCTTTCATGAGGGTTCCAAGAGGATGAGTGAAAGGTGCAAGATCTTGTGAGGCCTGAATCCTGGAATGTGCACAATGCCACTTCTGCCATATTCCATTGATCAGATCAAATCATGATGTCGGCCCATACTGAAAAAAGCAGAGAATTAGGCTCTACCTCTACATGGAAGGAGCTGCAAAGTCTCATTTCATGGGGCACAGAGATAGGGAAGCATGATCTATTGTGGTCCTTATTACAACCATCCACCATAAGAAGGAGGCCAGGGGGAATGGGTAAAATTAGAAGTTTGAAGTTAAAAGGGGTGAATTAGAAAAGAGCAGAACAGATTCTAAGAGTCAGTGGGGGACAGGAATCAAGGTAGGACATGTCTGTTTTGTCAAAGAGTTTGGAGGCAGCTGCATTAAATCGTATGGGCATCCCACTTTCAAAGGCTCAAGTCTGGACTTCTTCCGTGGGCCGGATTGTGAAAGAACATCAATCATGAGCTACGCCCAAGTGGGCCTGCCACAGAGTGGGTGCTCAATGAATGCTGATGACTGGACCCCACAGTCACGTTTCCTGCTGGTGTTCTTTAAGTCCAAGGTGCTTTACAGGAAGTGACATTTTTAGAATCCCATGGGAAAGGCAGTGAGCGGGAGAGCCCCTCTTTCCTGAGGGCCCTGTGCTCACCTGAATCCTTTTTCATGCTGGGTATGCCTACTTCAGATGCCAGGGCTGTCAGGACTTGTGGCTGAATGTTTGACCTTGGCAATAAAATAGACTTTTCTTTCAGGAGAATCACCTGGGCTACTGAGTACGAGTAAGGTCCCTAAACTCTGGGACAATAACTCTTGTTGAGTATCCCGGGTAAAAACATGGAGGAAACACAGCATGTCCCAAAAGGGAAAAATGGAGGCAAAGGGAAATATCTCCTACTGCCTTTCAAAGTGAACTCAGAGGCTCTGGGTTTAACTAAGGGAGGCTAAAGCCCAGATTCCAGCAAGGTAGCAGATCCTCGGGGATGGGGGTGATCTGGCAGAGCAAGGGCTTTCTATCTACTGCTGGCCAACTTCATCTTCAGGGGAGCCTGAAATATGGTTTCCTCGTGTGTCCTGGCTGGTCTGGATGTCATTGAACCTACACTCATTATATAATAGTATTATTAATATATACATTATTATATATTATAAATGTGCTAACTATATTGACATCATTAACATTATATATTATCATTGTATATTATTTAGGTTACCATATGTTACCATTACTGATATAACATTACTATTATATAATTATAATAGATGTATGTGTGTATATATTTTTATATATGCTGTATGTCCACATACCATTCAGGTGTATATTCAGGCGTATACCTAATATTCATTTCAGGCTAAATTCTCAGCACATTTGTTTTGTTCCTAAGTCACTTCCTGAGCCATCGACATAAAGTCTTACATGCACCTTGCTCTTATTTTCAGCCTTGCCCACTATAGCAGATGCTGTCAGTGGCCCCCCCCATATCCCCTGGGCTTTGCCTGTTAGGTGCCCTCAGGCCTGAGACTTCCACCTGCCAGCACCTGCACGTCTTTGCCTGAGAGCTCCACTGGGAGCCCCAATCTCCCTGCACACATTGCAGGCTGGAAGAGCTGGAGAAATGACATTTTATTCCACTCAACCCAGCTCTTAATCAGTGACTAAATATTCAGCTCTAGTGCCCTTGGTGGGTGACTGACTTCCTTTCCCCCAGAGCTCCCCAGCGTGATTAAGCTTCAATTACCCACAACGGGAACATGCATGATCAACACCCTTGATTGGCTGTTTTATTTCTTGTCCTCCTGTTCTACCCCCATACTGGTGTCTCCTGGGGTCTCTTCTCAATAAACTGCTTTGTCCCATGATCTGCTTCCGAGAGAAGCCATAGGAAGACATTTTCAAAATTAGTAATGACTGTTTCTGGTCTCTGGCTTCCCTCCTTGATCACAATCAATGCTCATTGCTTAGACTCTGCTCCATCAGAGGATCTGAGACAAACCCCCGACTCGGTCCAGGATAGCCCCTGAAGCCCTACCTAGAACTGGCCCATGTGTCTAGTGTCCCCTCCAGTACTGGCCAGTCCTGTGAATGGGCACTGGCCTCCAGGAATCAGGGTGGTTCTAGGGGACACCATGCACTTGTGAGTGGGCAGACCACCAGCCAGGAAAAAAACAAAAGCAAAAAACAAAAACAGAACTGAAGAAGTTGTGAGGATGGACCCCTGGTCTCCGGGTGTGAGTGCAGGAGGCCTAAGCAGCCATGGGGATAAGTGGACACAGTGTGTCGCCTGAACAGCCCACTGTCCTGGAGGAAGCAGTGTCACAGGGCCATTGGTCTTATTTAGCCTGGCCCAGAGGATGACCAAGTGCCCAGCACTCTGAGCTGGAACCTGGTGTCACAATTCTTTCATTCTTTCATCTGTTCTCACTCCCTACCTCTTGCCCTCACCATTTCTCTCTCTTATGTCAGATAAAGCTGGGAACCAGCACTTCTGTTTCCGGAACAATCTTTCAGTATCTGTTCTGCTGTGCTGTGAATTACGTTCTCAGTGCCCAGTCCCCATTTCTCCCAGGTACTTCTGGCAAACTCATTTCCTAAATGCCATTTTCTTTTTGGTCATTCCCTTTGCAAAATCTCCCATGGCTCGTTAATGCTTGCAGGGGGAGAAATGAACTCCCTTGCCTGGTATTCAAGGATCTCTACCATCTGGCTCTACCTGGTTAGCCTCATCAAATTCTGGGAAGATACATCTATCCAACCTCGGTGATCTGGATTCCTTGGCATCTCTAGGCACTGCGTGCTCATTTTCTCTTTTCAACTTTTGTTTATGTTGCTTCATTATCTTGAATTCCTCTTTGCTCTTATTTTATATCTATATCCCATACATGTGCCAAATTCCAGGACAGATTTCTGTAATAGGAAAGAATAGAAGAAAAGAGGTATTCATAAATTGTCCTAGGGCAAATCTTGAATTAATTTAGATAGATTATTAAATACAATCAAATAATAACATAATATTAAAATACAATTAAACTATTTCATCACATCATCTAAATAAATTCTAGGTATATTAAAATATTATGTGTTATAATAAAAACACAAAAGTTGCAAATAAAATATAGGTAAAACAGTTTTTATGTCTTACTTTATTTAGAGACAGGGTCTTGCTCTGTTACCCACGCTGTGGCATGATCATGGCTCGCTGCAGCCTCCAACTCCTAGGCTCAAACGATCCCCCACTTCAGGTGTGTACCACCATGCCTGGCTATTTTTGTTTGTTAGTTTTTGTAGAGACAGTCTCACTGTGTTGCCCAGGCTGGTTTTTAACTCCTGGCCTCAAGCAATCCTCCCATCTTGGCCTCCCAAAGTGCTGGGATTACAGGTGTGTGGGTCACCATCCCCAGCCCATAAATGTTTTGTAAGTCCCTAAAAAGAAATAGAATTTCTAAAACTCAGCACTTTGGGAGGCCGAGGTGGGTGCATCACCTGTGGTCAGGAGTTTGAGACCAGCCTGGTCAACATTGTAAAACCCCGTCACTACTAAAAATATAAAAATTAGCTGGGCATGCTGGCACGCACATGTAATCCCAACTACTTGGGAGGCTGAGGCAGGAGAATTCCTTGAACCTGGGAGGCAGAGGTTACAGTGAGCTGAGATCGTGACATTGCACTCCAGCCTGGGCGACAAGAGCGAAACTCCATCTCAAAAAACAACAACAAAAAGAATTTCTAAAACAAAGAAAGAAAGAAAAAGATTAGCAGAGTGACAATGGATAAGCAAAGTCAAGTAGAAAACTGCAAATTGGGAAATTTTTCACACTAAACAAGGCAAGTGTCTCATCTTTTATAGATATTCATAAGAAAACATTAAAGTGTAATTAAAAACTGAACAGAGAACATTGACAAACATTCTACTGTGGATAAAATATAATTAGACAAAGGAAAATAATGCAAGTTAGAGCAGTAGATTATTTTTTATACCTATCAAATTGGCAAAGTAAAATAATAAGAGGGATAACAATAATAATTTATGGCAAAAGTACACTGACATGGATAAAGCACATATTATCAGTGAGTAAAACATCTTAGAAATCAACTCAACATTTTTCAAGAACCTGAAAAATGATTACACAACCTTTATGATAAGTCCACCTATGGAAAGGTATTCTAAACTGTGTTTATATTAGTGAACATTTGAAAACCGACTCTCTCACAAAAGGAGAATGATTAAATAAATATATGTAAGAGGCAAAATTTGGTTCAGTTATTAGCATACTCGTCTCTAGGAATTTTGGATAGCAGGAAAATTAGTCCAGATTTAATATAAAACAAAAAAATGGAATAGAAATATCTATGTAAAAACAAACAAAAAGAAATGCCTTTGTAGCTCATTATCTCAAATATGCAAAAATAGGCACACACGTGCATGCACACACACACTCAAATAACATATACTAAAAGGAAATACACCATTAGCTATTCTGTGTGTAGAATCATGAGCTATTTTCATTTTATTCTTTTTTGCAAATTTTACATCAGAAATCTGTATTACTTTAGAATCAGAGGTAAATGAAATGAATATTTTAAAATTTCCAATTAATTTCAGCCACAAACATGTCAGCATTCTTTAAAGGCCTGTATCGCACACATCCTCTGTACACCTTCCATCTATGCAAGTGTTTATTCTGCCAGTTCTTCAACGTCCACTAGTCTTGCCTCTCCAAACTAAACAGTAGTCTATTGGAAGGAAGAGATCATGTCAGGGGTCCAGTTCACTAATCTTTCCAAGGCCCATTCCCTTCAGGGACTATTGATGGAGAATGTGTAGGGCTGTTTAACAGTTAAGTGACACAATTAATATAAAGTACTATTGACAATGCCTGGAACATAGCAAGCACTCAGGTGAAGACCAAGGCGTTAGGGTCAGGCTGACATTGGTTCAAGCCTGGACTCTGAGATTTATTAGTGACAAGATTTTGAAAAAGCTCCTTGGCCTCGCTGAGCCACAATTTTATTGTTAAGTGAGAATCACAGCAGCTATTGTTAGCAAGCTGCCGTGATGTGGCATGTCAGGTGCGTTTAGTTTAGTGACTGGCTGCGGGAAGCACTTGATGAACAGCTGCTGTGGTGATTCTCCCAGGAGCAGTGGTGGTAGTAGCAGTACTTCCAGTAGTGATTTTCTTCCCCTGCTTTCCTTGTCACTCCATTTTAGTGGTAAACTTTTTGAGTGCTGGGGTTCTTTGTTAGATCTCATGCTCTGTCCCTTTCTCAGACAGGCACTAAGGCTGGCATCTTTCATTTAGGGGACGAAACATGACAAATTATTTCTCAGTATCAGGGACAAACCAGCTTTTTGTTGGCAATTCAGGGGCTTCTGAGGGAACAGCTAGTGGGTGTGTGGTTTCCATGAGCCCTCTGAATTAGATAAGAGTGGCCAATGTGTGGCAGCAATGAGTCAAGCTACCTGTGCACCTAACATAGAGAACAGGTATTTTGCTGGACTTGATTGAAGATATTCTTCCATGGCACCTTAGGTTTATATTTTCTATTTTGATTATCACGAAAGATAAAGATCTGTTGACATGTCTGCATTCCATGATAGACTGTAAGCTTCAGGAGGGAAAGAATCATGTTTCTTTTTCTTAACTCATCCAATAAATGTTTTGGTTTAACATTTCTCTCTTTCTCTCTCTCTCTCTCTCTCTCTCCCTCTCTCTCTCCCCCCCCCCCCCCCCGTTTGTCTCTATCTCTATCCCTCACTCCATCTCTATGTATGTATGTATGTATGTATGTATCTATGTCTATTTCTCTCTATCTACCTATCTACCTACCTATCTCTATCTATGCCAGACACTTTGCCAGTTGTTGAATATTCAGTGGTATACAAAATAATCATGACTTTGCATTCACAAACTTAAACTCTAGTGGAGAAGAGGACTATTCAATAAATAAATACACAAATAAGAATATAATTACAACAGGTGATGATTCTTTTTTAATGAAGGACAAGAACATGAGCTCCATGAGAGAGAATAGAATTGCAGTGGTGGGAGACTGACCTAATTTAGACAGAGGGGGTCAGGGAAGGCCTGCTGGAAGATGTGGCATTTACTTTGAGATTGAGGAGGAGTATTTCTGTCTAGAAGGGAGTGATTTATTCAGTGCTGCATCTTTGGTTACTACTAATAGCACTTTTCAAGAGGATGCAACCCTAGGTCCCTTAAGAAAAATAATTTTTTAAGTGACTCTTTGGGTAGAAAATCAGAGAATGAGCTGGGGAAAAAGCACACTGACCCAAGAAAGAGGAAATTTGTCAGGTGTGCCTGAAGACTGAAGGAGACTTGGGAAAAAGAAATAAGTGTTTAAGACTTAGACTGAGTCCCTGGCAAATGCTACATGTCAGGAACTGCTCATGGTGGCTTGTTTTTGAAAACAGACCCCACACAAAGCTCTGCTGATTGATGGCTTGTCTCTGACACATCCAGAAAACAAAACAGACAAAATATTTCAAAGTGGAAAAGAAAAATATGTCTGATATCCAGAAATAATTACTAACCAATTGAAATCTATTCTACAGTTGCCCCCAAATGCCAATGGGAACAACATTACATGACTCACAAATTCTTTTCTGTCCACTGTCTTAGCCAGCTTGGGCTGCCATAACAAAATACTATAGACTGAGTGGCTTATACAACAGAAATTAATTTTCTCACAATTCTGGAGGCTAGAAGTCCAAGATCAAGGTTCTTGCTGATTCATTTCCTGGTGAGGCCTCTCTTCCTGGCTTGCAGACAGCTGCCTTCTTGCCATGTTCTCATATGATTTTCCCTTGGTTTGTATGCAAGGAAAGGGAGTGAGAGAGTGAAAAAGTGAGTTCTCTGCAGTCTCTTCTTACAAGGACACTAATCTTATGGGATCAGGGTCTCTCTCTTATGACTCCATTTAACCTTAATTACTTCATTAGTGGGTCTGTCTTTACATACAACCATATTAGAAATAAGGACTTCAGCATATAAATTTTGGAAGGGGTACAAACATTCACTCCTTAGGATTTATTTATGTTCTGAAGGTCCCACTAATCACTGAAAAGTAGCTGGGTCCAGTAAACATGTTTTCTGTCTCTTCATGTCTCTCCTTTTCTCAAAATTCAAAATGACCTCAGGTCTTCCCACATCTTAAACCCCATCTAGCCTTAATCCTGTGACCCGTGATCTGTTCTGCTCTTTCTAATGTAGGTGTAGCTGGCCTCTCTAGACTTCTCCCTCAGTTCTCCTTTCTACCTATTACATGTTTCTACCTAAACATCAAAAAGCCAGGTTTGGCGGTTGCCTATGTCACAAAGGGCATTCTCCTTCAGCAAGCGGGACTGGGGAGTGGCTCATGACCACTCACATTTTAGTATTTTTCTTTCCTTGCTCTTTTTTGCCGTGCCCCCTTTGTCTCCACATCACTTGTCTTACTTGCCCCTGATAGTATTAAGTGGCACAGACAAAAAGGGAACTGCCACCACCATCAGGTCTGAAGAGCACGTTTAGCACCTGTGGAGCTCCACGTTTGCAAACCAGCGGCCCAGCACTGACATTTTTGGCTTGTGCTAATTAGCTATTTCCCCTTCCTCCGGGATGGGTACTGCCCTCTATTTTGCCCAAAGCAAATGAATTAAGTTGTTTCCATACTTGAGGCCAACCCTTTTGTCAGCAGCAGCAACCTCATTGCTCTCCCCTATAAGGCAGAGCTGGAGCTGGTTCAAGCGTTTCACCAATGACCAGCAGGAGAAAAAAAAATCATTAGAAAATCAATTCTTACTTAATTGAAAATTTTTCCTCCAAATGGAAATAAAGTGGGATTTATCACCGCAGTAGCCTCACAGCCTGGGTAATGACTGCACTTTTGCCTTTCTGGGTTTCCCTTGGTAGACAAGATGTCTTCAGCACCCAGGCTCAGCAGCACCACACACGCTGACTTCTGAGGGTCTGAGAGAGCTGAGGAAAGCAACAGCCTGGCTGATGAATCCACTCAGGATGTGGGCCAACGCTGTCCAACCAAAAGATGCTGAGAAACAATGCTTAGAAGTAAGATAAATAAAGGAGACTATAACCTGTTGGTCTCTCTTCTTACAACAAATTCAAAATAACCTATTTTTTAGGGCTGCTTGTTTGTCTTAAGGATCTGCTATTGCCTGTAGCATTGAGACTCCCAGGAAGTGCTGAGCCATGGTCCCCAACATTTGCTGGGACAAATATGAATTCCATCTAGTTATGGGCACCACATTGGTACTTTAACACTCCAGGAGTGCTGACCAGAATGATGACTCACCCAGAAACTACAGCATTGGAGGGAGAATTCAAAGCATTGAGAGATTTTTGTTTTGAGAAATGGAAGTTCAGAGATGTGAGAGGTGTCTTCAAACCTGTGAATGGCATAGCCTTGCTTTGAGTTGCTGAAATGGGTAGAACTAGGGTGCTCCTCACAGGGAGGCAGACCATGATGTACTTGATGCAGGAGCTGTTAACAGAACTGCTTAGAAAAGTTTAGGATTGTGTTTAGGGAAGCTGGATTTGAGGAAATTAATATTTCAAGGCCACAAGTTCCTCCATTATCCCCCCTCAAACAAGTATCTATCTATCTGTCTGTCTGTCTGTCTGTCTATCTATCTATCTATCTATCTATCTATCTATCTCTATCATCTTATCTATCATCTATCTATCTCAACTGAACAGCAAACCCCAATTCAACAAGCTCTCTATCAAAAGATCCCCTGGGAAATTGATAGCATAGTATTTGGAGATATTAGGCCATACTAATATCTATTTTAAAACTTCAGTTGCTCCTGTTTTCTGTAAGTTGAAATTGAGACAATTGGAAGGAGCTGCAATGTCTGTTTTTCACAATGTAACCCCAGTCTACCTCTCTGGCATAATGTCCTTTCCTTCTGTCTTCTTCTAGTAAGACTTCTTACTAGTACAGTCTTACTTACAGTAAGACTTCTCTATGCTGCGGACACAGTGATATTATAGTCCTCACCCAAGAATGCTATGCGTTTTTCCATCAGCTTATCTTTGCCCATTGAGAAGGCTGCCTGGAAACCTTTTCTCCCATTTTCTTTGGGAAATACCTATTCTTCAAGACCCAAATTTTGTGGGTCTTGCCTCTGTGCACCAAGAACAACTTATGCCAGCATTTTAACAGTCTTCATTATTTTATGCTGCAAATTTGTGTTTGTGTGTCTGTCTCTCCCACTGGAGTAAGGTCATATTCAAGGATAATCATGATGTCTTATTATTTTGGAAAAATTGTCTCTACAAGACCTGTTTGAAGGGATCAGCATTGCTTATCACATGTTCATGCCCTGAAATACATGAATAGAAATTAGTTTGTACCATGAGTCACACGCTTGGAAATAAAATAGAAGTTAAGTGTCAACTAGAAAAGTGCAAAGGGCTTTAGATTTGTCCAAAGGATGTCAAATATAATTGCCATGGTAGATCAAAAGCTGTGAAAGAGTTCTGGATGCCTTATAAAGACTGGGAAGTGAGGATAACAAATAACAGCTATCGCTTAATTTAAAAAAAAAATGATGATAGCTACCCAAGTAAGTGACTTTGCAGATATTGCCTAGTTCAATGCTTACAACAACACAATGAGGTAAGCATTAATATCTGTGTTTATGAAGTAGAAGATGAAGGCCCACAGAGTTAATTTTTAAGGCCACACAACAATTAGGGTATTGGTACTTGGCTTTAAACTGGTATCAGACATGAAATGCCATTTTCTTCAGCACTATGCAATAATGTCTCCCTAGATAAATCAAGGTGGCTTCAGAAACCTACCCCTTGGATGGACCTTTGTATTAGTTATCAATTACTGTATAATGATTTACATCATAGCATAGTGTCTTAATACAAGAGATATTTATTGTCTCACAATTTGTGTTTGGCAGCTATCTGAGTGCATCTTAGTTGAGACCCTCTGCCTCAGGGTCTCTCATGAGGTTGCAGTCTCTTGGGCTGTGGTCTCATCTCAAGTCTTGACTGGGGAGAATTCACTCCTGAGCTCTCTCACACGACCAATGGCAGATTCTAGCTCCTCACCAGCTGCTGGCCACAGACATCAGTACTTTGTCACATGGACCTAATCTCAGACATGACATCCCATCACTTCTATTTGTTAGAAGCGAGTCTTGAGGTTCAATTATACTCGAAGCTAGGGGACTGTACAAGGACAGGAATCATGGGAGGCAGAGACAGTGCATGCTATTTTAGAGACTGCTTCCCACCCCTGAACCACTTGCTGTGCTCTGGAACAGATGGCAGAATGTTCAGGGGAGGGGATGGGAAAGTGAGGCTGTCATCCGCCTCTGAGGACCTGAAGGGCATGAAGTGCCCACAGTCTGAGGAATATTTCCCTTATTTACTGGCAATGTTTGTAAAGCCTCCACATCATGAGGACTCTCAAAAGCTGACAAGGTGGAGATGCTCAACCTCATTTTCAGGTGTTCAAACTCAGGCTCAGAGAGGCTGAGGTACAGGATTCTGCTATCAAAAGCAGAAGGGACTCTCAGATGAAATGCTGCCTGGAGGTGTGATGACAGTCAAAGAGAGAAGAATGGGATATTGTGATATAATAAGAAATATCTATTTGGTCTCTACCTCCAGTTGCTGAGACAAAGCTCCTAAAACCCTTGTAGATATAGGTGTTAGGAGACTCTTGTCTTCTGATGTATGGTCTTTGACACCAGTTTCTGAAACAGAGCTCCTAAGACCTTTATAATTTCCTGAGTTGTAGGAACATCTGATACAGAGCTCCTAAGTTCCTTGGGTGATAGAAGCATCTTCTGTTCTAATGAGGTGACTTTTGTTGGGTTCCTGGATAGCTCAGGATGGGGTTGGTTGCCAAGGGAACCAATCATGTGATTAGAGCATTAAAACTTTCAGTCTCACTCCTGACCTCTGGGAAGGATAGAGGGGCTAAAAGTTGAGTTGATCATCAATGGTCAATGATGTAGTTAATCAGTCTTACGTAACGAAACTTCCATAGGAACCCCAAAAGACAGGATTCAGAGAGCTCCCAAATTGCTGAGCATGTGGAAGTTCCTGGAGGGTGGCGTGCCTGGGGAGGGCATGGAAGCTCTACATCCCTTCTCCCATGCTTCACCCTATGCACTTTTTCCACCTGGCTGTTCATCTGTATCCTTTGTAATAGCCTTTATAATACATGAATCAACACAAGTAAAATGTTTCCTTGAGTTCTCTGAGCCACTCTAACAAATTAAATGAACCCAAAAAGGGGTTTGGGGAAT
Organism: Papio anubis; assembly: GCF_008728515.1. Taxonomy (NCBI): domain Eukaryota; kingdom Metazoa; phylum Chordata; class Mammalia; order Primates; family Cercopithecidae; genus Papio; species Papio anubis. The sequence goes on from NC_044991.1 coordinate 66,939,079, forward strand.
GCCCAATTTTTTGGTTGGTCAGAAGCAAAGGCCATAACCTGTGGCTAGAGAGACTAGCATGTGAAGTGAGGGCAGTCTTGGGGACTGAGGTCTCAATCTGTGAGATCTGATGCTATCTCCAGGTAAACAGTGCCCAAATTTAATTGAACTGTGGGGAAAGCAGCTGGTGTCTGTCGGAGAATTATGTGGCATGTAGGGAAATATCTACACACATTTTGGTGACAAGAGGTGAACTTTTCTGTGCAGCATTGAGTGTGTGAGAGTAGGAAAAACAGTTTGCTTTTTCCTATTGCTTCCACTTTGTTTTTTTTCCTATCTCAAACAAGAAAGAAGGACAGAAAGTTCCTGTGCTGGGGGAAGGTAGCATAAGACCATGCCTGACCTCCCAGCTGCTTCTACTCTTCTGGATTCCTCACTTGGCATGTATCTGCAAGTTGTTTGGAGTGACCTTTCTCAAGGTTTGTGTACATCAAGACTGGGTTCTTGATAGTGTTTCAACATTTGGATTCTCTATATTTTAGTTACAAAAAGCAAAGCCCCACTTGCAACAGGTTGGCCTTAACTTTGTTAGATAATCAATAGTACACTAATGCAATGGATTAGAAATATGTGGCAAAGGACTCCTGCACAAACTTTTTGTTAATGAAGGACGACTGACTTTGTGGCTACCTGAAAATGTCCTTGGGCCAGCTTTATCCCACGTCCATATTTTCATATTGGGTTCCCCTTTAAGTGGTCATTTTAGACCTCAGTTAGCCTTCCCCCTAGAAAATAGAAAATAACCATTGTTGTCAGTTCTGGGTCTAGAGTGTTCCCAAGTCTGTTCACTTTCTGACCAATTGGTCTGAAATATTTAGTCTGAAATAAGAAGGGGAATAAAGGATCATTGGTATAAATCAGGTATGGGGGAACTTATGAAAGTTCAATAAACATAAAAGTGATGAATTTTGAAGTCACACAATTAACTCAGGATTACATGTGCAATAACTGAGTAATTACACCTTTAATAATGCATTGAACTTGTCAAGAATACTTACTCATTCTGCTCAAATTTTTTAACAAGATAGCCTATAGCAAGTGACTGTAATTAGAGATTGCCTCTGAAAACATCGACAGCTCCTAATTGATACCTTTTATTATAAAGCTAGATGCCAAACATTTGTTGTTGAGTGGATTAAGGAATAATATTAGATGTGTTGAGATCATAATACCTACTTGCAGAAATCTCATGTAAGTAGGAAAAAAATCCAGTTCGACCCATCAATCATGCAGGTAAAGTTGGTTGAAGTTTGCACTGGTTTGCTTTAAATTACAGCCTGACAGCGATTGCTATTGCCAGGGCTGTCAGGAAAAGAAAGTAGAATCAGAAGCGAGTGGGAATGGAGACGGGGTCCCAAACTGCTTCCTTTTTTCCATGTGGATGATCAGGAGAGATGGCACTGGGAGAATGCAGATGGCAAAAGGTCTCCATGTGGCGAGGGAAAGGAGAGACTATATTTGCTTTTGCCTTTTGATGAAAGATTATTTTTTCCACATCAAGGTTGATATTCAGGGCTTTTTATTGTTGTTGTTCTTTTGTATTTTCCCAACAGCTATTTGAGACAGGACTCTAACATTCGTAAAGATAGAAAAGAGAAGCTGTGGTTTAGGAGTGTCAGGGGAGGTTCCCCACCCTCAGCCCCATCCCCAGGGTTTCTTTTCTGCATGATTTCCTCTAAATCCAGAGTTCCTATTACAGGGAAGCCTTGGGAACATTTTTGAAGGAGGCAAATGTTTTCATAGGCATTAGGGAGCAGGTGAACAACCTCCAGATAGCAGTCACCTCACGGCCCACGAGAGGCAGGTTTCAGGTCGTGAAGAGCTTGAGCTCTGCCCTGTTTGGATCCTCCTCTGCCAGGGTTAGGCACCATGGGATCTGAAGCAGATAAGTTGAGTTGATTACCAGTGGTCAATGTCTTTGTCTGTAAAATTAACCTTACAGGCAAGACCCTGCTGATGCAGGGCCAGGGCATGGGTACAGATGGAGACCCTCATACCAATGACTACATATTTAAAAGCTATATATCAAGCCAGCAAACTGTGAAATCAAACATTTTCTATTCTCCTACTTTGACAGAAACACCTTCAAAAAGAAAATGTGTAGGCCGGGCACAGTGACTCAGGCCTGTAATCCCAGCACTTTGGGAGGCCGAGGCGGGCGGATCACGAGGTCAGGAGATTGAGACCATCCTGGTAAACATAGTGAAACCCCGTCTCTACTAAAAATACAGAAAAAAAAAAAAAAAAATTAGCAGGGCGTGGTGGCGGGCGCCTGTAGTCCCAGCTACTCAGGAGGCTGAGGCAGGAGAATCTCTTGAACCCGGAAGGTGGAGGTTGCAGTAAGCCGAGATCGCTCCACTATACTCCAACCTGGTGACAGAGCAAGTGATACTCTGTCTCAAATAAAAAAAAAAAGAAAGAAAATGTGTAAAGCTATGATATTTATATGACTGAAAGACATCAAAATATAAAAGGTGTTCAAATGTAATTATTATTGCATGATCCCGGATGTGCTATTAGTAAACAGAGATACTGGGTTAGTCATAAAATAAAGATGCATATTATTCTCAAATTATTTTATATTCATTCCATAAAATTTATTTATTCCTTTGAGTTCTCAGCAAAATCACTAACTATGTTACTATAACCAAGATTTTCACACAATTTTGTTCTATTGGCAATAATGACCTGAGCAATTATAACATAAAATGTGATTTATTCAAAATGTGTATATATTTTATGTATTTATATTTTACATCCATAAAAAATGCAAACCAAGTCAATGTTGGAAATGTAAAAATAATTTTTTTTTTTTTTTTTTTTTTTTTTTTGAGACGGAGTCTCGCGCTGTGTCACCCAGGCTGGAGTGCAGTGGCGCGATCTCGGCTCACTGCAAGCTCCGCCTCCCAGGTTCACGCCATTCTCCTGCCTCAGCCTCCGAGTAGCTGGGACTACAGGCGCCCGCCACCACGCCCGGCTAGTTTTTTGTATTTTTAGTAGAGACGGGGTTTCACCATGTTAGCCAGGATGGTCTCGATCTCCTGACCTCGTGATCCACCCGCCTCGGCCTCCCAAAGTGCTGGGATTACAGGCTTGAGCCACCGCGCCCGGCCTAAAAATAATTTTAAAATGTAAATGTAAAATCTAAAAAATATATTTTAAGTGTTCTCAGAAAAGTCAGTATTCTAAAATATTGAAAAATACTAAAAGCAAAAGGAAAAAAAGTTTACTTAAATAGGCAAACACAAAATGGAAAGTGCCATTTAATACATTAAATAAAATGGCATTTTAGTGTATTTATGATTTAATTAAGATTTTGTAGAAAAATTCAAACAAAGCCACAACTCTAGGATTCAATATTCATCTAGTTGTCAGTGTAAAAATGTGGTATCATGCTTCATGCATGTTATGTCTAGACTAACATATATTCAAATTTCAAAGTTCTACGAATTGCTTAACATTGCAAAATATTCCATGGCTGTTATGAGGGACTGTTGTGAATACTGGACTGATTTGTGAATAACTCGAGACTCAACATTGGAACACAAAAAGAAGCAAGAAAATGGTTGCCGGAAATGATACTTCATTACAGAAGAATCTTTTGCATTCATGCAGAGAGGAAAGATTTGACAAGCTAACAGATTCATCTTTTGTCTCTTCTCAAATCCTCCTCAACCCCAGAGCAGTGTCCATCTCTGAAGACAGCAGCACAACTCACAGACCTCATGACATTCAAATACAGTCTCCTTTGGTTTCAAGGACACCCACTGGGCAAGAGGGGTGACAACTATTTCCCTGGGATTTTAATCTTGTTAGTCATAAGAGTGGCTTTATAGGACACTGGCTCGCGCGTGACAAAGACGTTGTGAAGTAGATACCTTTTTTAAAAAACTTTATTGTGGAACAGCTTCAGGTTTACAGAATTATGAAGATACACTTTTTGAAGATATGAAAGTGCTATATGTTTCCATACATCCATTTTCCCCTTTTATTAGCATCTTACATTAGTATGGCACATTTATTAGAAAGAACCCATATTGTTATTATTAACTGAAATACATAATTTACTCAGATTTTCTTAGTTTTCCCCAAATATCCTATGTCAATTCCAGGATCCTACCCAGAAGACCACATAGTGTTTAGTCGTCATGTCTCCTTAGGATCCTCCTGGATGTGACAGTTTCTCAGACTTGCTTTGTTTTTGATGGCCTAGACAGTTTTAAAGAGTACTGGCTAGGTATTTTGTAGAACGTCCTTCAATTTGAATTTGTCTAATGTTTTTCTCATAATTAACTTACCGGTTTTTGGGAGGAAGACTACAGATGCCATTCGCATCACATTATATCATCAAAGGACGTGTCACTCTTGATATTGACATTGATTACCTGGCTGAGCTAGTATTTGTCAGGTTACCTGACTATAAAGTTACGTTTTTCTTCCTTTCCACATCATCCTCTTCGGAAGGGAGTCAATATGCACAGCCCACACTTAAAGACTGAGGAGTTTTGCTCTACTCCCTTGAGGACACAGTATCTACATACATTATTTGGAGTTCTTCTGCATGGGAAATTTGTCTCTTTCTTTCCACTTATTTATTAAATAATTCATTTATATCAGTATGGCCTCATGAATATTTATTTTATACTTTAGATTATAATCCAATATGACTTTGAAGCATTCTATTGCTCAAGTTGTTTTAGCTTTGGCCACTGTGAGTCCTTTCAGCTGGGTCCTGTGTCCCTTAGACATACCCCCATAATTGTGCTATTTTTCTTTTAATCTTGTTTGAGCACTCTCTCACTTTTCAGCACTGCATGATGCTACAGGCTTATCTTGTGTATTTTTTTTTTTTTTTTTTTTTTTTTTTTTTGCTCCTGTGCTAGAATCAGCCATTTTTCCAAGGAGACCCGCCATATGGTTTCAATAAATATATTGTTATGTGTATGCTCACAAAATGCAAGTTCCAGGCCCAGGAGATGGGCCTCTCTTTTCCAGGTCCAAGAGCAATGCTGGTTATACTCTCTACATCATGGAGTTGAAGGGACAGTTAAAAGAGTTCATGTGAACAAGGTGCTTGGAATAGTTCCTGGCACACAGTAAAAGCCCAATAAATGTTGACTATGATTATAGCTGCATGCAATAGAATCTTTGTCGTGTCTCACCAGTGAATGCTGCTTGTTAGCAGCAACCATGGCAGTAGAAGTAGGAGCCAATATTTAAATTATACTCTACAATGCAGAACCGTCCAGAGATTACTCATATCCAGAGATGATTTCTATGGCTTAATCTCTGGAGCAAACCTTGTTAGTATTGACCCATATGGGTTGCCCTGTAAGTAAAGAAAAGTCATCTGTTACCTATCTCACCTAAGATGAATTGCCCAGTGGATTAGTCTGTTCTCATCCTGCTATGAAGAAATACCCAAGACTGGGTAATTTATAAAGAAAAGAGGTTTAATTGACCCACAGTTCCACATAGCTGAGGAGACCTCAGGAAACTTACAATCATGGCAGAAGGCACCTCTTCACAGGCCAGTGGGAGAGAGAAATGAGTGCCCAGCGAAGGGGGAAGCCCCTTATAAAACTATCAGATCTTGTGAGAGCTCACTATCACTAGAACAGTATGGGGAAAACAACCCCAGTGGTTCAATTATCTCCACGTGGTTCCACCCTTGACACATGGGGATTATTACAATTCAAGGAAAGATTTGGGTGGGGACACAGAGCCAAACCTTATCAGCCAGTGTCTTTTATTTGAACCCTTTTTTAAATATGTAAATGTCTTATGTAGTGTCATATTCTACTTGCACTTTCTTTTTTTCCTTGCCTCTACTCTGTACACTCTAGTCTTTTGGTGGTTTGATGCTAAAGTGGCTCCCTTACCCCTGCTCAACCTGATTTCCAGCTCTAAGAACTCCTCCTGTCTAGGAAGGAAAAAACTTTCTGTTGGAAGTTGAGGCAAAACACTCCAGGAGGGGACAGCTCCCTGGGGCTGCACAGAGTGACCATGTATCCAAGGCTTGCTGGAGCCACTTGAAGTCTTACCTCAGTTCTTTTACATTTAACATCTTACTGCTTAACTCAAGTATCATTTACTATATATATATATATATAGTAATATAAATATAGTATATATATATGCTACTGTTGGAATGTAAATATTTTGGAGGAATTTCAGTCAGTTGGGTAAATAAGACAAATGCATGAAACTGTAATAAAGCATTCTACAGTAGCTGTCATATTACTGTTGAGGAGGAGAAATTCTGGAGGAGATTGGTAAGGAAAAAAAAGGAGAAAGATGTTACACATTTCCTGGGTAGAGCTACAGTGCTGCTAAGGGTGTAGACGCTGGAACCAGATGATCTGGGCTCAAATACTAGCTCTGCCACTTGTAAGTCATGTGACCTTAGACAAGTCATTTAACTTCTTTTTGCTTCACTTCCCTCATTTGGGGATATTTTATACCTCCTTCAGAGGCTTGTTTTGAGGATAAAATGAGGAAATATGCACAAAGCACATAGAATAGGGATTGGCACATATTCAGAGCTATATCAAGTTTATGCTATTTTTACTAGATGTCACATGCACCATGCCAGGGACTTCATGGGATATTTCATTCTGCCTTTTATGTAGCCCTGTCAGGGCTACTTAATCTAACTTTTAAAGACAAACTCAGAGAAAGAGAGACTGAGGATCAAGGATGCTTATGTATTGGTAGGAGTGAACTTGGCATATATGAAGCCAAGGAGTCCCATTTGGGTAGGAAGAAGGATATTATTAGGTAGCTAGAAACAGTTCCTAGAACCTGCTGAGGTTTGGCGGGTTTGAGAGTAAAGATGGATCCCAAATAATGGAATGCAGTGACCAGATTGCCTGGGACTGCAATCTGCCTCTTCCACCTACTGCGTGGCCTTGGGCATATGGCTTAAGTGCTTTGGAACCTCAATTTCCTTGTCTGTAAAATGGAGATAACCAGTTCTACCTCCTGGGGATAATATGTGTTTACACGCACTTATCAGGAGAAAGTATTTATCTTTATACATGTAAAACCATTTTTACATGTATATCTTTTTCACATGTAAGTGGCATTTATCTATTTATTCCATGTTTTTTCAATTCTGTGGTTCTGTTATTTTTAGCGTCCAATGTCAATTTAATACCAGGTCTTTAGAGGCCGAGAAAGTACTGTCACTTTCAATGTAAACGTTAGATATAAAATGAATCCTTGTTACAGAAAGGATCAAATACAAAATGAACATCCATCTTAGAAGAGAAAAATGGAGCAGTAGAATCTCATTAAGATCTCCCCCTCTCTCCTCCATCTCTTCTGCTAAACTCTCCTTCTAAATTACAAACCCACTTCTTGGGACTTAACCCACAGCCCTGGGCTTCCCCAAACTCTGCCTGTGGTGACCTCCAAGGCAAGGCCTGAAGGAGGGTGTGGAGCTGAGGAGTGGACTTGTAGCTCAAAGGAGGTAGAAACTGCCGTAGGGGGTATACAAATTCTTCAGCTTAGAAGAACTTCAGAGTTAGACATCATTAAATCATTAAACAGGGCACCTAAGGGGAGTTAATATGCAGAAAAGTAGAGCTAATTTGAGCTCTCAAGTGACTAACTCAGAATTGCCCACTTAAACTCTGAACCCTTTAATTCATCTGAGTACATTCTAGATTCCAGAGAAGACTTTTTTCCCTCCTTCAAACTTTGGCCCTCCCTGATAGGCAAGGCAGAGGGTGGAGGTAGCTTTCGTAGAGTGGAGCTCACCACCCAGAAACTCTGCAGTATAAATCTGCAGGCAAGGGTTTTTTGGTTTTTGTTTTTTGGTTTTTTTTTTTTTTTTTGGCTGAAAGTAACAATTATTAGCTACTGCCTAGAGCTCCTCACTAAGGCACAGATTTTAGTAGATTTCAATCCTGCCAGGACATCCTGAGATAAGATTAGATCAGTGGTTTTCAACAGAGGGTGATTTTATCCCCCTGCCCCACTCCAGGAGTCATTTGGTAAAGTTCGAAGACAGTTTTGGTTGTCTTGGCTTTGGAGGCAACAGTGCTACTGGCATCTGGTAGGAGGAGTTCTGGAATGCATGAGACGACCCCCAAAAGAGGATTATCTGGCCCCAAATGTCCATAGTACTGGGACTGAGAAACCCTGGGTTAGACCAGCAGAAGGTATTAAGTTGGTGCAAAAGAAACTGCAGTTTTCGCAATTACTTTCAATGACAAAATCTGCGATAACATTTGCACCAACCTACCAACCTAATAACTTCCCATCAGGCCACTCTTCCTGAATGCAGAGAGCTACCAACATTCTCTGCGCCCTTTGCTTCCAATTTCTAGCTCTGAAATATGGGCATAAATATATCTGGATTTTGAACTCAGAATATCTTGCCTTGAAATTCAGTCACTTTATATTTCTAAGCCTCAGTTTTCTCATCTGTAAAATGGGGATTACAACAGTCATCACTGGGTCGTTGTATAGAATTTACTCTTTATGCAGTAAGCACTCAATACATGCTAACTGTTATTACTGTCCCAGGATTGAAGGGTCCTTGTTTAGGAAAACTTTACTTCCCAAAGGGACATAAAACTTATTCCAGGCCATGAACTTCTGAATCCTAGGCTCCTTTTGCCATTGTTGATCCTATTGCTTTTCCTCAGGCCTCATTTTCTCCCAAATGCAATTGTTGCAATAGGGCTAGATGGCCAACTTCCCCCATTTTAATCAGAATCTCTGCCAGAATGAGCTATTGAAAGTGACAATCTAAACGGGTTATTCTCATGCCGAGTCTTGCCACAGGGCCCGCTGCCTACATAATAAAATTTGTTTCTTATCATGCCCTCAAGGTCTAACTCTTACCCTTAACTCTTAATATTTGTTCGGCTCCACCTTCAGCTATTCTTACCATATGCTATTTCCCTAATACATTGGCCCATGTCTTCCCTCTAAGATTCTGTTTTTGGCATTGCCTCTCTCTCTCTCTCGAGTGCTCACCCCTTTTTAAGTTGTCTTATCAAAGATTTATTTCCCAAGATTCAGGCCAAGACACAGCCTAAAGCCCAAGGGTGTCTAGGCCTCCTTTACTTGCATACCCAAGGCACAGAGGGCATGCTTTAGTTCACCAAATTCCTTGCAGTGTTGGACTTTTGGGAAGTTGTCTGTTTCACTCATGGTTTGTTTCAGAAACATACTCTCCTGGAAATAAACCATTGGAATCAGACTTTTCTTTTCTTTTTTTGAGACAGAGTCTCGCTCTGTTGCCCAGGTTGGAGTGCAGTGGCCGGATCTCAACTCACTGCAAGCTCCACCTCCTGAGTTCACGCCATTCTCCTGCCTCAGCTTCCTGAGTAGCTGGGACTACAGGTGCCCGCCACCTCGCCCGGCTAGTTCTTTGTATTTTTTAGTAGAGATGGGGTTTCACCGTGTTAGCCAGGATGGTCTTGATCTCCTGACCTCGTGATCCGCCCGTAATCAGACTTTTCTATCCCTCTAATTTTGTCAGGAGTCCGTTACAGCTACAAAACTTCCTAAATCTCCAGCTTGATTTTCCTGGGGTTAAGAAATAAAACTCCACTGTGTTCCTTCCTAGCTCTATGACCCTGAGTGAGCTATTTAACCTCTCTTAGCTTGTTTTCTTTTTTTATCTGTAAAATTGGACTAATAGTCTCATCGGTATCTTTGTGCATATTAAATGAGAAATTTACATAAAGTACTCAGCACAATGCCTGGTACTAGTGCTCACTGACAACTATTTTTCGTATGGTAGTCCCTTCAGCCTTGAAGGGAGAAAACAGAGACTTTGATGAGGTGCGCAGTAGACCAGGCATGTTGATGGGGTACAATTATTCACCTGGAAGGCAAAGGAAGTCAGGAGGTGGAAATGAGAATATTTAAAAAAAATTTTTTTGTTATGGTTGAGTCATGCCAGGCTGGATTGTCATTGCCTAGGCTGGTTCTGGAGCATGTACACGTGTGTGTGCTCATGCACGCCTGTGTGCAGGCATGTGCGTGCGAGAGTGAGTGATGAGGGGCTCAGTATTGAGCAGCACAGTTTAGGTTTAGAAACAGGATTCATCCACGGGCTTCTGCTCTGACCACTGGGAGAAGCGCTGAACCCTTCAAAGCCAGGATAAGGGTCTCTAAAATGAGAAGGTGAACCATGAAACCCTGGAAGACCCGAAAGCAGTTGAGAAGCATAATAGCCCTTTTGTTGCAAGCCCCAGAAAACAGGGGAAAAATAAACCTGGTCTGACTTCACCACTCCTGAACCGTAAAATGTTTACCTCGGGAGAGGGTAGGGACCCGAAGGAAGGAAGGTTTGCTGTTGTCATGCTCTCTTCTAAGGATGTATCCTGACCCTTGACCTCAGGTCTCCTGGGCCTGAACATCCCAGGGCCTGAAGAATGCTAATGCAGTGAAGCGCTTAGCCATTCAGCTTCTGGGCTGAGCTCAGCCTCTGCTCAGCGTTGCGTCCTCGGGGAGCCTTCCTTCCTCTCTCTGTTCTCAATGTCTCCATCAGTGTAGTGAGGCCATGACTCCGTCATTCTACAGATCTGATTCTGGGTGATTCCATGTTGCCCCACAGGGTCTGGGTCAGAACCTACACCATGCTAGCCTTGTCAAGGCAGGGCCTCTCTTCCCCAGGGTTGTGTCTCTGGCCCAGGCTTCCTGCACTTCCTGTTCTCTAAGAGAGCCACACAAAGCCCAATGTCACCACCAGCTCCCGCCCCATCACTCTGCTTGTCTCCTGTGAACTTGTCCCTGGTTTGTTTCAGAAATGCATCGATTTAATGTACTGCTTGAACTTACAGATATCGGGGTCAGATGTGCAGAGTTCCTAGTGGGATGTCCTTGGCAGAACATTGAGCTTTTCGAAAGTTTAGTATTTTCAGCTATCAGGAGGCAATGATGACAGCCTTTCCCTTATAAAGTGGATGCTGTCATTAGAGGCAGGCATGCAGGTGGAGCACTGAACTCGGTACTTGGCCCACTGCAACTACTTGGGAATGAATTGTTAAATGACAGTATCTGGGTTTAGCCCTTTTCAGAATTGCTGTCACTTTACACTTGAATGCCAGTTCACCTCTGGGGGTGTGGACTAAGCTGCAAGTGGTTCTGGGCAGCAGGAAGCCTGCTATAGCTCTATACAGCGTGATTCTTCCGGCTTTAAGGAGATGGGACTTCCCTAACCCCTCCACATCCATGAGGTCATTCTGCCAGCTTCCAGACAATGTTTATCTGAGTCCCTCGAAGTCCCAGGGAGCAGGTCATGCAGCAGGACAAGAAGACTGTGGCTGAGGACCTGGGGAAGGCCCTGTTTCTGGCACTATGTTTGTGCTCCACGTCTGAGTGAGGCTGCTGGGGATGCTGGAACAGCAATCTGAAAGCAGGGAGGGCTGGGGGCGTCATATATGATGGAACTGGGATGGAAAGCAGGCCTGGGCCACACGCAGGCTGAGAGAGTGGAGTGGCCTGTGAGTCTCAGAGATTCGAGTAACAGGTGGGCCAGTTGGGTCAGTTTGGGCCCTTGAAGAAACAAACACAAAGAGGAGACTAGATATGCAAGAGATTTACTGGGGTTTGGGGGTAAGGTGGGGAACATTTTTACAATATAAGAGGGGAGAAAGTGAAATTAGGTGGGGAGAGCCTTCAGACCATGATGCAGGTAACACACCCTAAGGAAGGACAGAGAAAGAGAAGGATTGGGCAGGAGAAAGTTCACACTGTGGCACAGTTCTGATAAAGTTCTGGCCAGGCCCATGGCAAAATTGCTCATGAGCGGGATCCTGAGTAGGGCAGGAATAGCCCTATTCTGATACTCTCTGATGTGCTGGGTCTTGGCTGGGATCAGTCAGGGGAAGTTTGGCCTGACAATAATTGAAGCATGGAATCAAAGGTGTGGCAGCTGGGGCTGTCATCCACTCATGCTTTCCTCAGCGGGTTCCTCTGAGGGAGATCAGAGCAGGGCAGCTCCATGGCTGCCATAACAGCTGAAATGATTTCTTTTTAGAAGCTTCAATCATGAAATTGTCTGTGATAAGGCTGATGGTCTCACTTTCCAACTGACACACGCGCGCGCACACACACACACACTTACTCATTATGCATACATGAGTATACAGACAAGCACAAACAATACACATGCAGATGCATAAACATATAGTGTGTCATGACATAAATACTGAACAAGATTTGAGTCTAAAGTCTGTTATGAACAAAATATATAACCTTGAAAAAATCCCTTTTATTGAATTTATTTTTCTTACCAACTATATAAGTAGAAGCAACACGCAGACCTTGTTTGGCTCTATCATTTTATGAGTTTATGGATTACAGTACTCTTACAACCAAGATCAGCACAAACAGACATTGTCAATGAAAAGTCCCAGCCAGGCAGAGAACAAAGAGAACACTCATTCATTTAATGTACATTTATTGGGTACTGAGAGACAATGCTGGGCACTTCTGGTAGGTTGGTGAACAAACCACATGGTTCTTGCCCTTCTAGACCAATATTCAATGGGAATAAAAAGGGAAAGAAGAAATGAAATAAACAATGGTGGGCATTTGCAGAGGATAAGCAAGATTCAGTGTCAGAGAACTGTTGAGAGGGGGAACTCTTGAGAGATGCCACACAATGTTCATTTGTCCAATGTGAAGGGCAATTTATCCATTCCACACATATTTATGGATCATTTGCTGTGTGCCAGGCATGGTGCTATCTGTTAGGTTAAGTGAGTTCTCAGTCAAAACCATGGACAAAGGCCTCCTTTTGGACACTTTCCCAGACCTGCTTGGCTCTTTGTTAAAATGGTACTTGTCACAAACTTGTTGGTGCAACTCCTGTTAACAAAAGCATTCCACAGCTCACGTTCTTTGTGTTTTATTTCCCACTGTGAAAAGGGCAATATTAAGCGAGCAAATGAAAGGTCTTTGGCTTAGAGTCAGGGGACTGTTGCTTCTTCCAGCTCTGCCACATATTAGCTCTGTGCTCCAGCTGACCGTGCTGTCTTTCTGGTTCTCAGTTTACCTGCTGCTAAGGTGGGCATGAAATGACATCTTCCATCTCATCCAGTTCCCAGGTTAGTGCATAAAAATATTGTTTTTATTTTCTGTGGAATTCCAAAAAGTCTTTCTGTTATATCAATTCATAAGTGTTATGTTTCAATTAAAAAATATTCTTTGAAGCAACAAAGAAACAAAAGAACAATTATGCTGAATCCCAACCAATTCCTTCCAGAAAATTTATGATGATGATGTTGTATTTTATTTTTTGAGACAGGGTCTCACTCTGTTGCTCAGGCTACAGTACAGTGGTACAATCACAACTCACTACAGCCTCAATCTGCCAGTCTCAAGTGGTCCTCCTAGCACCCAGCTAATGGTTTAGGTTTTTGTAGAGAAGAGGTCTCACTATGTGTCCCAGGCTGGTCTTGAACTTCTGAGTTCAAGCAATTCTCTCGCCTCGGCCTTTCAAAGTACTGAGATTACAGGCATGGGCCACCATGCCTAGCAGGACATTATTTTTAAACAAAATTTACATTTGGCTCCCAATTCTACCACTTTCTAGCTATATGGCCTTGGCCACTTTACCTATTTATTTAGAGCCTCAGTTTCTCCATTGGGAAAACAGTTTCCAGGTAGATCCTCCTTCTGTGCTTCAGTGTTTTGGCTTAGAGGTAGAGGTGTTTTGGCTTGTTTTGGAAATCCAAGGAGAGGCTCTAACTAGAGCCAGCAAGCCCAACTATTTCTAGATTCTGATAGAATGGGTTTCCTCCTTGGGCATCTCTCTCGCTTTCACACTTTAAGACCCTGAGGTTGCAGGAAAATAGGGTGACTTTTGTTAAACAGCTGCAACTCGGCAGTTGTGTTGGAGGTCATGGTGCTCCGTCAGAGGCAGCTGTAATGTGTTTATTTATCACTGCCTACTGTCCCTGCGTCCCCCTTCCCTTCAGTTTGTTCTGCCCAAGGCCGTTGGGGTCCGACAGAGATCAACAGTGTTTCTACCGAGATGAAGCAGCTCGTCAAAACCTGAATTAGATGTTAAATCTTTCTGAAGTAGGGAGGAGGTGAAGGGAGGGAGGAATCATATTGTGCTAAGAATTTATTCTGTGTTGTTTCCTGTGAGATAATGTCCCCGGAAAGATTTGTTACCAAGCAAGTTGCAAACTGCTGTTTCAGGCTGATAGGTGTTGCCAATTCATTTTGATGAATTCTGCCAGTCAGAAAAGTATTTTTCCCTTCTTTCATTTGCTGGGGTTGGCTGGAGATGGACAACAGTTTTAAGAGCTGGGATGGCACACACTGGCATGCCTAGGGTATGTGGAATCAAAGATGCTTTGAGAAATACTTGGTGCTGCACAGAACAGTAAAATATCAGGCTAAAAATGGTCTATCCTCCACTCTCAGCTCCCAACCATGTTCTCAGCTGCTGCTTTTCCTAGTTACTTACTATTGCTCCATTGATCCTTCCCTCCCAGACTACATCCCTGTACCCTGCTAGCTTCTAAACAACCCTAATGTCTCCATCCCCACTAGGTGGGGAAGAGGTACAACCAAGTAGACGCTGGAGTCAGACAAAACCAGGCAGAAGTTCAGTACCCTCTCTAATGGATTGACCTGGACAAATTACATTTCTGTGACAACCAATTTCTTCATCTGTAAACTGGAGGTAAACATAGACTGGGTCTCTCTCACTATTTGAATTCTCACTATCTACAGGCTTGCTATCCAAACACAAGAGCTGAATAGATTCAGATATATATATTTAAACAAATTCCTTACTCTCTGAACTTTTGCTCCTCACTCTTTAAAACTCAGGAACAAAACAGGGATGCCCCTTGTTATCCTCACTTGCTCTCCAAACAGATACAGATTTTGAGGCACACTTGTACTGGTTTATAAAATTTAGTGTGAAATAATGTCATTAAAGTAGTTTGTACAGCACCAGTTAATAATGAGTGCTCAATAGGTGTTCACCAGAATGATGAGGACAATTAGGTGACCTTGAAATGGAGAATGGTGCTAGTTTGGCACTTACCTTGTTCCTGGATTTCCCTGGAGTTACAGACCCTCGGCAGTCCCAATTACTACCTCACCTACTGGTTCTTCCATCTCAGCCTCTCCCTACGCCCCTGCTCATTTCCTAGGCACTTTTTTTGAGCCATTGCCTTCCCTTCCCCGTGCCAGTCACGAGACAAATGCAGACCTGTGCCCCTATTCTGGCAGTGTTGCCAGCCCTTAGACTCACACTAACCATTCCTGGGTCTATAATACATCCTGGGCTTCATACTGTTGCTTCTAGAGGGGACTTGTCTTTCTACCTTGCAGAGGAGGCAGCTCCTCCCACTTCTGGCCCAGGCCCTGCCCAGCGCAATTTTTTCTACTGTGACTAATACATCTGTATTAGTCAGTTCTCACACTGCTAATAAAGACATACCCAAGACTGGGTAATTTATGAAGGAAATAAATTTAATTGACTCACAGTTTAGCATGGCTGGGGAAGCCTTAGGAAACTTATGGTCATGGTGGAAGGGGAAGTAAACAGGTCCTTTTTCACATGGTGGAAGCAAGGATTGCCCAGCAAAAAGGTGAAAAGCCCCTTGTAAAATCATCAGATCTTGAGAACTCACTCACTATCGTGAGAACACCAGCATGAAGGTACCGCCCCCATGATTCAATTACCTCCCACAGAGTCCCTCCCATGACATGTGGAGATCATGGGAATGACAATTCAAGATGAGATTTGGGTAGGGACACAGTCAAACCATATCAACATCCTACAAGTCCAAAGACAACTGTCAAATCCAAATTGGGCATTTCAGAGTTAGTCATAGCCACTCTGGGTTTTATTATATTCCTTTTGTTCCTCACTCTCAGTCAATCCTCTTTTTCTTTGTCTTGTCTTTGCCCTAGCTTTTGCCTATTAACTGTAGAAGTTCTTTATCTCTTTGAAATTGGCACCTTTGATGCTTCCTGCTGATCAAAACCTGTGGCCATTGTGACCCTGTAGAAAGTTGGAGCACTAGAGCTGCCCTCACTGGCCCAGGGAGTCTCTCTTGGTCAGGCTCATCCCCTGAATCACTTTTGGACACCTTCATCCCCTCTTGCTTGTACCAGCTTCCTCCTTGTGGCTCAGGATCCACAACTTCTGGTTTTTGCTTCAGTTTTCCCCAAGGAGTCATCTTAGGGATTGTCTCCTTGGCTCTGCACATAAGAGGCATCGCCCTTTGTCCCTCCCATGGCCTTTGGTTACCACTAGCAGAGTGTCACCTGTCCTGCTGTGTCCTGGGAGCAGCTCAGCATTTTGTCCTCAGGTCCATGACACTCCTGTAGAAATATTGTTAGATAGATCTATCTTTCTCCTTGTTGCAAGATTCAAGCACATTCCTCTCCTCTCTAAGCCTCAGTTTACTCCTCTGTACAAGAAGAGTGAGAAGTGCTCAAGATATTGTTGCCTTTTCCTGGGGTTTCTGTTATTTTCTGGGATTTCTTTTTGAATAGGGTTGTTGAGGATTAAATAGTTTATATATTAAAACATGTAAGAGACTACCACATAATAAGTGTTTCTAAGAGAAACTATGAACAAATCCGGTAAAGCAATAAGTATTTTGCCAATAGCCATATTAGGGTGGTATACAGAGGGGACCTAGGTAGGCTGGGGTGAGGGCTCCAGGTGGGTTCCTTGGGCTGGGAAATGAATGGAAGCCACGGTTTACCTTAAGGGGTCTGTAGCGCAAGGGGGGAATGAGGGTGGGGCTGTGCCAGGAGGAAGGAGCACATCATAGACTCTCTGACTAGACCTCCCTCTGGACTCTCAGCTACTTTTCACCTCTTGGACTCTACAGAGCTCTTGGATTCCTCCTACAGAACAGGGGCACCAAGGAGGTCTGGAACACTCAGAGAAGCTCTCTCTTTGTTCACTTGCACTTTTCTGTTATATTGATTCTGAATCAGCCACTTTTATGTTCTTATGGGAACAGCCTTCGAGGTCTTCTGCAAATGTCCCAAGTGCAAAGCAAGATCAAATTTCCTCCTCAGATTTCTTTTTATCCTTTCTTTATTTTATTTTATTATTATTGTCTTTTAGACAGAGTCTCACTCTGTCATCAGACTGGAGTGCAGTGGTGTGATCTCAGCTCACTGCAACCTCTGCCTCCCAGGTTCAAGCAATTCTCCTGCCGCAATCTCCCAAGTAGCTGAGACTACAGGTGCGCACAACCATGCTCAACTAATTTTTGTGTTTTTAGTAGAGACGGGGTTTCACCATGTTGGCCAGAATGGTCTCGATCTCTTGACCTCATGATCCACCTGCCTTGGCCTCCCAAAGTGCTGGGATTACAGGCATGAGCCACTGCGCCCGGCCCTCCTCAGCTTTCTAACTTCTTCACTTGACCTTGGTCTAGAGAGGCAGTTAGAACCCCATCTCTCACTGACTGTACCCTTCTTTCTTCCACAATCCTCCAAGGTCAAAGGGACAGCATTCATCTTTCTTTGTCTCTAATTCCCAAGGGAAGAATAAGCCCACTTCCCTTCCTCTTTACTCCTTCTTCTTTCCAAAGAAGTATCCCACACCCCTTTCCAAGAACTACAATGGTAGATAAAACTGGGACAGAGCGAGAGAGACAGAAACTATATTATCTATAAGATATATTAAGAAGCATTGTTATTTATTATTTAGAAGTATTATATTTATCATTATACTATTATTATAATTCAGAAGTATTATATTTATTCACACATAATAGATGTCCAATAAAAATTTGTTAAATTGCACAACGTGGTTGAAAAAGCGTGGACTTGAAATTCAGGCTGGTCTGGTTCAAGTCTTGGCTTTGCCACTTACTAACTATGTGAAGTGAAGACTAGCACCATGGCCATGAACAGAAATGAAAATTGTTTATGCCACATCACTGGAGTGATTGGAGCAAATCCTTTTCATTGTGATTTGTACAGGCATAAACTTAAGATTTTGTTTTACAAGCTGATAATTATATTGGCTGTTAACAGAGCTTAAATCCTGCCATCTAGAAACCCACTTTAATACTCAAAGACTATCTGGTCAGAAATACTCCGCTTTTCCTTCTTGAAATGTTAAAATTCAATAGGAAAGTGACCCGTTCAAAGATGAACTGTATTTTATAAAGATGTTTTCAGTGGGCCCTGGGTAAAAAATATTTCATAAACCAGGGGTAGCCACTAAATCAAGGAGTGAAGAAAGAAATAGACTTGCTAAAGCAGTACCATATTGGTGCAGGAAGGTGATATATTCAGTACTTTTTACTATATTTGGCTGCAAACTCAAGACAGTTTTTGCCTTGATCTCTCACACTACAGAGGAAGAGATTGAAGCCCAAGAAGGACAAATAGTGTGCTCCCAGATTTGAACCCAGGCAGTTTAGGTCTAGAGGCAGTGTTTTTAACCACAACTCTGTACTAACTAGTTAATGGGAAGGAGAAGAACATTCTAGGCAAAGAGGGCAGCTCACAGTCTCATGGGGGCACTCACTAATTTTATCATTTCATTTTGGGGAGCCTGTTATAATTAGAAATCATGTTTGGTACTAAGCATGCAGCAGGAAAAAAGAAAGACGTTCTGCTTTTATGAAACTTACAAATGAGTGCAGAAGAAAGACGTTACTGAAAACTAGGGGGAAAGGGGCAGAGGGAGAATGGGACAGGTAAGAGAATCCAAAGGAGTGAAGAGAAGGATCTGAGGCTTTAATATTGAACAGAGAATGGGTAGAGAGATTAACACCAAATCTCCTTTCCTCACTTCTTTTGTCAAGTTATATATCTAGGGCTTTTGATGATTAAATCCAATTCTTGATCACCAATAGCTGAAAAAGAAGTCTCCGATAAAACATTTTTACCTATAGGCACTCAAATGGAGAACTAAAATGAAATGAAATGTGCAAACTTGAAGTTGCAGTTGAATTACAGGTTGACAATTGGGCACTGAATATCAGTCAAAGATATAATTGCTCCTCCAACTGCCATTTCCAATTGCAGGGCCCAGTCGTCATGATTGAGCTCCACCAAAATGGGACCAAGTATAATGATATGAGTAAGTTGAAAGCAAAAGGATGTAAAAAGATACACTTAGCAAATTCTGAGAGAGAATCTCTGATATCTATGCGTATGACTCAGAGATAACGCAAGCATAGCTATATTAATATCATATAAAACAGGCTTCAGAGCAAAGAAAATTACCAGCTACAGAGAGATACATTACATAGTGATAAGTCATGGTAATACTAAATGTGTATATACCAAACAACAGAGCAGAAAACATGTAAAGCAAAAGCTGACAGAACTGAAAGGAAAAAGAGATGAATCCATAATTATAGTTGAAGATTTTAACACTCCCTCTATTTCAACAATTGATAGAACAACTAGAGAAAATCACTAAAGATATAGAAGAATTCAACAACATCATCAACCAACAGAATCTGATTTCATAGTTGTGGAATACTTCTTCCAACAACAGAATGTACATTCTTTTCAAGTGTTCACAGGGAAATATTTTTATTAAAAAATGTATATAAATTTAATATAATTTTTATCATTCAGAGAGTGCCCTCTGGCCATAATGGAATCAAACTAGAACCCTTTAACAGGGAGATAACAGACAAATTTGCAAAATCTTGAAAAGTAAACAACACTTTTAAATAATGCATGGTCAAAGAGGAAGCCTCAAGGGCAATAAAAATACAGTAAAATAAATGGCAATGAGATATAACATATCACAATATGTGAATGCAGTTAAAGTAGTGCAAGAGGGAAATTTATAGCCCTAATTGCTTACTGAGAAAGAAGGCAACTTTCAAATTAATAATAAAACTCACATCTCCAGAGCCTTAAAAAGGGGAGCAAAGTAAATCCAAGGCAATCATAAGAAAGGAAATATTAGCCGGGTGTGGTTGTGCACACCTGGAGTCCCAGCTACTCAGGATGCTGAAGTGGAAGGGCTGCTTGAGTCCAGGAGTCTGAGGCTACACAGTAAGTTATAATTTTGCCACTGTACTTCGGGACAAAAGAATGAGACTCTGTTTCCAAAATAAAAAAGGAAATAATAAAGATAACAACAAAAAAATTAAAAATAGAAAACAATAGAAAAATCGATGAAACAAAAATCTGGTTCTTTGAAAATATCAACAAAAGTGACAAACTTCTAACAATATTTACAAAGGAAAAAGACAGAAGACAAAACATTGGCATCACATATGAAGCATATATCACAGCAGACCCTTAGATATCAAAAGAAATATAAGAAATGCTATGTATAATACATTACACATAAATTTCACAACATAGATGAAATGGACCAGTTTCTCAAAAAGCACCAACTGCCACAATTCATCTAGATAGATGAATAAATATCTAGATAGATGAGATAAATATTTGAATAGCCCTGAAATTATTAAGGAGATTGAATTTGTAATTTAAAAATTTCCTCCAAAGAAATCTCTAGGCCCAGATGGTTTCTCTGTGGAATTCTATCAAAAGTTTAAAGAAGAATTAAAACCAATACTATATGATCTCTTCCAGAAAGTAGAGGCGTAAGGAACATTTTCTGATTCATTTCATTACACCAGTATAAATAAAACTATAGAGCAAATATTCTTCATGAAATGAACACAAATATTTTTACAAGATATTAGCAAATAGAATTTCATAATATATAAAAATATAAACAGTATAATATAATAATATCATATAATATGTAATAAAAATAATAATACATTATGACTAAGTGGAATTTATTTTAGAAACACAAGGCTGTTTCAATATTTAAAAATCAGTCATTGTAATTCACCATATTAATGGACTAAAGATGAAAAATCACATAATTATTTTGATGATACAATAAAAGCATTTGACAAAATTTAACATTTATTCAGGTAAAATCACAGAAAAATATGAACAGATAAGGACTCCCTCAACTAAATTTTATATATATATATATATATATCTTGAATACATATATTGAAAGTTTGTTCCCTAAGATCAAGACTAAAGTGAGGATGACAACTCTTACTACTGTCCTTCAACATAGTGCTGAAAGTTCTAGCCACTGCAAAAAGACAAGAAAGGAAATTAAAAACATGTAGATCAGAAAAGAAGAAATAAAAGTTTCACTCTTTGAAAATTACACAATGTCTAATCCCAAAAAATTAACAAAAGCTCTTACAATGAATAAGTGAGTTCCACAAGTTTTCAGGATATTAGATCAATGTGCAAAATTCAACTGTATATCTATATATTAATAACCAATATGTAGAATTCCAAATTAAAAATATGATACCACTTACAATTGTTAAAAATGAAGAAATACTTAAATATACATTGAACAAAATATGTATGGGATTTTTATTCTGAAAACTAAAACACTGACGTAGTAACTCAAAAAGGAAATTTTTTGAAATGTTGAAACATACCATATTCATGAATTGGATGACTCAACATATTAAAAATGAAAATTCTATACAAATTGACAGGTTTAATATAATTTCTATCAAAACCGCAGCCAGGTATTTTGTAGATACAGATAAGATTATTCTAAAATTCATATGGAAAGGCAAAAGAACCAGTATAGCTAAAACATTTGAAAGAAAAATAAAGTGAAAACAGTCACCCAATTTCAAGATGTATCATGTAGCTAAGTAATTAAGACTATGGGGTATTGGTAGTGGGTAGGCATCGATGGAACAGAATAAGAAACAAAAAAAGTCCCATATAAGTTTGGTGAACTGATTTTAGACAAAAATGCACAAGCAATTCAATGGAGGAAGGGCAGTCTTTTCAACAAATGGTGCTAAACAATTAGATATTCATATGCAAAAGGTAAATCTCAAACTTCATACCTTATGTAAAAATTAACTCAAAACAAATCATATATTTAAATGTGAAATATAAAACTATAAAGCTTTTAGAAGGAAACACAGGAGAAGATCTTCAAGACTGAGTGGTTAGTGAGGACATTTTAGACATGACACCGAAAACACCTTCAATTTTTAAAACGGGTTAAAAAAGGTAATAAATGGGACTTCATTAATATTAGTCCAATGAAACAGATCAAAATTAGTCTGTGAAAGGTCCTTTTAGGAGTATAAAAAGACAAGCTATAGACTGGAAGAGAACAGTATTTGCAAACCATTTAATAAATAACTCACGTGAAAAATATTTGAAGAATTCCAAAAACTCAATATTAAAAAACAATCTAATTAGAAAATGTGCAAAGAACAGGAAGAAATATTTAACTGAAAAGTGAACAACAAGCAAGCATCTAATAACAAAAGATGGTTAACATCATTAGCCATGAAGGAAATGCAAATTAAAGCAAAATGAAATATCACAACACACTTACTAGAACAGCTGAAATAAAAAAGAGTGAAAATAACAAATGCTGATGAGGATGTACAGAAACTAGATATTTTAAATACTGCTGGTGAAAATGTAAAATGGTACAGCCACTCTGGAAAATAGTTTGGCAGTTTCTTAAAACCATACCACTCAGAATTACACTCCTGGACACTTATCCCAGAAAAGTAAAGTTATATTCACACAGGGGCTGTTCATGACTGTTCAAGGCAGCTTTATTTGTAGTAGGTCAAACTGAAAACAACCAAAGTATCCTTTATGGGTGACTGACTAAACAAACTGTTTACATTTATACCAAAGAATACTACTCACCAATAAAAAGAAACAAACTATTGATATTCATAACAACTTGGATGGCTCTCCGAGGAATTAATGCTGAGTGAAGAAAGCCAATCTCAAAAGGTCATATACTGTACTATTGTACTTACACAACATTATTTAAATGACAAAATAATAGAAATGGAGAACAAATTAGTAGCAAAATAAAAACAACACGACACATTGGAGACATATTTGTATTAAGTATGGTCAAAAGAGAATTACTCTCTATGCTACAAAAAACAATTCATGCAAACAGAAAAGGAAAAAAAATCCATAATTTAAAAAGTTAAATATGGACATAATTTCCAAAAGCATAGACAGCATAGAACTCACAATATAGAAAGCAAAAATGGCTAATAACCGTAGACAGTGTTTAAACTCAGTGGTAAACAAAGAAATTTGAATACAAAATCAGTGTGATACAGTTTGTCAAATAAATTAGCAAAATTTGTAAAAACAACAATATCCTAGGGAGGTTATGGTGAGACAAAATACTTTCATTCGTAGTTACTAGAGTAGAAATCAGCATAAAATTGGGAAAACAACCTGGGAAAATATATCAGAAACCTTAAAAATATTTACACCCTTGACCAAACATTTGCACATTCTGATATTTATTGTAAGAGCACTGCATTAGTTTCTTAGGGATGCCACATGAGGTACCACTAACCAGCTGACTTCAACAACAGAAAAGAATTGTCTTGCAGTTCTGGAGGTTTGAAGTCTGGTATCAAGGTGTCGGCAGGGTGTGTAACAGAATCTGCTCCATGCCTCTCCTCTAGCTGCTAGCGGTTTTCTGTCAATCTCCTGCATTCCTTGGCTTGTAAGTGCATCACTCCGAATTCTGCCTTCATTTGCAGGTGGTGTTCTCCCTTTGTGTATGTCTATCTGTGTCCAAACTTCCGCTTTTTATAAAGATATCAGTCATATTGGAATAGGGCCCACCCATAGGACCTCATCTTGACTTAATCATCTGCAAAGATCCTATTTCCAAATAAATTCTTATTCACAGGGACAGGGGATTAAGACTTCAGTATCTTTCTGGGAGGCACAATTCAAGCCATAACAGACACAATCTAAAATTCAAGACAAGAACTTTATTTTAGTATGATGGAATTCATGTTATTTATTAGTACAAAATATTAAAAATAAGACAAATACATAATACTGTGAAATAGTCAAATTAATTATACTCCACTGAATGCAGGGAAGCCATGAAAATGATGTTATGAATAGTTTTTAAACCCAATGAGGATAATATGGGCAGAGTTTGTTATAATTTAAGTAATAAAATACACAAAATTACATAAGTACTGCGTTTTCAACAATATCAAATACACAAGAAAAAAGATTGCATGGAAAGAAATGTATTAAATCATTCACATATTTTTGTTGTTGTTGCTGAGATGGAGTCTCGCTGGGTGGCCCAGGCTGGAGTGCAATGGCGCAATCTTGGCTCAGTGCAACCTCTGCCTCCTGGGTTCCAGCGATTCTCCCACCTCAGTCTCTGGAGTAACTGGGATTATAGGTGCATGCCACCACGCCCAGCTAATTTTTTTGTATTTTTAGTAGAGACAGGGCTTCACCATGTTGGCCAGGATTGTCTTGATTTCTTGACCTCGTGATCTGGGCCTCCCAAACTGCTGGGATTACAGGTGTGAGCTGCTGCAACTGGCCAAGACTTGGGTTTTATAAACATGAACAGAATTTCCTGAAGACCTTGTTTCAATCCTACCTAGTGGCTTGTAAGCCACTTCCCCTCTCTGAATTTCAGTTTATCCATATGTGAAATGAGAAGACAATGCATAATGCTGATTCTGAAGAACATTTTGAGTGTCAAGCTGAATCTACCCCTAGCTTTGGCAGCCTCTGCTACAGGTACGTCATAACCCACGGATGTCTAAGCTGTTCCCTCCTGCATATTCTTCTACCAGCAACCTATTTCTGAAATAGTGAAGCCAGTCCTATTCCTTCTTAATTCTTTCTGCTCTGTTTGCGAGATTCTAACTATTGAAATTTAATTTCTCTACTTGCTTCCATTCCTTGACTTTCAAGACAATATTTTTATCTATTTTCCCATGGAAAGTTTGTAAGTGTTGAATGATTTTATTATGGAAATGTAAAATTAGGGAATTTAGTTCTGGAATGGATTCCCCAAAAGATAATGTATTCAGATAATGATGGCCTCACTCTTCCTTTGAAGAATACTAGTATTTAAATATTGAACAATATTAATTACAACATTTTATATTTATATATTGTATAACATATTATTTCAATAATAATATTTTAAAAAATAATGTGTATATATGCAATTGTGGCCAGAATTTGTCAACTGTTGTTGACATTCACTGAAGACATTGCAGCAGCGAAAAGATTCTTAGATGTATTAATAGAGGGCTATGTTAATTCCCCACTATATTTTCTATTTGCCTCAGGAAACAAATTGCCATTTGGCATCACTATTGTTTTCTGAGAAAGAAAACTTCTGCTAAATGAAAGGCTGCTTCATGAGCTGATCATCTTGATTCATTTAGCAATACAAGTAGGAATCAGAGGTTGCAAAACTGCTCATCACAGTACGGAATGAGTAATTCGAAGTGTGCAGAATTGAGGAGGCAGGGAGTGAGGAAGAGAGAGGAAGTAAAAGCAAGAGGGTGGGGGGAGGAGAGGAGGCAGTGGGCATTGGGTGGGAAGGAGTCCCAGGTGTGGAGTGGCTTTTCTTTGCAGACAAGAAAGCTAATTACTGTAAAAATTCCTGTTGTGTGATCTCTTTGTGAAACACCAGCTTGATTTGAAGTCTACATTAAAAATGCTGCACGTGACTTATTTCTGTTCTATATTTTACTTGATAATATGTATGTGTGTTTTAATTGATGAGAAGATTGATATTCATCCGACACTGAGGTGGTCAGGAATCCCAGAGGTAGAGGAGGCTACAAGATTCTAATGATTACAGGTACGCTGGAATTTGGAGAAATCGTGGGGAGGCCACAGGCCACAGACTTGGGAATTCAAGAAAATCATGCCTATGTCTCAAGGGTTATGAAGCTTCCAGCAGACCTCCGGATTACATAACAGCATAACTAGCTTCTCCCTCTGGTAGGAGCAGGACCCTGGAATGGCTCTCCACCCCATTCTCCCTTCCTTTTGTGCTGCAGCTGCTGTACTAATTGTCCCTAGGGCCTCTTTTAGGAGAGAGGAAGCAAAGCCTCCAACCTACACGTTTTAAAGAACTTTTTAATTGAGGAAAGGTTGCACAATGCAAATGAACAATGGACCTCACTTCCAGCCTCTCCCCAAGAAAGGAGCTGCTCCTTAATTGACAAAGGAAGGAAATGGAAGTTAGACATTTCAGAAACCAGCACTAGAAAAAAGAGACCAATGTGAGACACATTGCAGGATAGGAAAACCAAAACTCTTTCCAATCACTGATCCAAGGCTTTCCTTTCAAGCTCTTACGGGAATTAGCAGTTTAGAAAATGAACAAGGCAGCCTTGAATAACCCAGAGAAGTGTGAACTTCTGAGCCTTCTGGTCACTGGACTTGTCTTGGGATGAAAAGAGAGGAAATAAACATATATTGAGTACTTTCTGTGTGATAGGCTCTGTGAGAGGTGCTTCATGAACACTATCTCATTTAATACCATTTAACAATGTCCCTATAAAGCGTGCATAATTATCTCACCATATAGATAATGGATTTGAGGCTCAGTAACATGCCTATTTCAGTGAGTGTGTCAAAGGCTGCTGAAGTGGCTTGCATGTGATGAATTTGGGAAGATGATCAGGCTGGTAGCTACTGTACTGGATAGCACACATCTATAGAACTTTTCCATCATTGCAGAGTGTTCTATTGGTCAGTATTATTCTAGAGACAATGTAAGAGCTTGAAACAGTCTCAGGCAGTAGAAGAGGGTATTTGCAAAAGTGAGAGGTATGGCAGTAGTGAAGTAGGACATTGGTGCTCCAGGAATTAGGCAGAGGTTCATAATTTAGGGTGTTGAAATGGCATATATGGAAGATCCAAACCAGGGAGTAGATTAGACAATCCTTCACCGAGACTCAAGGATGGTCAGGTTGGAGGATGTTAGGTGGGCAATGCTGCTCAGTGGGTGGAGCTTCAGACAGACTTTAGACTGTGCCTACATTTTGAAGGTCGACATGGGGAATATGCCATATAGTCATCTTTGTCCCAGCTGGGTAAGGAACTGGTATGGTTGAGCCAGCACTGACTTAACAGGGTAGAGCTGTGGCAGGAGGGGCTGAAAACAGAAACCTTCACCCCATTTTATGCTCACATGCAGAATGTGTGAGTGTGTGTGTGTGTGTGTTGGAAAGGCAAAGACAATTAAGCATACTTCAATCCTTGACTGAGTAGTTTATTTTCTTGCATATCTTGAATTCCAGTTTGAACTCTACTGAGTGCATCAAATTGGAAATGAAATCTTAGAGATGTTTTAGCATCCAAACAACTCTCTCTTCTCTTTATCTGTGAGGGTCTCCTTTCAACCTGAGTCCACTTTGAGCTTTCTTCTCATGGGATAAAAAAGATGAGTTGGCTAGGGCAATAAAAAACTTTCTCTTTAAATCCACGTCGGAAATGTTTATCTAGTTTGGTCACAATTATGCGCACTACTCTCAGACTAAATAGAAAAAAACTAAGTGATATAAAGGACTTACATTCCAGTAACCTCTATATTAGCTCAGCAATAATTCCAGCAAAAATGTTTTCATTAGCTCAGTTTCTGTTTTCAGAATCAGCTCTTGAGCTATCTCTAAGAAGTAGTTAACCACTATTATTGTTAGCATACACCAAATATAATTATAGGTAAAATACTAGAATGACCTACTTCTTGTAGGAGAGATGGAGTCTCTGTTAAATTCTTGCATATTCTATTCATGTTGGAGAATTGAAAAAAAAATTTTTAACGCAAAAAGGCTCTGAGAAGTCCTGCAGTAAAGAAATCTTTTTAATTCTATTTAAATTAGAATTTCCTAAATTAGCTCGGAAAGTTCTTTATTTTATTTTCTTGCTTGCTTTTCTGCTTTCTTCTTTGTTATGCGTGAAACATCTGGAGAATAAAGCTCTATACAACATAGTTTGAGAAACACTAGCATAAATACAGCAGAATAATGATATGGAGTGGAGGAGATGTTTGTGTTTGGGCTGTGTTTTGCTTTCAGGAAACCTGAAACAATGATGGGTGTTTGGGGGAGGTTATAGTTTTCATGAGCCTGTCCTGAAAAATCTGAGAAAAACTCTCAAAACTTTGTGATTGCTTCTTTAAACTATTGTACACATTTTATTTGTTGAGCATAAGCTCTACACTACCTTTTATTTACTAGTTCAATTTCAAACATTAGCAACTTAATGATCACTGTAGGCAAAAATTTACCTTCTCCTGTAATCTTCAGAGGTATTTTATTCAATACTTTGATGAAACTTTTGGTGAACTGACATGATTTGCCACCACATTAGTTTCTTACCATCTTGGTATAGTATCACGGCCTCCTAATTTACCTTCATTTCTCGCAAATCACCTTCGCTATTCGCTAAAACTCCACCATATTACTATGGCAAAGGTCATCATAGCAAGAGTCTTCTACTTGAACCACATCATCACTCTCCACTGGCAACAAGGCAGTGTATACATTAAATATGTACAACTTTAACATGCCAGTCATACCTCAACGAACCTTAACCAGTTTCTTGAAATCATTTGAGCTTGCGACCCCTGTCATGCCTTTGCTAGTGCCAGTCCTTCCTCTTGATAAGTCCTTTTCTCAACTCACTCATCAAACATCTAGTCACCCTCCAGGACCCAGTTCAATTGGCATGACTCCTGTGGAATATTTCTTGATATTTGCAGAAAAGTTATTTTTTCCTTTTTCTGTGCTCCTATTGTGTGTGTGTGTGTGTGTGTGTGTGTTTTCGACGGAGTCTCGCTCTGTCACTCTGTGGCCAGGCTGGAATGCAGTGGCACAATCTTGGCTCACTGCAACCTCCGCCTCCCGGATTCAAGTGATTCTCTTGCCTCAGCCTCCAGAGTAGCTGGGACTACAGGGGCCCATCACCACACCGGGCTAATTTTTGTATTTTTAGTAGAGATGGGGTTTCACCATGTTGGCCAGGATGGTCTTGATCTCTTGACTACGTGATCCATCCGCCTCGGCCTCCCAAAGCGCTGGGATACAGGGGTGAGCCACCATGCCTGGCCTCCTATCATGTTTTCTATTTATTCATACTTCTGGCTTTTGATTTTTAAGGCATAATAAAAACGATTGGGAAAAAATCCTGTGTCAAAGAGAAACTTGAAAAAAAAAACTATATTGAACTCCATCTTCTCTTCTAGCTTTATTTGATAAACTTACGCCATTGCCATTATTTAAAAGTACCACATACATTATTCCCCAAGCATGAGGTTATATGTATTACAAATACTTTCTCTTCAATCCTTAAGACAAAAAAAAAGATTTTATCCCTACCCTCCAGATGGCTTTATCCAAGGTTGTCTGGCTCCAAAGATCTGTAACCTTTACACTATGTAACACTGCCTCTCAGGTGCATGACTAGCCATGCTGTATGTCACTCAGCACACTTCGTATTTATAATAATTACTTTTAATTCTCAGATAATCCTTCAAGGCAATATTAGGATCCATATTTATTACTAAGGAAAGTAAGTCTTATTTGCCCTAGGTCAATGTAGTAGTAAATGTTAGATTAAAACCCTATACTTTTTCCAGTGTATCACACAGCCTCAGCTTTCCACTGTTCAAGAGACAGCATCCTCGGGTTTCAAATGGATACCAGGAAGCTCTATTGGATCTTTAGTCATGAAAGTCGATTCAGAAATCATACTCAAGTGTGCAATGATTAACCATTAAGAACATACAGGGAAAAGAAGAACATATTAAAGAACACCATTGGCTAATACAAACAACAAAATCCAGACAACCTTATTTCAACTAATATATTGCAAGGAAAAGAAAGGGAGACAGTTAGAGGAAGGGGAAAGAGCGAGAGGGAGGAGGAGGGAGAGAAAGGCTGTAGATTAAAAGATAATTAAGTGCATGTGTGACCTTCATTATATGTGGGATCTAAATAGCCAAACTCATAGAAGTAGAGAGTTGTGACCTTCATTATATGTGGGATCTAAATAGCTAAACTCATAGAAGCAGAGAGTTGCATGGTGGTTGCCAGGTGCTGAGGGAGGAAGAAACAGAAAGAGGTTGTCAAAAAGTACAACATTTCAGTTAGGCAAGGTAAATAAGTTCTAGAGATCTCCTCTACAGCCTAGGGTCCGTAGCTAACAATACTGTATTGTATACTTAACATTTGCTAAGAGAGCAGGTCTTATGTTACATTTTTTTGCCACATATAAAAAATGACAATAATAAACGGGGCAGAAGAAAACTTTGGAAGGTAATGGACATATCTTTGTCCTTGATGGTGGTGATGGTTTTATGGGTGTATATGTATCTCCAAACTAATCAAGTTGTATACATTTAATATGCACAGTTGTTAACATGTCAGTCATACCTCGATAAGGTGATATAAGCAAATAAGTAAACAAATTGCAATGTACATACCTATTTCAATTTTTATTTTGATTAAAAATAAATTATAAGAAGATCAGGAAAAATCTGAATACTGATTGTGTATTTGATAGATTAATTAATAATTGTTCATTTGTGGGTATGATAATGTGATTGTGATTATGTTTAAAAAAGGAAGTCCTAGATTTATAGAGATAAATATTAAAATATCTATATATACAATGATAGATATTTTGGATATGCTTTCAAATAATCTGGGACAGAGGCCAATGGATAGAATTCCAGATAAAACTAAATTGGCCATGAGTCTATAATTGTTGATGCTGGGTGTTGGGGTTCGTTTTTATTATTCTAAATTCAAACCTTTGAATTATAAAAAAATTAAAAATTACTAATTAGCCAGATATATTCATTCCATGAGAAGAGTTCATAGATGCTTTGAATGTTTTGTCATTAATAAATTAAGATATAAAAGGAGAAAATGTATCTTTCAGCCAGATTCTTGTTTTACCACTCAAAAGCAATTTTTTTTTTTTTTTTTTTTTTTTTTGATATGGAGTTTCACTCTTGTCACTCAGGCTGAAGTGCAATGGGGCAATCTCGGCTCACTGCAACCTCTGCCTCCTGGGTTCAAGCGATTCTCCTGCTTCAGTCTCCCAAGTAGCTGGGATTACAGGCACCCACCACCATGCCTGGCTAATTTTCATATTTTTAGTAGAGACGGAGTTTCACCATGTTGGCCAGGCTAGTATCAAGCTCTGGACCTCGGTTGATCCACCTGCCTTGGCCTCCCAAAGTGCTGGGATTACAGGTTACGAGCCATTGCACCCAGCCAAGAGTGATTCTTTAGGACTACCTACTTAGCCACAAATTGGCAAGGGAAAAATAATCACAAGCATTTCTCCTTGTGCTTCATGTTACTTGTTGTCATGGCAGCCTGTATTTTGAAAATGGATTTGAATTTGCCCCTCGATGTATTAAAATATATTAATGTTTGGCATGGAATGAATTTTAGTTTTATATCATGTCATCAATGTAAGAGATTCCAGGAGAGAATTTATGTTTGCCAAGGTGCCATTGGTGTGATAATATTAAGAGTTTCTGTAGCAATTCTTCCCACTCCAGGGCTAATTTGCTCTCATTTAAAGATATGTTGGGACTTCCCAGAAGTAAAAAGTTAGATGGAAGCAGCATGAGCCGGTCACTGGGAGGGATGAACTAGACCTGCTTCAGAAAGAGAGCAGTCACTTTAGTCACCAAATCCAAGGAGTAAAGCCAAGTCACATTCCATCTGGGTCAAGGTTGATGTGTAAGGAGTGTTATTGCAGGAATGGGAAAGAGTGGCAAAGGAGTTTGGATCTTAGAAGAGTCCTCTTTATTCTCTCAGTGTCAAACTAATTCAACAAAGGGTCTTATTCAAGATGTGATAGGGCTGCTCAAACAAATGCAGGGCCTGTGAAGGGAGAGTCTGGGCTTGGGGTCATGATACTTTCCTGGGTTACATTACTCAAAGCCTCAAGAGCATGATTTGCCAACATGGCCTTACCCTGGGAGTGTAATAAATGAAAGAACTGGTACTGGAGGCCAGCCAAGCAATCAGGCTTCAGGCAATATATACAAGTTTGGGAGGAAAGGACTCATATAGACACCTGCGTATGCATTCTCTGTCACTGCTATGCATATTGACCATCATATACAAAATAGTAACTATTTCCAAAGCTTTCCTTTCCTCGTAGGCAGGGAGGTGCTGACATCCTCCTAAACTGGGTCTCCATTGCCCTAGGATTGGGTAGGGTTGTGGATGCTGGTGGCTAGTAGTCAGTGCCTGCAACTGTGCTATTCAGGGCTAGGGAAGTTGAGTGATGGGTTTTTTTCCAGTTGCTTCTTTTTTGGCCCATGAGAACAATGGAAGGCAGCATGGCCTGAAAGATGAGATGTGGCCTCTTTGCCTGCCCAGTTTAGAGCTGAACCCGAGGCTAATGCTCTGGGCCAATAGTCATTGACCTCTAAAACCAAGGCTTCACTGAGTCAGGGAGCCTCAAATTCTGCAATCTGCACTCCACACTCTTCACTGTTTACTTATCTGATGGAGCTGTTCTCTTAGAAAGCTGTGTTATTCCTGTAATGCAAAGTGACAGAGAAAATAAAAACACCCAGCTGAGAAAAAGCCACAATGTTAATGTGAAACACAAACTTTCTGTTCATCTGAATCTCAGTTTATTTTAAAACAGAACCATAACGGCTCAGATCCTGAAGACTGGGAAGCACTGTTGCTACAGCTGCCCCGCTCTCAGATCCTTCTCTCACTTGCCGTCTGGTCTTAATCCTTAGCACTTTTCCCAGGAAGGAATGTCAAGTCAAGGTGGTATGATGTCGGATTGCCCCCCCTGAATATGGCTTAAAGACCAAGGGAAGAGCAAATTCTTAAGTTTGCAGTAGATGAACCAGAAACTAGTCACCATATGTTCCCCACTAACACTGAAGTCCCTCTGGCTGAATACAAGCTTGGCCTGAGTTTCCCAGGAGCTTTTTTCTGGGTGAATCTGGCTTTTGTGTTCCATCTGAACCGAGTTCGGGGTCTGATCCCAAACTCTCACAGCTGGCATTGAGCGACATCTGTTTGGCATCTTCTATACCCTGTTTTCTTGGTGTTTGCCTGCATTTTTTGGAATTAACTCAATATTCTTATTTTTTTTTCTGAATGTTTTCTGAACAGTATTATCCATATAAGAATTTTAGCCATATAAAACCCCAGGGAGAACCCTGCTATGTAGGCTGCTTCCTGTCCTCATTCCACCCCCAAACTGGAAAAACAGGAGCTCATGGGTGGAAAACAAAGAGAAGCAGTCCAAGTATTGGAAGAAAAGCAGGAAATTGTCCCAGAGGAGAGGGTTTCATGAAGCAAGGGATGCAACAATACCTCAAATTACACCTCTTTAAGAAGAAAGTTTAAAAAGTCCCCAGTAGGTTAAGAATTGGTGACCTTAACTAAGTAGGGTTATGATGGTAAACTCAGAATGCAATAAATTAAAAAGTGTATGAGAATGAAGAAAAAGGAGATACTGCCTTTTCAAGGTACTTGCTCTGGAGCACCAGTTCCTATCTTGGGGTGCACACTAGAATCCCCTGGAGAGGATTTTAAAAATATTGATGCCTGGGCTTCATCCCAGAGATTCTGGTTTAACTAGATTCAGATCTTTGAGGAAGCATATTTTGTTTTATTTTATTTTTATGATGAAAATCACTTGACCTATTTGTAGCCTAACTATAAGTAGCCAGTAGAAAGAGAGAGATTAAAAGTACAAAGGGCATGGTTGGGTAATGATGTCATGGGATGGCCAAAAAGGCAGCCGCTGGGATCCAAAGTTGAGGTGGTTGATCTTAGACCTGAAGAGGTGAATCAAGACCAAGGGAGCAAGGTGGCTTCCTTTGCCGATGAGTACCTTCATCTGGTGGTTTTTATAATTCAAGACATTGGAGGATAGCCTATTTTCTGAGAATCTTTTTTGACAAAAGCAGAGGATCTGATGACATTTTTGGCTTGATTTGCCAACAAAGCCTTACCTTGGGAGTGTGATAAATGATATGGGGAAACGTCTTCCCCAGACTTTAGTATGATCACAAATGCTTTGGTGATGGAAAGGGGAAAGGGTGAATGATAAAAGCTTACTGACAGTAAATGATGCCTTGGGAAGGAAAGACTGGGCCTAATTAGACACACCTGAACCCTTCCATGAGCACTTCTAAAATTTTAGTGACAATTCATTTAAAGAGTGATTGGTCAGTCACCTTGAGTTGGTTATAGTGCGTTGTGCTGGAGAGGAAGAGATAAACCCAGAGTAGAACAAACCAGTGAGCTGGGAAAAAAGAGACCCAGGAAAACAGAGATGCCCCTGGTGGAAAACCATAAAGACAGTGTGGAACTTCAATCAGACAATGTCTAAGAGAGAGAACAAGGCTGGCAGTGAGGAAGTGGGTGAGTTCCAGTCAACTCTTGTGGCCGCTGGATCTTTTCTGTGGTTCTATCACTTCCTTTGCAAGTGGATGTGACCTGAGTCTTGAAGGGACAGATAAGAGTACCTCTCCCCAGGTTTTATCATTATTGGTTCACATCTGTCATATTCAGTAGTATATGTATTCTTTAAATAAATTGGGCTTGTTTTGTATAAAGATTAGATGTTCATGATAAAAATATTAAGTAATATTAAAAAGCATAAAATAAAAAGGAACAGAATCCCTCTACCTCTACACTAGGAATCTTGCCTCCCAGAGGTAATCACCATTAATATTTTTTGGATAGGGATTCTTCTGTGTGCATGTAGGCATAGGAAAATGATCACTCTTGTAATATCAATTTTTAAGGCTAAAAACTGGATGAATACATAATACTGTGATAAATAAGAAAAAAATAAGATGCTACAAATATCTAACATAGCTGCTTGGGAAACTGACAAACTCGGTTTTAAATGGTGTGTATAAGTGGTGAGGAAAATATGCTAAATGTATGTGAGTGGTTCTGAGGAATAGTGAATGAGGAATAGTGAATAAGGAAAGACTGCAGGCAAAGATAGTCATATTCTCTACAGGTGAATCAAGAGGGATTATCAAATTTTGCAGTAATAACTTTACTTGCTCAGAAGCACCATTGAGAATGGATTGTTAAAGAGATAATTGGTGAGCCTTTACCTGTGAATGCTGCACTCATCAGGAACCAGCATGCACTTGCAGAGATAAATCAGGAATCAGGTTAGACTACTAGTGTTTCTTCTTGTTTTTTAAAAAAAGGGTCTTTAGGTTGGTAGCTAAAGAAGAAGAAATATAAATGGAGTCCCTGAAATTAATTAGGGACTTGAAATGTGATATCATGATATTCTTGTGGACAAGATGGAGGTATACGTTCTGGATAGTATTGAAGTTGGAAGGACTTTTAGCTAACAGCAGTCAAGGACTGTTATAAACTAATCAACCTCAGCTGAAAGTGAGAGCAGCTTTATCCTAAGGTCTGTCTTATTATTTGCTTTATTTTGACTAATTTCTGAGGAAAATATATACGCTGTGTCTGGTACATAGTAGATTATCAGTAAAAATACTTGCTGAATAATGCGATGTGAAAATGAATGCAGGAAAAAGTGATTGAAGGATGACACGAATCTGGAAGGAACAACCAGCTAATAATCTGGGTGATGTAATTGGGAAACAAACTAATAGACAAAAAACCTCTTCGGCAGTGGCCCAGGTAGATCATCCACCTGCCATGCAGCAGGTGAGAAAAATGAAAGTTCTCACCTGCTGCATTTGTTATTTCATTTGATTTGTTCTTTCATGCAAATCTCAGCTTCTGAAGCAGAGAGAGCAGGCTGGATGGCTGCAAGTCCATTTCCTGAGCTCTTTTGTTCCCTGGCTGTATGCTGGTGCAACATTGCAATGAATTTGAGGGAAATTGCAGAGTTACCCCAAATCCATCCTGTCTTGTCTGGTACTCCCAGAGAGCAATCATGGTTAGCCATTAAGACTTTATCAGCTTTCTACCGAACAGTCTCTTCAAGAAACTGCTAACTTCTTGTGGCACCCAGTTTGATGACTGGAGGAAGGAGTCTCCAGCCACTTGGCCTCTGGGTGCATTCCTGGGAAAGTCACTTGGTCTCTTAGTTTTCCCTCCCCTCAATTTACTGCCAAACCATGCAAATGAGGCTTCCTTAACTATTTCTTGGACATCTTAAAATTAACGGCTTCACATTAATCATTTGTTCAGCTTCTTGGTAAAAGTAGCATTGGTCTGGCCTGGGTTTGCTATGCAAACCTTCATTTCCAGGAGCTAAGGATGCCCACCCTCTTCTTTTGAGTCCCACACTCATCCTCTCACATATTTATCCACCTCAATTAAGAGTGGGAAATTTGTTCATGAAGAGACAGTCCTGGGGGACATGAAGGAAACTTTTTGTCAAGGAGGCAAAGTAAGGTCTGAACTAGATGGTCATCTTGTTGACAGCAGTCTCTGCTTGGTTCATTCTCCATCCTTTACATTCTTGTTACTTAAATTATAGTTCACCTCACCTGGGAGCTTGTTGAAATTGCAGAATCTCTCTGCTGATTCAGACTTTGCAGTTTAATAAGATCACCAGTGATGGTGATTTGCATGCACATTAACCTTTAGCAGCACGGGTCTGTATTACCCAGCAAAGCTTAGTGAAGGAGGAAGCAGGCAGCTAACATTTATTGTGTGAGATAGCAGGAGAGAGAGGAAGGGAAGGGAAGAAAAAGAAAGGGAAGGGAGGGGAGGGGAGAGGAGGAGAGGGGAGGGGAGAGGAGAGGGCAGGGAAGGGGGAGGGGGAGAAGGAGGGGATGGAGAGGGAATGAAATGATATAAATTCACATGGGGAGAAAACAGTCTGAATTTGTGACAAGTATGACATAAGATTTTACTTAGTTTGCATATGGTAGCACAAACCCATTGTTACAACTTTCTACTTTAGTAATAAAGTGAATATTATGCACCTTAGGAGAAATTACTCACCTATTTACATTTTACTTTCTTGCCTTGGAAAGGTATTTTTTAAATAGATTAAATATGTCCATGGTTCTTTGGTCAATATTTTAGAAAATGGATCGTAAATAGGAGCAAAAATGAATTGCTCCCTATTTCAGGATACTTTATTAAAAAATCCAAGTTGGGCCAGGCACTGTGGCTCATGCCTATAATCCCAGCACTTCTGGAGGCTGAGGTGGGAAGATGCTTGAGGTCAGGAGTTAAATACCAGACTGGGAAATATTTTGTAGAGACCCTATCTCTACAAAAAATAAAAAATAAATAAAAATTAGCCAGGCATGGTGGTGTGAGCCTATAGTCCTAGCTACTTGGGAGGCTGAAGTGGGAGGACCATTTGAGCCCAGGAGTTTGAGGTTACAGTGAGCTATGATTGGGCCACTGTAGTCTAGCTTGGGTAATACAGTGAGACCCTGTATGTTAAAAAAAAAATCAAATTGGGGAGAACAATTGATCCATTCATAGAGTAAGCATGTTTCAAATAATATACAGTTGCTCTCATGGAACTCATGGTCTAGCGTAGGGAAACAAATCTATAAACACACTTCCCCCAAACAACATATTACATTATATGCTATTAAAGGTAGGTACTCAGTGCACTACAGGAGCTCACAGAAAGACAATTTGCCTTTGCCAAGAGTGGGGAAGGGACTGGAGAGGATACCCCAGAGGATACAATGGCTGAGGTGCATCTTGAGGACTAGATTGGAGTTTTCCAGGTATTCAATCACAAGACAGCAGTGTTGCTAAGGTCATAGAGAGGACAGCATGTCTTAGGGACTGAGGCGCATGGTGTGGCTGAAACTCAGGCTTTGGGGAAGCAAGAGGGGTGAAGGGACATGAGGTTGGTGAAGTGAACAGGAGCTAGATCAGAAGGGCCCTGAATGCTGGTCTAGGCAGGTGAACTCCTCCTGAAAGGAAGGTTTGGATCAACATCTTCAGTATGGAAAGATAATTTGAGAGGTAATGTGTGTGTGATGGATAGATAAGGGTGGTCATGGCAGGAGGAGGAGAGAGGGTGATGGTGAAGGCAGGTGGCTATACTGGAGTGAGGAAGCCCCGTGAACTGAGCTGTTGCATTATTAAAAGAAGACTATGTGGTCATGAGAGATTGACTTCAGGCAGTGACTAATCATAAAGCTAGAAAGAACCATGAACATTTTAGAGACATTCAGGAAGGATTCAACTTTATTATCCTGTGACTGCCTTATTTGTTGACAAAAGTTCTCCAACCAGCAAAAACCCATTCCTGAGATTTTTGGCACTGGCTATAGAAAGAACAGAACATTAGAAAGCCCAGAAGCTGTTTTCTTTCATTATCATGTTTGTTTTGCTTCTCCAGTAACTCTTGCCATTCTGTGAAGATTTACAGAAAATCCCAAGTATCTTTTACCACCAGGATAATCTTTTTTCTATAACCCAAGTTTAATAATTCACAGTTGTGAACACATTTAAAGAGTGAATTCCCAGTCAGCATGTTCATTGTGAATTCATGTAGTTTCTTTAAAGGCACATCAGGGGTAGTGCAGTACATGGAGAAAGAAATATCTGTAGGGAGTTGAGAACGGAGGCTTGTTGAATATTTTAAAGAGTTGACGGGACCCCCAAAGTCTGCTTTGCTAAATCTGAACAGTAAACTCAGAAGCAATGTTGCTTGGCTTCCTGGGAAGCGTGTGTCCTGGAAGGTGGGGATTGGGACATTGTTGTCAATTCTTCCATTTGCATTTTCCCCTGACTCTTCACCTCCAACCTTTTTGTATCCAGAAATGCAAACTGCCTCATCTTTATCCTCCCAGTACTCCAGGGTTTCTAAATTGAGGCTCCATAGTTCTCTGCAGAGTCTTGGAATATTTTGAAATTGAATGCAGATTCCATGTGTACATATGTAACTTTTTGATATTTTCTTGACAGAGAGTCCTTAACATTACATGAGATTCTCAAAGGCTTCCATTATGTAGCAAAGGGAAAGAATCATTGCTCTACACATTGTGGTCTATCCCCAGCCCTGAGCAAGTACATCATCTCCATCTTCATCAGGATGAATTCCAAAACCCTCTTTCAGCTAATGCTATTCTAGTGAGCTCCTAACCATTGTTTCCACTGTCTGTCTGGCAGCTGGAGACACACAGCAATGAGCACACCCAAAGCCTGAGCTTGTTACCTTCCTCCTCAATCTTGTGCTCCTCCTTTGTACATGCGGAGTAAAATGCCCTTCATTTGTTTTTTTACCATCTGCAGTCAACCTGTCATTAATTCTTGATAACATTACCTCTGTTTTTGAAATGTACTCCCTTTTCTTGTTTCTCTGTTACTTAGAGAACACATCCAATCTACAGAATGTAGGAGAGCCCATTAGTAAGTGATTCTAGCCTTATCTCCTATCATCATGCAAACTCAGACTCCAACTGCACTATGTATATGGTCCTACCTCTCTCTGACTTTGTACAAGCTGTTCCCTCCACCTGCAAAGATCTTTCCTTTATCAGATGCTTGATAATCACATTTGTGAGACTCCATTCAACTATGACATCTTGATATCTTCTTGACTATTCAAGCTACTCCTTTCCTCCATGTGCATACAATGTTTTTGGCATAATACTTAATTCAGTGAGTTCATTTCTCCGTTTCTGTACTTATCTCTCCAGCTGGGTGCTGTGCTCCTTAAAAGAGGAGACAATGGTTTACATACTATTGACTCTGTAATGCCTAGTGCAGGAGGACTTGGCACTCTGTGGGTGTCAAATAAGCATGTGCTTTTAATTTTAGAAACCTCAACATTACTCTATGTAAGCACCCTTTATACTTACCTGACTAACAAAAAA
This sequence comes from Papio anubis, assembly GCF_008728515.1. Taxonomy (NCBI): domain Eukaryota; kingdom Metazoa; phylum Chordata; class Mammalia; order Primates; family Cercopithecidae; genus Papio; species Papio anubis. Next base: position 66,978,746 of record NC_044991.1, read on the forward strand.
CAAGTCTCCTAAGCTAAAGCCCTCATAGGGTCTTAGTTTGGATGGTGACATTTACTTGAGTTAGAATATTGAATAGAATATTTTGCAACAAGACTTTTTTCTTGATTCTGCACCAATAACCGGTGGCCATTTTGTATTTGCTTGCTGATTATTTCTTATCAGAAGTCACCAGTTCGTTGGCATATTCACCAAGGATTTATTAAACTTCTACTAGGTGCCAGCATCCATGTGTATTCTGTAAGTGCAGGGATAAAAATCATTAGGGTTACTGTCCTTATGAGCTTACATTCTAGTTGTGGCTCTCCTGTCTTTATTTTACCATTTGCTTCCAAGTTTTAATTATGTAACCATTTATGCCTGAAAAAAAATTTAGCCTTGGTGTGTATGTGTCTCTCTGTGTGTGTATGTGTGTGTGTCTGTCTTCTGAATATATATATATACATTTAGGGGAGTGTGTGCATATTTAGAGGAGAGGAGGGCATTTAGGTGTTCTATTATAATTAAAATAAAGGTAGTCCTAAACTATAATTATAGGATCAATTATGATTATTAAGAGTTACCAAAGATTCCATTGATTATACACTTAATTTCTTCCTGTTATTCTGCTAGACATTCATTTGCATTTCCTCTATAATCTTCTTAGCAGGCCTGTGAGATAGATGCAATTATCATCATTATTATGCATATTTTATAGATGAGAAAACTGAGGAAGAGATGAAATGACTTGGTTAAAAACAAAGGTAAATATAATTCCAGAGCCAATGTTCTTAACCCATTCTCTTTAACTGAGAATCCAAATACAAAGAAGTTGTTTAGAATAACCAAGCCACACCAGCCATAACTAGTCTTCATATCTATTCACAATCAAAATATAAAGAAGAGTACTTTGAGGCAGCCCATCACACAGAAACTACTATGACTTGAATTCTGATTTCACTTCTTTCCAGAGAAGCTTCAGAAGACAATAGCCATGCCTTCAATTTCTTCAGTATTCTTCCACAATACCTAAAACATCTGAAGTAAGAGCTGAAGAAGAAATGAGTTTGTTTATGTGCGTTTTCCCAAGTACAACTGTGGGAGGTGAAGGAATGGGTGATTCAGTGGACAACTCTACACCCTCTCTCTTTAGAAAAGGGAAGTTGAAGTCATGGAGGATAAGATGGGATTCACCAGAATGTGAATCAACCACAAGGCCCATGATTGTGTTTTACTCATCCCCCCTGGGTAGTAAGTGCTCATTGAAAGTATCCACAATTAGAGAATCACGAATATAAATTATACCAACAATTGTATCAACAGCTAAATGTTTATTAAATATTTATTATTACAGTGTGCTAAGTGCTTTGCATGTTTTCTCATTAAATTCTTTCAACAACCTCATGAAATAAACACTATTATGAACCCCTTTTATACATTAGGAACATGAGGTTCAGGATAAGTTATTTGCTCAAGGTAATACCAAGCTGTGATTTGAACTGAGGAAATCTATATCCAGGCTCTTAACCAGGGTGTCGAACCATTTCCCCAGTTTATGGGAGGAATGAGTTATAATTGGGTATGGTCACTGAGGATGGAGGTGATTTCCGGGAGGAAGGAGAGGAGAGTGCAGAAGAAAGCAGGTTCCAGAGTCAGTCTGCCAGGTAAATATGAGCCTTTCAGTAGAAAATTTCTTACCATATCTAAGGCTCAGTCTTATAACGAAGAGTTACAAGGAGTAAATGAGATAATTCATGTAGAACCCTCAGTGGAACATGGTAAACACTTAAATGTTTATTATTATTATTATTAGGTATTTGAATGTAGTTCCTTTTTTCACTGAACCAGGCTATGCTCAAGAATAATATTAAATGACACAAATTCTAGAGTTACTCAGATTCATGGATAACAATGCCCAGTCCACAAAACAGCTTATTAAAATGCCCATAGCTTCCAAAGTTCTCCCATACCGTCTATTCCTTTGCTATGTTAATGAGTTGTAATAACACTTTAAAAGAAAACCTTTTAACATATTTTCTGTTTATCTCAAATATTTCCTTCCTTTGTCCTCAAGGTTTGGCAGTAATTGGGGAAAAAATTCTATTTTCCTTTCTTTCCCTGATCCCACTTAAGTTGAGCAGGCCCTGGCTCTGTGCCCACCCACCTTTATTCCAGATGTTACCCTGGCGAACATCTAAGTCTGTAACCAGGCAACCATTGGGAAGAGGGCCCTCCTGGCTCTGGGCCTAGAAACAAAAGAAAAACAAATAGGAGGATGTCTTGAGTCTTCTACTTTGGTTTTCCAATCTCATTTCCCCCAAACTTTTATTATTTTTGTAATGGAAACTAGGGGTGGGTATCTGGGCTGTCTGTTCACACAGCAAATGTCCAGTCTGTTATGGAGCAGGGCTCTGGCTGGATTTGATCCTATTGATCTTGATTTGGGACTACGACAGCCAAGGAAAACATTCTTACACCCCCTGTCACCATGTTGGAAAGGAAAGCATTGACCATGTGGCCATGCAGTGATGAAGTTTGGGGTCCAGCTGAGACAGGGCTCTCAGGCAACTGAATAGCTTCATGCAGATAAGACTAAGCATACCACATGAAATTTCTGTGGCCAGTTAGACATCCTAAAATATCTCTAATGCACATCCCTTTTGCCCTCTTTGCCTCCTGCCTGGACTGTTGTTAGTTGTTGCTGTGGTTTCTTTTTAACTGCATGGCCTAGAACTCGAATCCTGTCTTCCTGATTCTGTTGGAGAAGTCATCTTAGACATAATAGCATGACTCCATTTAAACCCATTCAGGGCTCTTCTTAGCCTACAGCCTAATTTCTCAAAGTCTGGAATTTTGTTGTTGAGAAGCATAATTTATTCATTCAACACTTATTTCCTGAGTACTTATCTTATGCCAGGTATTGCCATTCTTCTAGGTACTTTGGACAGATCAAAATACAGAGAACCCTCACACTCATGAAGCTTGTATTCTGGGGGCAAAGGGAGAAAATAAATTAACAATTAAAAAGTATAGTGTCTTGGATAGTGATAAGTGTTATGAAAAACAATAAAGCATGGAGAGAGGATGCAGGTACAAGGGTTTGGGGAGCCTGTGAAAATTTCCTGAGGACGTGATAGCAGAGAAGAGAAAAGTAGTTGGTGACAGACCCAACCAAGTAGAGGATATTTAGGGGAGAACATTCCAGGTAGAGGGAAGAGCAAGGACAGAGGCCTGGAGGTAGGAGCATGCCCGATCCGTTTCAGTTCGAACAAGATGTCCAATGTGGCTGGAGTAGAATGAGACAAGGAAAGAGTAAGGAGAGATGAGTTTAGAACAGTGGCAAAATGACATAGTTTATAGAGTCTTTAGAACATCTTATGGACTTTGCTTATCATATTCAGTGCAGTGAGAATCCGTAGAAGGGTTTTGGGTTTTAAGAAGAGCAGTCTTCTGATCTAATTTACTCCTAGAAGGATCATTCAGGCTCCTGTAGAAAATTTATTGAAGAGAGGCAAGGGTTAAAGTGGGGAGATCTGTTAGGCATCTATTGCAATAGTGTGGCAAAATAATGGTGTATTTGGCCAGAATTAAATGTTTTTGCCAGTGCCTCCTCTTTGATGATTTTCTCCACATAGATGTCTATTTTCTGGCTGAATTTCTCTGGTCACAGGAAACTTGCTCCCTACTGTACTTCTTCGGGTATGCTCAGATCTTTAGTTATTCCTTATAGTGAGACGGAGTTTGTCTTCTATAGGTTTCTTTTTTTTTTTTTTTTTTTTTTTTTGAGACGGAGTCTCACTGTGTCTCCCAGTTCTTTCTGTCGTGCGCGCCCATGTGAAGAGACCACCAAACAGGCTTTGTGTGAGCAACATGGCTATTTATTTCACCTGGGTGCAGGTGGGCTGAGTCTGAAAAGAGAGTCAGCAAAGGGAGATAAGGGTGGGGCTGTTTTATAGGATTTGGGTAGGTAAAGGAAAATTACAGTCAAAGGGGGGTTGTTCTCTGGAGGGCAGGAGTGGGGGTTACAAGGTGCTCAGTGGGGGAGCTTTTTGAGCCAGGATAAGCCAGGAAAAGGAATTTCACAAGATAATATCATCGCTTAAGGCAAGGACCGGCCATTTTCACTTCTTTTGTGGTAGAATGTCATCAGTTAAGTCGAGGCAGGGCATTTGCACTTCTTTTGTGATTCTTCAGTTACTTCAGGCCATCTGGGCGTATACATGCAAGTCACAGGGGATGCGATGGCTTGGCTTGGACTCAGAGGCCTGACACTTTCCTTCATCATTTTGGTCCTACCCCTTAAGTTAATTAAAAACAAATCTTTTTCCTCTCCTTCTCGACCATGTTGTCTTAGGCCCCTCTTCTCCAGAATCAATATCTCCAGACCCTGACTCATTCATTGTTTACCATTGTCCCAGCCATGCCTCTCCATCCTGAGCACCCTCCTGTGAAGGTTTTTTACCTGCGAGAGTTGTATCTTCGCCAACTTGGAAGTCGGGGGCTACAGAAAAGCAAAGGCTATGTAGTCTGGATCTTTACCTTTCAGTAACACTTAGTCACAGAGGCCAGAAGAGTGACTGACCTCTGTGCTCCAGCTGATTATTATTATTATTAGTGCTGTCTACTTCATTTCCACCACCTTTTTTCTGGGGCATAGTAAGAGTTAACTTCTAAACAAACTCACACTACTTTGCAAGCAACAGCAAACACCCAGTGTAATATTGTCCTTATAAAATATGTCTTTCCATAATGTGATCCAAAGCATAGAGAATATTTTTACTCCAGCATTTCCTGCCATTAATGTTTTCCTTTTGCAATCTTCAGATAGTGTTATGAGTGAATTGTGTGTTATAAAAAGCTACATAAACACTCTTACCTTGTAATCTACTGTAATGGCATTAGTAAGGCAGCTGTGGGTTTCATTCTTCTTTTTCTTCTTTCCTACGTGTAACAAACACAACATTTTTATACCTTTCAGCAGTAGAGGAGAAAATATCTCTAAAGGATGAGGTGTAAGAGGTAGAGAGCGCTGTATTGAGGCGGTACTGCCACTCTGACAGCAATTGAGTATATGAAGTTTGGCAAAATTCCCATCCCAACTGGGAAGCTACCAAGTCATCACATGTGCATTTCTGTTGGAATCATTTTATTTCTACCCTAAATGATAATAGAACATATGGATTTGGGGATAGCAGAGATGAAAGCCATTTCTTCCTTGTAAGTTATCACTGAGGGGTTGTACTTGACAAAGAAATACAAATGCATTTTAGATTTACAGTCATTTATCAATTATCAAACACCTATCAGAACCATAGGGTAGGCTCTATACTATGTTGGAAGAATAAAAATATGACTCAAACAGGCCCTTGACCTTGGTGGACTTTAAGTGAGGGAGAAATAAATTATCCCAGATATTTGCAATGCTAGAAGGAGATGCAAAGCTAAGATGGGTAAAGAAGAAGCAGTAATTAACACCTTGAAGATTATTTAGCAGTTTTCCAAGAATGTAAGTAGAAAACATACCTGAGAGCTCTAGGGACACAGAAATAGCATGAACTTAGTGTTAAATAGGCCTAATCCTGGTTTCTGGAGTCTGCCCTTTGGCAGAGACTTCTATGTTCCACTCAGTTGTCTGTTTGCCTTTTCTTCTTTAAGGAAAAAAAATCTCAATTTTATTTAGAATAACACTGACCACTAGAAGTTGACATTTTCCAAATTCCTTTGCATTTTGGAGTGGTCATGTGACTAATTATTGCCTGAAGAGATGTAAGCAGAAAGGTGATAAGGAGGCTTCTTAAAGAGCTGCTAGAGCTGGGAAGGGCCTCTATGCTGCCTCTTTCCTGCTCTCTGGAATGAAGATGGTCAGAACGGAAGCCCTGGCAGCCATTCTTGAGATGAGAGGCCACATGCTAAGGATGGTAGAGACTAAACATAGAAGCGTAGGGTTCCTGATGGGTTTGTGGTATAGTTACAACAGGTCTGTATTTCTCACCTATGAAATTCTTTTACCCGAGAGAGAAATGATCTTCAATCTCATACATGTCTTTTTTACCTTCAGTCTTTGTCTCTAGCAGTGAGCAAACTCCCAACTAATATGTTCTACTTATACAGAGCATGAGGACTGGCACACAGGTATCCAATAAGCATATTTTCTTCTCTGCTCACCATCTCGCCTAATGGGAAAATGCCTAATGTGAAACTGAAGAAAGCTTAGAATGATTAGAAAGAGGAAAGCATTTTAAGGGAGGACAGAGGGCATTTGAAAGGGAAATTTCAGGAGGATAATCCTTTTATTTTGTGAAATATCTTTTTTAAGTGAGAACTGAAGAACAATCTTGACAAGTTTAGAGAAGATGCAAAACAATTCATATTGCCCCTTTCTTGATGAGTCACTTGGGGTGCCATCAAGGTCACATGGAAAGATTTTATAAGGGTTAGAATCAATCCATTTTTAAGACTAACCAATCTTGGGCAATAGACAATAGAGGTGGCCTGATTATAGGGCAAGGCATGGAAAACTAGAGAGAAACTTAATGGATGACAGAGTCATTCAGATGTCATTCATTATATTTAGGCTCTTATGGAGGTCAGTTGGACCAGGAGGGTCTGATATCCTGGAAGATATCAGTTTGATATTGCAACACTAAGTCAAAAGCAGGTTTCATAAGAGGATGGCCAGACAATGGGCTCTGGGTTCAAGTGTTAGGGAATAATGGTTAAAAATGATGTACACTCCTGAAGAATGGACTCACATTTAGGTAGCTGAAATTTTATAAAAGAGGAATCTTAAGTTTGGAAGGCTTGAGGATTGCCAATGTTTAAATAGAGTACATGTAAAAAATGATTTAAGAGAGATTATCAGGTACCAGCTCCTCATTCAGACTGCTTTAGTCAGAAGTAGTGTGGCCTGAGGACAGGTGTGTTTTTACCTGACTCATTAACTCATTTAATAACTTTATCAGGTATACATTTTATCCATTGCTAAAGACACAATGCAAAGATGCCAAGATTGAGAACCCACAAGAGGGTCACACTTCTGAGAAGCTGAAAGAGGGTCGTGCTGCTGAGACAGTGCATAAGGATGCTCCAGCAGACCTCCCAATGTGAAATGAAAGCATCAAGCCATCTTTAAAAATGTGAGAACCTCTGGGACTGAAAAAGGACTTGTATAATAATTTTCATAATAGCTTATTTGTGAAAGCCCAAAACCTGACAGGCACGGTGTCCATCAGTATAAACCTGATAAACAATCTGTGGTATGTCCCTACAAGGAAAGCTACTCAGCCATAAAAGACTAGAACTATTGCTATGTGTGCCAACAAGGATCCATCTTGAAAACGACGCTTAGTGAAAGAAGCTCTGCCTGTGTTCTTTCCCGGTCAGTCTCTACCTTGACACCACCAGAGGCAGTAACTGTTGTGTGTCTTTCACTCAGCATGTTGTTTTTGAGATTTATCCATGCTAATACTCTATGACTACATATTTGAGTAGTTTATATTTCAGTAGTCTCGCTCTGTCTCCCAGGCTGGAGTGCAGTGGCGCGATCTCGGCTCACTGCAAGCTCCGCCTCCCGGGTTCATGCCATTCTCCTGCCTCAGCCTCCCGAGTAGCTGGGACTACAGGCGCCCACCACCTCTCCCAGCTAATTTTTTGATTTTTAGTAGAGACAGGGTTTCACTGTGTTAGCCAGGATGGTCTTGATCTCCTGACCTCGTGATCCGCCTGCCTCGGCCTCCCAAAGTGCTGGAATTACAGGTGTGAGCCACCGTGCTAGGCCAGTTTATTATTTTTATATTCCTGAGTGGTACTCTATCACATAAATAATCCAGAAATTGTTTATTAATTCTTCTATTGATGGACATCTAGGCTATTTCGAGTGTTTTGCTGTTATGAATAAACCTGCAATGAACATTATTGGATAAGTCTTTTTGTGAACACACATTTTCATTTACCTTAGGTAAATATCTAAGAGACCTTTGGGCATAGGACAAGTCATATTTAATCCTGTAAGAAACCACTAGTCCTTCCTTAAATGGTGTACCATTTTACTTTACTTTATTTTTTATTTATTTTTTGGTGAGTATCCATTCTCTCAATCACTTTTCCTTTGAGTTACAAACAATCCAATTACACTGTTATTTTAAAATGTACAGATAAGTTATTATTGACTATCGTCACCCAGTTGTGCTATCAAATAGTAGGTCTTACTCATTTTTCTATATTTTATACCCATTAATTATCCCCATTTATCCCTAAGCCCCCCAGTGCCCTTCCCAGCCTCTGTTAACTATCCTTATACTCTCTATGTCCGTGAGTTTAATTGTTTTGATTTTTAGATCCCACAAATAAGTGAGAACATGAAATGTTTATCTTTCCATGCCTGGCTTATGTCACTTAATGTAATGCTCTCCAGTACCATCCATGTTGTTGCAAATGACTGGATCTCATTATTTTTTATTGCTGAATAGTACTCCATTGTGTATACGTACCACCTTTATTTTTAATCTGTTCATCAGTTGATAGACACTTAGGTTGCTTCCAAATGTTAACTATTGTAAACAGTGCTGCAGCACACATAAGAGGGCAGATATCTCTTTGATATGCTTATTTCCTTTTTTTTTTTTTGGATATATACCCAGCAGTGGGATTCCTGGACCATATGGTAGTTATATTTTCAGTTTGTTGAGGAATCTCCAAACTATTCTCCATTGTGGTTGTACTAATTTACATTCCCACCACCAGTGTATGAAGGTTTTCTTTTCTCCACATCCTCACCAGCATTTGTTATTGCCTCTTTTTCTAATATAAGCCATTTTAACTGGGATGAGAGAATATCTCATTGTAGTTTTGATTAGCATTTCTCTGATGATCAAGGATGTTGAGCAACTTTCCATATGCCTGTTTTCCATTTGTATGTCTTCTTTTGAGAAATGTATATTCAAATCTTTTGCCCATTTTAAAAATCAGATTATTAGATTTTTTTCTATAGAGTTGTTTGAGCTCCTTATATATCTCTTGTCAGATATATAGCTTGCAGATATTTTCTTACATTCTGTAGGTTGTCTCTTCACTTTGTTGATTGTACCCTTTGCTGTGCAGAAGCTTTTTAAAGTGCCACTTTATACTCTCACCACCAATGTATGATTGCTCCACATACTTACTAATATTTGGTTCTGTCAATGTTTTTGACTTTTGCCGTTTTAGCAAGTGTGTGGTGGTATTTCATTGAGGGGAATACTATTCTTAAATATATAAATTAAAATACATAGATTTAAAAAGAAAAAGCAGTTATCTTGAAAAATATCCAAGTATTTTAAATGCTTGAAATATAGAATTGTGTGTGTTTTTCTATCAACATCCAATGACAAAATGTAGCACGAGACCTATTAATTTTACAATTTTGAAGCTTTAAGGAGCATTCATAGAATTTCAGTACAGTTGACATAAATGCATTGATATGAAACTATCTGTGGTATCTATTGGTGACCAAGTGAAAGCTATTGCTACCACAACTCTGTTATTCATGATAGAAGGAAACGCTAAGTTTCAGATAGGAGTTAGTGAAAATGAAGATGGACTTTTTTTCACTGAAGTTTACAAACCCAAAGACTCTGGGGCATAGTCTTTAAAAACATTCATTAGAGAGGATGATAAAAATAGGGACTCTTGGTTTCTGTCTAATTCTGAGATTCCAGGCTGTTTGAAGCAGCCAACTCTAAGATAAAGGCATCAAGTGACTTGAACAGAAAAGATGGTTCAGGGGCAATTATCAAGGAAGAAGGTTGTTCCCAGAAGAGCAGACAGATGGCAAGGCAGAAATAGGCAGGACTAAGGGAAGGTGGAAGAAGCAACAGCAGAGACGATAAAGGAGACAAATCTCATGCTCCAATGTAGTGGTTTGCCACTATATCTGTTCTTTAGAATCATCTATGACAGTTTTGAAAAATGAAAATGAAGTGTCTTGGTTTTACTCCTAGAGATTTGATCCAATAATGGTGGGGCCTGGAAATTAGCATTTTAAACATAGTCATTGGTAGCTTAAAGGAACATTGGTGGTTGAGAACCATTACTGTAAATAGGAAGTTTGTGCTATGGTGCAACTGACATGTTTGGGCATGAGGAACGAAACTGATGGAACAGAAGATTAGTGGAGTCAAGGCTGGGAAGCAGATGGGTGAGAGGGATGGAGCCAGCAAGAAGCTGGGAGACAGGATAGGAGGATGTGCGAGGCTTATGCGCTGTCAGGCAGGATTCTTCATAGCCTTAGGCAGCATTCAATCTAGCTGGGCACTCAAGGGAGGGGCTGCCATCATCTTGTGTTATTTGTATGAATAGTGGTATGAGCTTTACAACAGTTCTAGGAGGTCAGGTTAGAGTATGAGCGCCAATGGCTCATAGGTTCCCAAAGGCACTGGGGGCAGAGATAAAATCGATCACAATTTCAGCCCATGTGAGAAACACTTCCATAAATCACTTGGTAGATGATGAGAAAAAATGACACCTTCCATGATGCCTTCACTCTTCTCTGAGTTGTCCATATGTTGGGTTCAGGTGACAGCAGGTTGAAGGTGACGTGAGTTCAGATTAAGTTAGACACCATTATACATGTCTGTGACTGAACAGTCCTTTCTCTGTTCTTGTATTCACATTTCAATTGGTCTTCTTGTTCACTTCGCAAAATATTGTAGTAATGTAGCAGAAACTAAAAGGGCTCAACATATACTTGAACTCAATCTGCCATGTTGAAATGAGATGGCAGCTGATGGAGATTTTAAACAGACAGAGCTTTCATCTCTGCTTTCCTCATTTATACTCAGTGCCAGGTGCTAATAACACCAGTGTTCAGAAGCATCCAGTTTCCAATAATGGTATCTAGATTTTTGTCTTCGTGTTTTGTGTCTTAGTTTTTTTAAAAAAATTGTTGCTGTTGTTATTGTTGTTTGCTTGAATATTTTTGTAGAAACCAAAGGCATCTCTGGCAACTAAACTCAATGAAAACATACCCCTGTGACACCAGATTGGCCTCTGAACACTGAAGCAAATTAAACATTTTTGCTACACTCTCTTAAATAGTTTAAGGTCAATGGCATGTACATATGTTCAGTTGGCCCTATCTTCTATAATATTTAATTATATTATTACAAATATATATTATAATTTTTAATTATAGAAGATAGGGCCAACTGAACATATATTTTAATATAATCTGGTTTGTGCAGGGAAGACTTAGAGATAAATGAAGAGAACATAAAATAATGATAGGATGTTTTGTAATAAACAGATCAGAAATGGTCTACATATGAGAACATTAAGCTCAAAATAGTCTTCCTGAGAAACTGATTACGTAAGACTGCCATTGTTCAATAGATGCCTGGAACTCCTTTCTAGGAACTGCCTCCAAGCCATTTGGTTGGTTATAAATTGGGCTCAGTAGGCATATGGGGACTACCATGTGTGCTTTCTTAGATTTCCATGGTCATATCTGCCTGCCAAGATCCCAGATGCTTGATTGGTGGGAAGCTCCAGCTGCTACCATCATTGGCAGTGCTATCAGCCTCCGCCTCCCCAGGAATAAGGGTGGGGCTCTTATAAGACTTTACCTGAGCCTTCCACAGTGAGAACCTCGGGCCAACAGAACCAATACGATAGAGACTATGTCTTCTCTCTCCACTTCCAGGCTGAGATGCAGTCTCCATCATTGAGCATAGGAGTTTGCTTTCTCTACATCCAGAGGGGCTAGGTGACACAACTCTGGGATGTGGGAGTGTTACTGCCTCATGGGAAAAACTTAACTAAAAAGATACAGGAGACAGGAGGGAGTAAAAGATAATTCCAGATCCCTTCTCTGTTGGACCATTCCAAGGTGTGGCCATTCTTTATGGCATGTCCAGGAAAACCCTGTATTTATCAGCAATCAGATATGTTTTCTTATTAAGTGGTGGCCAGTTTATTAAAGTGTAAGTATGATGTATTTGCCTTTATTCCTTGCCCTTCCCTTATTCCTTTGCACTTACAGTCTTGTGATTGCATCTCGCAAACATAAACTTTGTGTTAGGTTGGTTTTCAGGGAGCCTGGTCTAAGACTCTAGACTACTGAATTCTCTTATTTATAAGACTCACTCAACTCAAAGAACAAAATTTCCTTGGCATTGAAGAGAGCAAGAAGAATATGCCAGATATGCTAAAATAAGAGTCCACAGCGTAGTTTCATAATAGAAACAGTAATGAAAGCAAGATTTGTCCATCTCATGTGTTGGAAAGAAGACCACATAATTTTGGAGTTGCATGCTCTGATCTGTTTATTTACAACAAACAAACAAAGATACATACAATCTGCAAATTTTTATCTAAAATAATCTCTCATTTTCTTATTCTGTTTGCTCAATTTTCCTTCATAGCTTTTATGAATATCTGATATTATATTATCTCTCTTTGTCTCTTATTCATTTTCTAGAATGAAAATCCATGTATATAGGGGTCTTTTCTGTCATGTTTACAGCTGAATTCCCAGCACCTTGAAGAGAAGACCTACCATCTCTGAATGGCAGGGTTAGAAGAAATTTAAAATATTTATACTGACCAGGCACAGTGGCTAATGCCTATAATCCTAGCACTTTGGGAGGCTGAGGTGGGCAGATCACTTGAGGTCAGGAGTCCGAAACCAGCTTGGCCATCTTGGTGAAACCCTGTCTCTACTAAAAATATGAAAAACTTATCTGGGCATGGTGGTGCACACCTGTAATCCCAGCTACTTGGGAGGCTGAGGCAGGAGAATCTCTTGAACCCGGGAGGCAGAGGTTGCAGGGAGCCCAGATCATGCCACCGCACTCCAGCCTGGGTGACACAGCGAGACTCTGTTTCCAAAAAAAAAAAAAATTATCTTAAGTATTCATTTATTGATTGATTGATAGATTCATGGATTTAATAGATATTTATTGAATACTCATGCAAGCAGACATGTGTCCTAAAATTCCTTCTATAGTAACACTACGAAAGTGTCTGGATATATTCTTTGCAAATATTTCCTGTGACTGACAACTCACTAACCCTAACAGTATGATGTTCTGGTTTCAAGCAGAGCTGATATTTAGTTAATACGTACCTAAAAAAATGAACTAGTTGGTAATACAGTGAAATGCTTTCAGGTAAGTACAAAGTAAACTAGTAACTGTGAGAAACTATATAATTAATTTCTAATAGAATTTCTATTATGCACTCCTTAGTTCAAGTTAATTGTCAAATAGGCATCACAATAACCATAGTTAAATGGACTTTCTGACATAGAGTAATTTGATTAATTATGGATATTATTGAATAAAAGAGTATCTCAGACCATGTTACAAGGGTTAGAAAACTTTGAAAGCAATGATTAGTTCAGCAGAAGCTGTAAGAGGCTTCTACACCATGAAAACCCTAATTCTGATAAACAGAACTTGTCTATTTAGTGATCCTGCATGTATCTAATGATGTCATGACAGTAGTGGCCATAACAGTATCAGTTCCTGACAGCGATGTGGACACAGGTTCTGAGAGCCCCATACAGCAGCTGAGTAGATAAGGTGACATTGGTGTGAGAATGTGTGACCCAGACCACTGATTTAGAGTGACCCAGAGTTGGCTGTGAAATTGCAAGGAGGCATCAAGGGGCAGGCATTCCAGACCCTGAGTCATGTGGAAAAAGTGCTGACATCCAGGGGTGGGCCTGGGTGTTCCATGAGGTCAGTACTCAGCTGCCCTCCGGATGCAATAAAGCCTGGACATCAATAACCTAATGATTCTTGACTTCATGGGAGTCAGTGGACATGCTTTACACCATTTCTATGTCAAACCATGGCTCACGTAGGGACATTATTTAGTTAGAGATCCATATCCAAAAAAAAGACCACTCCAGGAATTTTTAAAAATTAACATGTGACTTGGAAATTGTTCTAATTTTTCATAAATGTTGGACATCATGGCTTGTATGAATGATTATGATGTTCAGTTAGTAGACTACTAAAAATTCTACCTATACTTTTGTCGGTGTTGTAATTGCAGTAATACTTTTTATTACTATGGCAATACTTTTTAAAGTTATTTAAGACTCATAATAAGTTGCAAAAATAGTGTAAAATTCCTATGTACCCTTTACTCACCTTCCTCCATTAATAATATCACACATAACCACCATACAGTGTCAAAATGAGGAAATTAACATAGTAGCACACTGTTAACTTGATTACAGAACTTGTCCAGATTTTACCAGGACTGACGTGTACTCTTGTGTGCACATGTGTGCGTGTGTGTGTGGTTTACCTCTATTTTTAAGGACTGTCTTTCCTTACAATCTCTATGCCAAGGTCATGGAATTTTAGCCATTGCTAGGCAGAGGTGGAGCTATACATGACTGCACCCCCACATACTCACATTCCTTTCATTTAAGAATATTCATCCCATATGGAGAAATAGACCATGTTTATTAATCACTCCAGAAAGTATGTAATTTCATTAGATCAAGCTCTGTCTCTGGGCATTGACTCATAAGAGGGAACTGCTCCCCAGCGACCCAGAACCCCTACGACATGCTCTGTGGAGACCATACTTTGGGGCCAGCTGCTCAAATGCACTGCTGGAATCCCAGGCAGAAATGTGTAATGGCATGCCAAGGGCTGCTGAGCTGTCATAGCCCAAGCAGGGTTATTTGTGGCTTCCAAAGAGAGGCTGTAACCTTTTATGGTATCCACAAATCTCAGCCTTCAAGAGTCAGGGAGAAAATGCAACCATGCTGTTTGACCGAGCTAACTCCCCACCTTGCCTCTCTCCCACTCCCACCACCACTCTACTCCCAACCCTGGGTAGTCTGTATAGCTGTCCCAGGGCAAAGAACATGGCATGAGACATTACCTTTAGCATTACCTCAGGGCCAGATAAAATGGTCAGGTATCCCTTCTGATTCAATGAGGGAAAGTCCCAGAAACTTGTTGACAAAGTAGAAACTTTCTAATTTGAGGTCCTGAACATTCATTGTTCTCTCTGAGCAAGACAGAAAAGTTTTACTTCTTGACTGTGGCATTTGAATGGCAGCTGTAGGCCAGGGACAGTCATGTCTACACCTGTACTCTCTTATCATCTATCAGGCCCATTGGAATGCCAGAGCTCAAGAATATCTCTCCTTTGCTTTGCAGGCACATGGAGAAGGGTTTTCTGTTGTCACTCTTGACATAAAGACAGTGCTTGAAGTATCTTTTCTGGCAACTTCTCTGATCTACTTCTATGTGTATTCACTTATTTCATTCACCAAGAGAGTCAAATAAGTGAAATGGTTACACTGGTGGCTCTGAAATAAGACAGACTTGGGTTTCAACACTACCTCTAACACTTATTGGCTGTGTGGCCTTCATATTAGGATAGAAAATTCACATGTTGAAGTTCTAATCCCCAGTACTTAGAATGTGACTTTATTTGGAATTAGGCTCTTTACGGTTGTGCACTAATCATTATAATAATAAGACTGGAGTCCTTAGGAAGGCGTGACATTGGAGACAGGTATACATAAGAAGAACACCATAATAACATGAACTCAGGGACTGGGACAATGCTTTTACAAGACAAGGAATGCCAAAGATTGTCCACAAATCACTGGAAGCTGTGGGAGAGGCCCAGAACAGGTCCCTTATCACCCTCACATGTGCCAGCCCTCCTGACCTTGATCTTGGACTTCTAGCCTCCAGGACTGTGAGAAAATAAATTTATGTTGTTTAAGTCACCACTTAGTATGTGGTTCTTTGTTACAGCAGTCCTAGCAAACCCAATATGGCTAGTTACCTAACTTTCTAGAAATTCAATTTTCTTATTCCTCAAATGCAATGACTTTAGCAGTGATTCTCAAAGTGTGGTCCCTGGACAAGCAGCATCAGCATTATCCAGAAACTTGTTAGAAATGCAAATTCATAGATTCCCACCCCAGATTTCCTGACTCAGAAATCCTTGGGATGGGGCTCATAAATCTGTTTAAACCAGCTCTCTGGATGATTCTGATGCATGCTCAAGTGTGAAAACTTACGATATTGTAGAAAGGATTCTATCAGACAATATATGCAAAGTTCTTACCATAGTGCCTGACATACAGTAAATACCTAATACATGACAAACCACAAGACATTTTCAAACACTTATGTAACATTTAAGATGGTCCAGCATATGGAGGTGTAAAGATCTATAAATTTTGATTTCTTAATAAACTGGCAGAACTCACAACTTTGGGAAAGGCATATTTGCAACAATTAATAAAATGACCCTAGGTGTTATAATATTGTTCCAAATGTGTTTTGGGAAGACAGTAGACATAATGGAGCAGTAGAAAATCAGGACAGAAGGTATCAATAGATAGATAAATGATAGCTAGATATGTTTACAGCTGATTGATAAAGATACATAATCAAGCGTGGGAGGCAACAAAATATGATTTATTTTTATTAGAATAATGTTTGCTACACAATTCTTTTTTCTTTTAACTCGTATTCCTGGCCAGGTGCAGTGGCTCACACCTATAATCCCAGCACTTTGGGAGGCCGAGGCGGGCAGATCACGAGGTCAGGAGATCGAGACCATCCTGGCTAACACGGTGAAACCATCTCTACTAAACACACACACACACACACACACACACACACACAAAATTAGCCAGGCATAGTGGTAGGTGCCTGAGGTCCCAGCTACTCTCTAATTGGGAGGCTGAGTCAGGACAATGGCGTGAACCTGGGAGGCGGAGCTTGCAGTGAGCCGAGATTGCGCGACTGCACTCCAGCCTGGGCGACAGAGAGAGACTCTATATCAAAAAAAAAAAAAAAAAAAAATCTTGTATTTCTAAATTGATTCTCACAACAGATCTGTGGGATAAAATACTATAAGGAGAATAAAAATAACACCTAGCTATTAAGGAAATACTATCAATAATTAACATATTATTGTTAAGAAGATTAAATTATACCATGCATGTAATGTGTTCAGAACAGAGGTAGGCACATAGTTTGCCCTCACCAGATCTTCACTGCTGTCATTATCATTATTATTATTACATTGTTTTCATTGCTCAAATATAGAATGAAGTTTCAGAGAGGCAAAATAATTTGTCAGAGGGGAGATCACTAGTTAAACAAAGAGTCTTGCTTCAAACCCTGTACCAATGGTTTCCATCCTTGGCTATTTCCGCTGTGTTGTGCCATCTCTCACATGAGACATTGTAAGTTTCTCTTAGCCCCATTACAGTCCTATGATTGCCCTGCTAGAATGTCTGCCCCTGAAACTTGTGGATCCTTTTCAAAGGATGAAAACAGTGGCTGCCTGTTCTGATGTCCAGTGTCCAAGAAAACAGAAGGTCAAGCCCTACGGTTATGAAACAGAGACACTGATAGAAATCCAGATTCCACCCAAGGGTGACATTGACCAAATGTAGCCTCTTCTCTATGGCGTAAATGCTAAGAGTGAGAGAGTGAGTTATTTAGGGAACCTGGTCATGGCTGGGTATGGCATGACCATGAGGTTTGAAAAGCTGTAAAAACCTAGCACTTATTCTTACCTCTTTTGGGTCTTTGAACCTGTATTTATGGTAATGTTGGCTAGTGTTAACAGATACATTCTCTGTGTTCTATCATGATACATGTATATGTCCCATCCACATCAAGTTAAATTGGTGAAGAGGTCTGCATCTAGTTACTAAGCATCCCAGGTTGCCATGGGATTTTATGATTTTTAGGATGTGGATTCCAAGGGTACTCTGTGTGTGAATATTCACCCACCAGATGAAGAAAGAGAAGGATAGAATAGGAGTTTTATAGGCTAAGCTGAAAGAGATCTGCATTAGAGGCCTAAATTTTATTAACAAGAACTGTTTCATGGAAGCACCTAATTGCTAAGGAAGGCAAGGGATGTAATCTACCTGTGTGCCTAAGAAGAAAGAGAACTAGATTTCAGGAATGCTTAGCAGCCTTTGCCATAGACCTCACTGAGAAAGGAAAGAAAGATGCTATATCCACCCACTACCCATCCTCCTAAAATATACAAACAGCAAGACATATGAGAAAAATGCTGGTCATTTTTGGAGTCTTACATCATCCTTGAAAGCCACAGTCCCTAGGATAAAAACCACTGATATTCCAGTTTCTTAGAGAAAAGGATCAGATCCTAAGTGATGGATTTTTGCCAACATAATTTGAAAGCCTCTTTAGCCATATGCAGTACTTGGTTGCAGAGATTGAGAATTCATCTTTGGGAAGATAAGAGAGGGAATTGCTAGTGGCATCACCTACATATGGCTGCCACCTGCTCAGCCTCTCCAGGGCTGACCCAGGGATATCATTTTACTGGAACTTTTGGCACATTTCCTTTACAAGTGAATCAACAATACAACCTATAATGTGGAGGAAGGAAACCCAAATAGAAAATTTCATGAGAGTAAGTATTCTACTCCCCCATCCCATCTTATGTCTCCATATCCCACTACTTAGTCAGTGGATGGAGGGGCTAGCATAGGTCCTGAGATTCGTACAAGGAATCTCAGAGCTTATACTCTTAGGTTTACTCTAGAAGCTCAGCAAACGTCTACCTTTCATCTTTATCTACCTACTAGGTTAACAAAGACTGGGCATGAGGATGACCAAATGACCAAATGAGAAGTTAGGGATATGGGATTAGTTAGGACTAAGACCCTTTTGGTAAAATGTAGTATGCAATGAACTCCTTAAAGCAGACCTGTAGTCTTATTAGAAAAAAAAGGGCAGGGGGCATGATGTTGTATACATAGCATGAACTTTTGGGGCAAGATAAATTAATTTGTCTTCTTTTAGACAAGGTCTCCCTCTGTTGCCCAAGCTACAGTGTTGTGGTGCGATCTCAGCTCACTGTAATTCCACCTCCTGGATTCAAGCGATTCTTGTGCCTCAGCCCACCAAGTAGCTGGAACTACAGACATGCACAGCCACACCTGTTTAATTTCTGTATTTTTTGGAGAGACAGAGTTTTGCTATGATGGCCAGGCTGGTCTTGAAGTCCTGGCCTCAAATGAACCCTCAACTTGGCCTCCTAAAGTACTGGGATCACAAGCTGAACTGCCACGCTCAGCCTACCATCTGTTAAAGTGGGAGATATTCATTTACTCCTCAGAGTTGCTGTGAAGATTAAATCAGGTAACTTCCCTAGGGCATACAACACAGTGCCTGGTCCCCAGTGGACACATGGTAAGTGTTAAACATTAAGAGCTGTATTCAGAGAGAGAGACGGGGGAAAAAAAACCCAAAGTGATTCCTGCAGTGAGTACATCTTCAAAATAGTATACACATAAGGACAATTACTGGAAACCAATAGAAATCTTTGAGCAATATTGTGACTATATTTTGTGAAGCCATTGTGATGTTTATTAGTCCATTTTCACGCTGCTGATAAAGTCATAACCGAGACTGGGCAATTTACAAAAGAGAGAGGTTTAAGGGACTTACACTTCCACATGGCAGGAGAGGCCTCAAAATCATGGCAGAAGGCAAGGAGGAGCAATTCACGTCTTACATGGATGGCAGCAGGCAAAGAGAGAGAGCTTGTTCAGGGGAACTCCCACTTATAAAACCATCAAATTTCATGAGACTTAATCACTATCATGAGAACAGCATGAAAGACCTGCCTCCATGATTCAATTACCTCTCGTCAGGTTCCTCCCACAACATGTGAGAATTCAAGATGAGATTTGGGTGGGGACACAGCCAAACCATATTATGATGCATTTGAATTGGTTATTTAATAGTCTATATTTATATACAGTTTAAAATGATAAAAAAATAAGATCAGGCTGAGATTAGGACCCTGTCATTCTCAATTGTCTACTCCTCACTGACATTTGAAGAGCTGGGTATACCTTGATTCTTAGGAATCTGGAGATCTTACCATTCAGTCTCTGAGAATTACCAGGTATTTTAGAATGGACCACTTGAATATCACATAGTAGGGAGTGGCATCTGGAATTCCATGGGAAAGGTGAGTAGACCAAGAAAGAGAAATTCCTCCTCTGCAGCCAACCAGTGAAGCCACCCAAAGCAGAGTAAAGGGCAGATAGATGTATGTCTTAATTTAAGCTCATCCAAGTTCCTGAGATACAAATTTGGATGCAGATAGTTTATTTGGAAGGTGATTCTACAATTCACAAGTATGGAAATGGAGAAAACAAGACAGGGAAGGTGGAAAAGTGAAAAAAAAATCCCTATTGGAGATCCTCTGACAAACTATTTGGACTATATCTCAACATTATTCCACCTGAGAGCTGCCTCCCATCTCCCATGGAGTGAGGGTTACCCAGGGATGTTAATTCTCCCACTCACACCCCGTACCATGTGCTTCTTACTGTGGCAAAGCAAGCTCCTAGGGATTAGAGAAAGACTTCAGCCAGAGAAGAGGAAAGATGTAGGCACTTTATGTGTGAAGCTGGGAACTCTGGTGGACTGAGGGCATATGAGGAGTGGGCATCAATAGCATCTACTTTAACCAAAGTAAATTGCAAGGAGTTTACCTTCTTCAAATGTTCACAATCAGAACTAACAATGGAATGTATGTCCGTTGGGCTCCATCTTTTTAGGAATTCAAAAGAAACTATAGTTTGAGACAAATTTTAAATTCAATACATTACACTCTAAATTATAAAAGTGTGCTATGACTTATTCCCTAAGATAGAATTGAGATATCCCTTCTATTAAGCAAGAAGATACTGAGAGAAAACAGAGTGGATTAGAATTAAAATTGTATGGAACAATTAAAATAATCACTGGAAGCATTAACAAGTAGAACAGACAGTGTGGAAAATTGAATTAGCTAAGCAGAAGCTAAACCCCCAAAATAAATCAAGAACACAGAGATTAATAACAAATAGAGAAATGAAGGGAACATTAGGAAATTTGACATTGAGCATGGGGTGTCAATATGCATGTAATAGAATTTCTTAAAGATGTTGTGGGGGAAGTGAAGGATCAATAACATAGCAATAGAAAGGCATGATCAGAACTCTACAGATAATAATCAAGTTTATAATAGTAGCATATATCAACCCACGAAGAGCTAAGTAACTGAAGACCTGTTTGAGGGATTTTGAAGTAGAAAAGAACTGCAAGGAAGATTGAAAACCGAATTTGATATCAGTAAATAAGAGTACTTATTATAAAGGACTAATATAAAGGCTTTTTTTCCTTTTGTATAGAACACAACTGTACACACAAAAACGATATGTCTATTTGTGTTTTGAATACCATCTACTACAGATTTTATCATTTTGTTCTGGTAAGTCAGAAACTTGTAGAATTTCAGATATTTAATTTTCTTTATAGTCAAATCCATTATGAAACCATTGTCCCCTGACATGTATATTTATTACCCCTATTATTTTTTCAGATTTTGTATCTGAGAACTGCCTTTGCTGAGGATGAGGGAAAGGTTTATGGGAGGCCATTTCCAGTCAACATACCTTCCACCTTTACTGCCTCCACAACTCATACACTGCAACTCTCTGCAACTTGAAATGTCTAACAAGCCTCCAAAACTATATCTCACCAACATTTATCTTTGCATTTGTTTTTTAAAAGTATTTCTAATTGGGTTAAAATTTATATGCAGTAAAATATATACTTTTTAGTGCAGTCGTGTAACCACCACCAAAATTAAGATATGGAACAAGTCCATCACCCCGAAAAATTTTTTAATGCATATTTGTATTAAACCCTTTCTCCACCTTAAACCTGTGAAAATTACTAATCATTTTCTTTCCCTTTAGTTTTGAAATTTCCCAACATTTCTGTAGCTTTTGAATATGGCACTTTTTATTTATTATTGTGCATTTGAGGTTTATCTTGGTTATTGCATGTATCAGTGGTTCACTGGTTTTATCACTGAATGGTATTCCATTTTACACATGTGCTATAGCTTGTTCATCCATTCATCCACTGAATGACATTTGGGTTGCTTGTAGCTTTGGGTGCATATAGATAAAGCCACTATAGACATTTGGCCACAAGTTTTTGCACCAACTTATGTAATATAGTTTAGATATTTGTTCCAGCCCAAATTTCATGTTGAATTGTAATCTCTGTTGCTCAGTGCCTGGTGGGAGGTGTATGGATCATGGGAACGGATCCCTCATGGTTTGGTGCTGTCTTCATGATAATGAGTTCTTGTGAGATCTGGTTGTTTAAAAGTGTATGGCACCTTCCACGCTCCCACTTTCCCTCACTTGCTCCTGCTTTCACCATGTGACATGCCTATTTCCCCCTTGTTTTCCACCATAATTGTAGGCTTCTTAATGCTTCCCTAGAAGCTGAGAAGATGTCAGCCATATGGCTTGCAGACTTGTGAGCCAACTAAACATTCGTTGTTTATAAATTAACAAGTCTCAGGTATTTCTTTATAGCAATGCAACTATGGCCTAACACAGAAAATTGGTACTGAAGAGTGGGACATTGCTATAAAGATACTTGAAAATGTGAAAACAACTTTGGAACTGGATAACACCCACAGATTGGAAGAGTTTGGAGAGCTCAGAAGAAGACAGGAAAATGAGAGAAAGTTTGGAACTTCTTAGAGATTGGTTAAATGATTTTGACCAAAATGCTGAAAGTGATATGGACAGTGGAGTCCAGGCTGATGAGATCTCAGATGGAAATGAAGAACTTACCGGAGACTAGAGCAAATGTCATATGTGTTATGCCTTAGCAAAGAACTTGGCTATAAAGTGCCCTTGCCCTAGGAATCTGTGTAAGTTTGAACTTCATATTGATGAGTTAGGTTATCTGGTAGAAGAAATTTCTAAGTAGCAAAGTGTTCAAGATTTGACCTGGCTGCTTCTAACAACTTATGCTCATATGTGGGAGTGAATGAATGATCTAAAGTTGGAACTTAAAAGGGAAGCAGAGCACAAAAGTTTGGGAGATTTGCAGCCTGGACATATGGCAGAGAAAGAAAAAACTTTTTCAGGAGAGGAATTCAAGCAGGCTGTGTAGCAACCACTTGGTAGATAAATTTCCATAACTAACAGGGAGCCAAATACGGATAGCCGAGACAAGGGAAAAAGGCACTAAAGGCATTTCAGAGACCTTCAGGGCAGCCATTCCCAACACAGGCAGAGAGGCCTCTCGGAGGGAAGAAAGATTTCATGGGTTTGGTCCAGGGCCCTGCTGCCCTGTGCAGGCTTGGGACATTATTCCCCACATCCAGGCTGTTCTAGCTCAGGCCTTGTCTCAGAGGACCCCTGGTACTGCTCTGGTCACTGTTTCAGAGGGCACAAGCCATAAGCCCTGGAAGCTCCCCTGTGGTGTTAAGCCTATGAGTACACAGAGTGCAAGAATGAATGAGGCTTGGGAACCTCTGCCTGGATTTCAGAGGATGTATGGGAAAGCCTGAATGCCCAGGTAAAAGCCTACTACAGAAAATCTCACAGAAAACCTCTACCAGGGCAGTGTGGAGGGGAAATGTAGGGTTAGAGCCCCCACACAAAGTCCCCACTGGGGCACTGCCTGGTGGAGCTGTGGGAAGGGAGTCACTGACTTCCAAACCCCAGAATGGTAAATACACTGGCAGCTTGCACCCTATACATGAAAAAGCTGCAGGCACTAAAGAACCTGTGAGAGCAGTCAACCAGAGTGGAGCTGTCCAGGGCCTTGGGAATGCACCCCTTGTACCTCTGTGCTGCAGGTATGGGAAATGTAGTCAAAAGAGCTTATTTTGGAGCTTTAAGATTTAATGACTTCCCTGTTGGATTTTGAACTTGTGTGGGGCCTGTAGCCCCTTTCTTTTTGACCTATGTCTCCCTTTTGGAATGGGAATATTTACCTAGTGATTATACTTGCATGATAAACTATCCTGGGAGTCAAATAATTTGTTTTTGATTTTACAGGTTCATAGGTGGAAAGGACTTGCCTCATCTCAAATGAGACTTTGGACTTTTGAGTTAATGCTGGAATGAGTTAAGACTTTAGAGGACTGTTGAGGAGGCATAATTATACTTTGCAATGTAAGAAGGATGTGAGATTTGAGAGGGGCCAGGGATGGAATAATGTAATGTGAATATTTGTCACTACCCAAATCCCATTTTGGAATGTTAATCCTAGTAATAGAGGTGGGGCCTGGTGGGAGATGTTTGGATAGTGCGGGAAGGTCCCTCATGCTTTGGTGCTGTCTTTGTGATAGTTAGTTCTCATGAGATCGAATCATTTCAAATGTGTGGCTCCTCCCCTGTCTCTCTCTCTCAATTGCTCCTACTTTTGTCATGTGACTTGCCTGCTCCCTCATCATCTTTTGCCATAATTGTAAGCTTCCTGAGGCCTTCCACGAAACCAAGCAGATACCAGCACTACACTTCTTGTAAAGCCTGCAGAACTGTGAGCCAATCAAACCTTTTCTTTATAAATTACTTGATCTCTGTTATTTCTTTATTTTACAGTAATGCAAAAACGGCCTAACACATTTATGTTTTCACTTCATTTGTGTAGTTAATTGATTGTAAGGTAAGCATTTAGTTTAATTTACAGGAAAATATCCAAATATTTTCCAAAACAGGTATATAATTTTGCATCCTGATAATCAAAACTTAAGTTCTAGTAACTGTATCTTTGCCAGGATTTAGTATTGTTTTTCTTCTCCTGCCTCCATATTCTCAGAGGTACGTAGTGGTATCTCATTGTGGTTTTAATTTGCATTATCCTAATGATTAATAATATAGAGCATCACTGCACACTTACTTTCCATTTGCATATCATCTTTGGTTAAATATCAGAGTAAGTCTTTTGCCCACTTAAAAATTTGTTATCTTTTTAAAGAGTTCTTTATATATTCTGGATACAAGTAGCTTATTAGATTAATGTATTTGCAAGTACCTTCTCCTACTTTGTGGCTCGTTTTTCATCATTGTAACAGGGTCTTACGAAGAGCAGAAGTTCTTAATTTCAATTAAAGTCCTATTTATCATTTTTTTCCTTTTAATGGCTGTGCTTTTAGTGTTGTATCTAAAATGTCTTTGCCTAACTCAACATCACAAAGATTATCTCCTATGTTTTTTTTTCTAGAAGTTCTATGAGTGGAGGTTTTATATTTAAATCTATAATATATTCTGAATTAATTTTTTGTATGTGGTGCAAAGTATGGATTAAAATTTATATCTTTTTGGATCTGATGTAATTTTTCCATGGGTATATTACCTTTTTCATTTAGTTAGTTTTGTGTCTTTGTTTAAAAACATCAATTGTCAATATGTGTGTGGGTCTTGGTTTGGCTTACTTGTGGTCCCTTAATTTGTGAGTATATTATTTCATTGATAATACAATGTCTTGTTATTGTAGCTTTATAGTAAGTCTTAAAATTAGCCAGTATGAGTCCTGTAATTTTGACTTTTTTTTCTAAAATTATTTTGGTTATTATATTCTCTTTGCATTACCATATAAATTTTAGAATCATCTTGTCAATGTTTACAAAATATCTTGCTGCGATTTTGACTGAGATTGTACTGATCTCATATGGATGGACTCATAATCTTTATATATGGGAGATTATGACATCTTAATACCACTGAGTCATCCAGACTATTAACATAATAGATCTCATTTATATAGGTATTCTTTGACTTCTTTGGTCAGTATTTTGTAGTTTCCAGTGTACAGATCTTGTATATATTTTGTTAGCTTTAACCCCAATTTTTTTATGTCTTAGAGACATTTTTTCTTTTTTCAACTTTAATTTCTAATTTTAATTCCCAAATGTTCATTGCTACAATATGGAAACATAATTGATTTTTGTACATTCACCTTGCCCATGAAAACTTGCTAAACTCATTTACCAGTTTTGGTATGTTTTATATAGCATATTTGGGATTTTCTGAGTAGATAAACATGCTATCTGGAAATACAACAGTTTTATCTGTTTCTTAAAAAATTTGTAGTTTTTATTTTTTCTTGTGCTATTTCCCTAGACTTCTGGTGTGAATTTGAATAGGAGTGAAGAAAGCATGCATCCTTGTCTTTTGCCTAATTTTAGTGGAAAAACTATAGGTTTTTGTAGTCTCTCTAAATTATGTTGAGAAAGTTTCCTTTTGATTTTAGTTTGCTGAGTTAAAAAAATCAATTATAGATGTTGAATACATTGAAAGATTTTTCCTGCTTACACTAAGAAAATCATATTGTTTTCCTTATTTAATCTGTTCATATAATAAATTTCATCATTTCTGTGATGAGCCTTACTTGGTTGTAATGTATTATCTCCTTTTTATATTGCCAGATTCTACATGTAATTTTTTTGAGGATTTTTAAATGTGTGTTCACAAGAAATGTTTTTCTGTGATTTTCCTTTCTTAGAATGCTTTTGTATGGCTTTGGTGGCATTAGGGTAATACTGGCCTCATAAAATGAAATGGGGAGTGTTATCTCCACTTCCATTTTCTAAAAGAGATTTGTGGACTTGGCATTATTTATTCTTTAAATGTTTGATAGAATTTTCCAGTGAAATCATCTGGTCCTAAAGTTTTCTTTCTTGGAAGATTTATAGTTATTAATTATTTCAATTGATTTAGGACTATTCAGATTATCTATTTCTCCTGGAATGAACTTTCATAGTTTGCATCTTTTAACGAATTTTACCATTTCATTTATTTATAGACATAAGTTGTTTTTAATATTCCCACATTATTTACACGTAGAATTTATACTGATATTCCTTTTATATTCCTTATATTTGTCATTTGTGTCTTCTCTTTTTTGTTTTTATTTAACTTCTGGTCAGAAATTTATCAATTTTATTGACTGTTTCACACAGTTGGCTTTTGGTTTAATTAATTTTCTCTATTGTTTTTGGTTTGCAATTGCATTAGTTTCTGCTCTTATATGGTCAATAAAAATTTAATAAAATTTTATTTACACTGATTCATATTATTTTGCTTTTTTCAACACTGATTTACTTTAAAAACTCCAAGCATACTGTAACAGAGGGGAACTTCCTTGACACAATGCATCTATAAAAATGCTAAAGCCGATATTATACTTAATGGTGAAAAATTGGGTACTTTCTCCAATTTCTCAAGAAGTCAATAAGTAGGCAAGGATATCATTTCTCACCATTTCTATTCAATATGATACTCAAAATTTTAGCTAGTGCAACAAGATAAGAAAAGGAAATAAGTATCACAGATTGGAAAGGAAAATATGAAATGGTTTAAAGATGACATGGTTGTCTGTACAGAAAATCCAAAGGATTTGACAAATAAACTCCTGGAACTGATAAATGATGATAGTGAGGTTTTAGGATATAAGGTATATTAGTTTCTAGGACTTCTTTAACAAATTACCACATACCACATGGCTCAAAACAACAGAAGTTTGTTTTCCTATTATTGTGAAGGCTAGGAGTCTGAAATCAAGGTGTTGGCAGTGTTGTGTTCTCTCCAAACATTTTAAGGAAGATTGCTTCTTTGCCTCTTCCTAGCTTCTGGTGGCTACGAACAATTGTTGACACTCTTTGATTTGTAGATGCATCTCTTCATTTCTTGCCTCAGTTCTTCATGTGATGCTCTTCTCTGGTGTGACTCTGTTTCCTCACATGGCCTTCTTATAACAGATACCAGTAATTGGATGTATGGCTCATCGTAATCCAGTATGTACACATCTTAACTTAACTAATTACATTTGAAAATACCTATTTCCAAATAAGGTGACATCCACGGGTACTGGGGCTAGCACTTGAACATATCGTTTTTGAAGATATTCACAGTATGACTCCCCAAATTCATGTGCTTCTCATGTGCAAAATACACTCACCCTGTCCTGACATCTCCCAAAGTCCTAACCCATTTCAACATCAATTCAAAGTCCAAAATCTCATAAAATATTCTCAACTAAAAGTGTTCCAAATCTCACCATGAATATCATCCACATTTGGTATGGGCAAGACTCTGAGTATGATCCATCCTGGGGCACTATTCTTTTCTATCTGTGGGCCTGTGAAATTGGAAAACAAGCCTTTTCATTTCAAATACAATAGTGAGAGAGACATAGGATAGACATTCCCATTTCAAAGGGAGAAATTAGAAGAAATAAAGGGGTCACAGGTTCCAAGGAAGTCCAAAGCCTATTAGAAAAAAATCTATTAGATTGTAAGGGTGGAGAATCATCTTCTTTGACTTTATCCTGTGTCCTATAGGCTGAGGGCAGGTAGTGCTCTTGGCCAGCTGGGGAAGCAACTCCATCCTCTAGGCTCTGGGCTTCCAGAGGCTCTGTTGGTACCAGCTGCGCTCTTTTGGCCCCCAGCTAGATAAAAGTAGCAAGTCTGAAAAGCGTACATAGCATATAATGCTAATTATACAACATTCTGGAAAAGACAAGATTATAGAGCCTGTAAAGGGATCAAGGAAAAGGGAGAAATAAACATGTGAAGCATAGGAAAATTTTAGGGCAGAGAAATTATCATTTCTAATCCTGCAATAAGGCCTTTTTTCAAAGTTTGTAGAACTTTACAGCACAGAGAAGGAACCTTAATATACACAATTTAAAAATTATTTAGTAAATTGGAGGATTCCACAAGGAAATGCAGACTATAGCTAGAGAATCTAACTGTACTACAAAAGCATGAGGCTGATAAATTATTCATTCTTGTAACTTTGGAAATGAGTGGAGTTGGTAAGATTAATGGCAAATGTAGCTGCACATAAGCATTGTACTCTAGTTCATAGAGTTCTTTCTCACACAGGTATGTCTTAGCAATTCTAGTACTGCCATACATCTTAATACTGCTATACTTAATAGTGGAACTAGTAAGTAATAAATGGAAGATGATAGAGCCAGGTTTCTGACTGTTGAAGTGAAAATCTACAGATGAGAAAGGGAAGGAAGCTAGAATAATCTATGTGATAATGGATTAGCATTGGAAACAACAGTAATATACAGATAGATGATTTTATATATATATATCTCCATAGATATGTGTATATATACCATCTACACACACACACATTTTTCTCTGTCAGTTGATAGGGCCTAAGAAAAGTAACACCCCAGTGGCAAAGAGCTCCCAAGCACCTAGATCTTGATTTCTAATACCATTCCATGCTCCCTGCCCTAAAAACAAACAAACAAACAACAACAACAAAAAAAACATCAAAATTCTTTGGAAAGATGGCTGATTCTAGAACTGAGACAGCGAATAGACAACATGAGCCTGGAGTATCTTGTAATGCCAGAAACTGGAAGTACTAAGCAAACAAGCAAACAAAGCCCACATTGATGGGAGTATGCAACAAACAAACAAACATAAAAAACGAATAAACAACAAGACAAAACACAGAAGCTAAATGAAAGAGCTACCAATGGCCAATGCTACAACAAATTGAGAAAAAAAGACATTGTATTAGATTGTAACTCAAAGTATAAAATAAGTATCTGAGTCTATACTGATATGAATACGTGGTTGAGTAAATTATTGAGTAAATAAATGCAGGAGAATAGACAAATCTCTCATGTAGAAGAATCTCAAATAATTCACACAGATACTCCACCTTTGGGAAAGTGGAGGGTTGAATGCTTAAAATGCTTGAAATCCAAACCCCCAGTACTTCAAAATGTGACTTGCTTTGAAGATAGGGTTTTTACAGAGGCAATCAAGTTAAAATGAGGTCATTAGTGTGGGTCCTAATCTGAAATGACCAGTACCTGATAAGAAGAAGAAATTTTCACATAGATGTAGACAAAAAAGAAGATAATCTGAAGACACAGGGAGAAGAAGATAATCTACAAGCCAAGGAGAGAAGCCTGTAACAGGCATTTCCCTTACATCTCTCAGAGGGAACCAACCCTGTGGTCAGCTTGATCTTTTAGCTTCCAGGACTGTGAGGAAAAACATTCTGTTAAGTCACCCAGTCTGTGGTCCTTTGTAACAGCAGCTTTAGCAAAGGAATGCAAGGTGGAAGATCTGGGTGGAATTTATTTTCTTTCTGACAACAGTGGATCCTTCCTTTACTGGCAAGGCCTATGCTATGTAGGATGATTTCTGGAGTCTCCTGCCTGCCTCATTCTTTCCCGTTAACACGCAGTGAGGCCTGTGCAAAATACCCCATGAGTCAGTGCAAACTGCCTTCATGTATACTGCTCATATATACCAGTTTTCTGTACTCTCATACTAGTTCTCAGTCTTGAGCAGTTACTTGTTAAAATTTTTAGTAATTTATTTTAAAAAATTAACATCTTACCCACCTTGTATGGCAACCCTGTTTTCCTCCCATGCTCTGTCCCAGAAAAAAAAAATGACATGTTTTATCTCTCCTTGGAGGCACCTGAAATTTCAAACTGATTGATAGCTCTGTGACCCAGATCTTTGATATATTCAGGAAAAAATCATAATTATGTAAAGTATCCATTTTTTTTTTTTTTTTTTTTGGTTTGTAAACTGGAAGCAATCCTCTTTTCACATCCTAAGAAGAAGCCAGAAGTGTCTGCATTTCAACAAACGTCAGAGATTTGATTCTTCCAAGAATGCCTTTCTTCTAATCTGTTTCTTGGTGTAAAGTACCGGCTCTTAATAGATGCTTAATTAACAATTTACAATATTAATATTCTTATGTTTATCACCTATGATGTCTCCCCAACATGTCTGGGGCCAGACCATGAATTCCACGAGGACAGTCACTGACCTCCAGATCAATGACATCTTTTCCAGAAATCTGCATTACAGCCATGAAGTTCATGCCAATAGAGCTCCTGGGAAGACATACCCATTGGCCACATTTTAAGAGCCAGCAAACACATTATTTACCAAGCACACAAACCCACTCTAACTGATGAGGGGGGTGATGGTTTGGAGCACGAGCTATAATGTTGGAGAATTGTGGTTAGTCTTGACCCCTACCTCTGCCACTTGTGAATTACATGACCTCAGACAAATCCTGTAACCCCCTGTACTCAGTTTCTTTATAAACTTGTGCTGATGATGATGGTATCCAACCCCTATGCCTGCCTCATCATAGGTGATTCAGAGCTACTAGCTATTTATTTAGTCATTTTACCCTAAAATCTTGGCACATTGCTGCCTGGATGTCATTGTCTCCAGTGCATGGAGTGGCCAGACCTCTGGCCTTGCCCTTTCTCATTTTCCCTTGCCAGATGGAGCTGGTTTTCCTTTCTGGCACACACTCCACAGAGGAACTTGGTAAAGGAACAAAGACTGAAGAACAAATCAGCCAATTTTCCACTTTTTAAAAGTAGCTCTGTCAGAAGGTTGAGTGGGGGAGGAGTTTGCAGCCATTGGCTAAAGTGGGGGTTCTCTTTCCTTTCTGTAGCTTTCTATTCATTCTCCTGTCCATTACACCGTGCTGGCCTTGCAGGCCAGGGACATTGGCCCCTCCCCTCCAGTGGTCTCTCCCCTGTGTCAATGACTCAGTTTTTGCCTAGAGCTCCCACAGCTCTAGGGAAGAGAGGTGAGGCTGGAGCTAGGCAAAGCCAGAAGGGAGCCTGACACTGGGGGCGGGGATTGCTGGGGGAGAAGGGGGCATCCTGCAGTTGCAGCTGCTGAGTGAGGTCTTGGTCCTGACAGGACAGATGAGGCCCTTTGTTCCTGCAAATGGGCCTTTCCTGGCAGTGATGGAGATCGCCTGCAGTCCAGCCCGCTCCTCCTCTTCAGCTGCAGCCATTATCCTAAAGTGGTTTTATTGATCTGCTGACTCCCTGTCTCCTGCCTGCTCTCCCTTTCCTCTTCCCTCCCCGACCCCCTGCACCCCATCCTCAAGCTCCTGAATGCTCTGTTGCTAGCCTCATCCATGCAAGGCTGTTTTTTCAGGGGTGAACGATGATTTTGAAGTTAGATTAGACAACTGCACTTGCCTCATGAGAAAGCAGATATTCCCTTAGGGCAAGAATTTTCAGACTAGCAAAGGATATATCTCCATTTACCAACCACACCTTTTCTGGATACAGTCTTGGTTGTTTTGAATTTTTGTAAGAGGTAAGACATATAGATGCTATGAAAGTTCAATTTCAAAGTTTGCACCTTGGCAAACTATAGTACATTTTACAATGTCATGATAATGCCGCATTTTAAACAATTACAAGTCATATTCATCTTAATACAGTTTACATGTAATTAAAAAATTTTTTAAATCATTGAGCATTTTTGCCTAAGACTTAGTTGTAAGCTCCTTAAAGTTATGTATTCTTATTTTATTTATAACAACCCTTTAAGATAACTATCATAATCCTTATTTACAGATTAAGAAAAATAAATGATTTGAAAGTCATAAATCTAACAAATACCATAGACAGGACTCAAAGCTAAGCCCATTGGACATAAAAACTTCTTTGTATTTATGTGAAAGTCTGCATTTTTGATGCTGCTTAAAATTTTAGGCACACATCTGATTAAAAAGCTGTGCTCTATTACAGGTGTGTTATATTTGATATTACCTGTGAAACTCTAGCAGTCTTCATTGTTAAACAGGGAGGGAGTGACCCGGGTGTTAAATTACCTGAGAGCTGGCCCATGATCGTCATGCTATGAGCAAGTCACACATGCTCAGGAGAAGTTTTAACTGAAATGTCCTCATTTAGCTCTCATGTGACTTTTACAGTTGTTTAAAACATTTTGAGAGAATTTGGAGCTGTTGTTCCTCAATAAAAACATGGAACCTGGAAGGTGATTTAAGCCTCTACTCAAAGCATGAATAAAGCTTATTAAGAATCTTTCTCCGCCGGGTGTGGTGGCTCTCGCAGGTAATCCCAGCACTTTGGGAAGGATCACCTGAGGTCAGGAGTCCGAGACCAGCCTCGCCAACATGGTGAAACCCCATTTCTACTAAAAATACAAAAATTAGCCCGGCATGATGGTGGGCGCCTGTAATCCCAGCTACTTGGCAGGCTGAGGCAGGAGAATTGCTTGAACCCGGGAGGCAGAGGTTGCAGTGAGCCAAAACTGTGCCATTGCACTTCAACCTGGGCAACAAGAGCAAAACTCAGTCTTAAAAAAACAAAAACAAAAAAAAACAAACAAAAAAAACCCACCAACAACAAAAAAACACTTTCCTGCTAGTGAGATACAGGACCAGAATATGGATGTGGAAACCCATGGTTTCTTATCCCTGGACACCTGGTGTCAATGCAGGTCAGTAGCAACAATACAGAGTTAAGAGGCACCAGAGACCAGGATGCTGTCATGACCTTTAATTAAACTTATGATCATCTTATGTGCCTGTATGAAAGGCACATTTAGGAGAGATGTATGTACCTTCCATGGGCCTAGAATGAATTACTGCCTTGTTAGAATAAGAGTGAGGGGAGGTCTCTGGAAGAATCAGATTCTGGTTATTAGTGGAGGCAGGAGAATGGAGCATCAGTGAGACAATTCCTATACATAATTATTATTTATTACTATTGAACAATACTATCTGCTGTGCACCAATCCGGTTCACTGCCATATATAACATTGACATGCTCTTGGCCCTGCCAAATCAATACCTTCTATTGCAGACTATAGAGATGACTTTTGTCCTTTATCTGCTCCCACACCCCATTTTCAAAGTGGGAGATGTTTAGAACAAGATATAATTTTCACTATCTCTACTTTAAGGATAGCACCTAGAGATGCCTTTGCTGTATAGTAAAGTGGGACTGTATTTTGTTTTCCATTGACTTACATCATAAAATCAGCAATGTGTTTTCATTAGAAAAAGAATAGCATAATTTTAATTGAATATTTGATATGGAAAAATGAGTGGAGAGGAATGAGAGCATGCAGGACTGGGAATGAGGATGCCTGGGATTCAGTTCTAAAACTGTCACTACGTAACTAGAAAACTGGGCTTTTGTCATGATTTTGCCTCTGTGAGAGCTGGGATGAGTCAGTAAGCTTTGAGCCTCAGTTTCTTCATCTGTATAATGACAGGCTGGGGCTAAATCAGGGACATTAAATATGTATCACATATACTGTCACTTGCAATTTCTATGCCTATAGCAGACATTACTAATCAAAAGCAGTTTTCTTTCTGATAAAGCCAAAATACAGTCCCAGGCCACCCAGAAATGAGGGCAACGTTCTGATCAGAGTTAAAACCTAAAATGCTTGAATTCTATGCTCACTCAGGTCTTTTCCAGCCCAGACACCTCAGATCCTGAATTAGTGGTCAGCCTCCTGCAGTTTTATGCCAGGAGCTTCCCATATATTAAACTAATCTTTCAAAAAACTCCCTCAATTCATTTCAAAGAGGAAAGTCATGGATACATTTCAGAAAGAAGGCTATTTATGCAAGACAAAAATATTATTATGAAAAAACTGTATTGTTTGTTCTAAAGCAAACTTCAGCCAGTGCTACACTTGTTTTGGATCTATTCAATTTTGGTCTCTCCTTTTCCTTTCTGCCTTGAGCAGCTCTCACATTCTCTTTCTCCCTGGACTTTCATGAATTTATTCCTAATAAAAATTTATAATTGTGGCACTAGCTATGTTCTTATCACTTTGGGGGCTTCTTGGCCACATACCTTGCACAAATAATCTCTATCATTTATTGCTTCTTAAGAGAAGATATTATACATGGCAGACACATAAATGCAAAGTGAAAAGAAGCAGTCAGTAGACAATGCCAAGCATCAATTCTACTGTTACATTTTTCTGGAACTGAATACGGAATAGCTGGGTGTCTCTAATGAGTGTTTAACTGTGAATTTATTTCTTTTATGTCATTGTAAAAATATTTGTTAATTAAGTATACACGAATAAATAATTCTTTTATGATGTTATTTTGCAAGAACATGCATTTTAAATGAAATTGGCCTGTGACTTCTAATGTGATCACATGTATGTCAGGCTGAAAGTTTTATCAGTTGGTTTTCACTTTTAAGGAGTTTCTGTATTTCACATTATATTTCTTCAGTTACTTAAAATGAAAAATGCTGGTATTCTCATCAGAGGCTGAATTTTGAGTGACTCTTGGGTAGAAACTTTAACTGAAAGCATGAACTTTTTATTTTATAAAATGTATGTACCACCCCCTAGAAGACACAAGTTTGATTTATATTGTTAAGATTATTTCAGATCTGGATAACCTGGTCTAAACATAGCACCCATTGCCTTATAGGGAAGGTGGGTCCTCCGAAGGAAAAATTGTCTTTCCAAATGGAAAGATGAATGAATGAATGATCCTCTTAATTGAAAATGAGAGGCAGCATGGTATAACATACAAAATCTAAGATTGTGCTAATACAGGCTTGCATCACAATTTCAATTCTGATACTACTAACTGTGTGACCTTGAGAGTCTGACCTTGAGACTCCTTAAACTCTGTAAAAATGTTCTAGAAAAGCATTTCTACAGTCTATGTATAATTTAATCTCCCTAAAGATGTCACAAAAGACAGAAAACAAAAGAAAATAAATTGGCTGATTTTATTATATATTAAAGAGTTAAACATTTTCTTGGTAACGCAATCATTAATAAAATTAAAATATGCAAATACTGTGTCACAGGATAGCTTTATCCTATAAAGTACCTTTATACAACTATCAGAAAAAGTTCTATCCCTTCATAGGAAAGGGCATGATGTATTTCTTTAACAAATATTTTTGCAATGTTTGGAGAAGGGGTGAGGGATTTCTAGCCTTCTCTCTTGACGTTATTACCTACAAGGATAAGAGACAGAGAATATTTCTTTTTCTGTTTCTCTACCTCTGGCTATACCCTGGTTACCAGCTCTGCCATAAGTATTGAGGAGACAATAATTTGATTTACGGGACCATGTTTTATGAATGGGGAAATGACAAGTAGTTATAGGTCAGGACCATCAGAAGCCCTATCCCCCCTGCATTCTGGCTCCTGGTAATAAGCAGAGCCATGGCAGGTACAGGGATCTTCTATCTTTCTCTAGTTCCCAGGTCTTTTCATCCCTCAGTGAACCCACATAATGATAATGCCAGGGGTGCCTCCCGGGGGCTGATTGACTAAGGTGACTTTTAGCAAAAATGAAGAAAGAATACAGTACAAGCTATATTCATCAACCCAGATTCTCCAAGGGAATCTTGCATTTTGTGTGTCTGGAAGAGAAAGGTGGTAATTGTATGTGTGTCTGGATACTAATAAAGAAGAATCTTTCCCGAACCTCTCCCTTCTGTCAGGGTCCAGCTCCAGCAAGTGGGTGTTACCCCTCAGATACTACTCTGTTGTCCTAACTCAGGTAAGAAGAACCCATCTCCTATGGGTGAAATGAAGCCATGAATCCATGAAAATCACAGACTGGAGCAAAGTCCTCTAAGGGATGTTCTTTTGACTTTCTAACCCTATTCCCATATCTTCAGTAACATCCTTCTAAATTTGGAGACATTTATGGGGTTCTCAGAATTTTCTTGCACTTATTTCCTGAAATATGCTGCCAGGTTTTTGAGTAGGAATGGTTTGAAAACCACCAAAGCTCTCTTTTAATTTTGCCAAAATGTAATGTATTTGGTAGAAAAATGTACATTTTGGGCTACATCGTTGTCTAGGCTTTTAAAAATGTGCCATGTATACAAGAGTATATATAGAGTCACCATATATACAAAGAGTTTTTTTTTAATTTAAGTTTGTTGAGAACAAACACATCAGTCCTCTAAAAAATTATCTTCTATTGTGCTTTTTTGTTGTTGTTGTTGAGACAGTGTCTTGCTCTGTCGCCCAGGCTGGAGTGCAGTAGCGTGATGTCAATTCACTACAACCTTTGCCTCCTGGGTTCAAGTGATACTCCTTCCTTGCCCTCCTGAGCAGCTGGGATTACAAGCACCCACCACCACCATGCCCCCAAATACTAATCTTTGTATTTTTTTTAGTAGAGACAGGATTTCATCACATTGGCCAGGCTGGTCTCGAACTCCTGATCTCAAGTGATCCACCCGCTTTGGTCTCCCAAAGTGCTGGGATTACAGGCTTGAGCCACTGCACCCAGCCTCTATTATGCTTTTCCTACTTGAATTTTAAACATATCCCAAAAGTTATATGGGGAAGTGAGTAAGTTGTCTACATAGTTCTTGACTGGGTTTGATCAGCATTGGCAACATTTCCCCACAGTGTCATGGAGAACTGAATCACATTGATAACAAGCTACATACCCTGAAGTGGGAAGGTGGCCGGAAATGGAGACTTTATCTAATGTCAGTTTGCATAGACATCATTAATCACCATTAATAAGAAATGTCAAGGGACAGCTGTTGGAGAATAGAGAATCCCTCGTGTAAGGAAACAAATACACTGAAGGCAATCAACATTCTAGGCCTTTGCCACCAAAGGTTCACCAGGAACCTCAGGGATTTGAGATCAGTAAAGGCTGTATCTAGGTATCTAGGTCATGCTCCTCTCTCCCCACCAGGCTGGCATAATCTGCAGGAATCTGAACATGCATCTCTAGCCTATGCACTTATGACAGTGATTCCCGCTGTCCTGGCAAGTTGCTGCAGCTGTGACCATGGAGAAGAGGGTGAGAGGCAATGCAGACCCCAGCCAACCGGAGGACTTGCATTTTTATAGTCACTGCCCTTCATATACTGAAAATGAAAATGTGTAATTTCTCATGATGAATCCCTAGGGTAAAACCAAGAAGTATTTAATTATATCAACTACCAGCAATGATTCTTTCTTCATGAGAATTTAGAAATCAGAGATTCCAGAGGGCCTTCCCTAGCAATAAGGTTGATACCATCCGTCTACCCCTTCCTCAAGCTTAGTTTTGGCTTCCGTAGGAGCTTGCACTCCCCGCCCTGTAAAAACTGGAAGAAACTCTACAGTGCCACTTGATCCATTCTCTTAGACTGAGGACCTCATCAAGCTTCATTCAACAGGCTTTTTTGATGACCCAGATTTCAAATGCCCCCATGACAGGAAATTCTCACTGTTATATTTGTGCTTTCCTGTTGGAACTAGTGGATTTTGTTTTCATATTATTATTTAATTTACAGACAGGAAAATCATTGGAGCCTGGAGTCGTCTTGATAACACTGTTAATGCAATTGCCAGGACTTCCCTGTGTATACTGCCCAAACCCTGGAACACTGAATTGCTGTCGTCGTTTTAACGTTCCAGGTGTTCATTTCAAGGGTGATCACATGACATCCCATAATCACATTTATGAAATGACTAATTAAAAATACAGATGTCTTCAGCTCAAAATACCCAGACAGCTGAAATACTTATTAGGTTTTTTTTTTTTTTTTTTTTTTTTTTTTTAATGTTAAACCCCATATCCTCACTTCTCTCCAACAGAAAAACTAATAATAGATAACAAAGCACAGACTGGGAGGGCCTTCAGCCTTTTTTCTCCCATTAATTGACAGGCTTTGTTTATAGATACAACACCTAGTACTTCTACAAATTGGTATTTTACCGTAATACCGTTTTAGATTACTTTGTTTTCCCTTTCAGAATGACTCAGACACAATATTGTTTGTCTAGGGCAAGAGGATTTTAAAAAGTTTGTAGTCCGACTCTTCTAATATAGAGGTGATGGTCATACAAAAGATCATTTGTGTCCAGGAACGTAGAACCATTAAGGGTCATTTAGCCTTAAAAAGAAGGTGCCTTGTATTGCAAACATCAAGTTGTCTTTATTCTACCTCTGGACCTAAGAACTTTGGCATGATGAATGAAAAGCTCTTTACAGACACATTGGGTTTGCTTATGTGAACCAGAGCAAATGCATTTCCTGATCTGGCAGATAAATAATTAAGATCCAAATGTATAGTTAAAAATAATGTTAAAAACACAAAATTTATGTTTTATCAAGATAATATCTATTTAAAGTGCAAAGGCATCTTGCAAATGCTGACATGACCTTTTATTAATTTCTTCATTCATTCATTCATTCATTCATTCATTCACATATACACAATCGCAGTATTTGTAGGGCTTGCTAGGTAAGAGACACTGTGTGAGACACTGGGTATAAGTGTACAGATATGAACAAAAGTTGTACTGGAGTAAGTCACACATTGTCAAGAGTCATAATCTGTGTTCAGTTTGGAAAATGTACCAGAGAGAGTAAATCTAGAGATCAGAAGGTCAACAAAACTAGAGTTTGGAAGGCTGAGAACATAACCCAGGCTTTGTATCACCCTTTATTTCAGCCCTAGGGAAGATAATAAAACATCTTTGGGAAAGAAAGCTGTCAATCTTCTAATTATCTAAATCCCTTGGAATGAAAGTGAGGAAAAGGCAAGGCTGGAGAGAAGTGGCATCAACCTTTCCTCTCATGTGGGATTTTCCTTTCTGGCTTTTGCATTACTGTCTTCAGCTCTCAAGAAAATAGCATGAGCACTATTATCTACTCCCCCCTAGTTCATTTTATTTATTCCACAAATTTTTTTTGAGAATCCACTAAGGCAGGGGTCCCCAACCCTTGGGCCATGGACTGGTACTTGTCCATGACCTGTTAAGAACCAGGCCACACAACAGGAGGTGAGCAACAGGCAAACAAACATCACAGTAATGCTCAGTAATCACTGCCTCCTGTCAGATAAGTGGCAACATTAGATTCCCTCACAGGAGTGTGAACCCTATTGTGAACTGTGCATGCAAGGGATCTGGGTGGTACATTCCTCATGAGAGCCTAATACTGATGATCTGATGTAGAAGAGTTTCATTCTGAAACCATTCCCCCACCCATACCTCTGATCTATGGAAAAATTATCTTCCATGAAACAGGTCCCTGGTGCCAAAACGGCTGGGGACTGCTGCACTGAAGCATATAGGTATTTTCCTAACCATTAGGGATTTATCAATGGATAGGGCAGCTGTGGCACCCAGCCTCATACTGCTTGTAAACCCTGAAAAACCAAATAGTTCTACTCTAGGGTTCTAATGCCAATGGCAACAATTGGCTTTGAAAGAAGAGAAAAAAACCTTCTAATTTGCCTTTTAATGTATTCATTGACCCATTTGTTTTTCAGGAGCATGTTGTTTAGTTTCTATGTATTTAAAAGGTTTCTGAGGTTCTTCCTGTTATTGATTTATAGTTTTATACTATTGTGGTCAGACAAAAATGCTTGATATTATTTTGATCATCTTAAATTTGTTAAAACTTGTTTTGTGGCCCAACATATGAGCTATCCTGGAGAATGTTCCATGTGTGGTTGAGTAAAATGTGTATTCTGCAACTGTTGGATGAAATGTTTTGTAAATGTCTGTTAGGTTCATTTGGTCTACAATGCAGTTTAAATCTGATGTTTCTATGTTGACTTTCTGTCTAGATGATCTGTCCATTGCTCAAAGTGGGGTGTTGAAGTTTCCTATTATTGTTGTATTGCAGTATATCCCTTTCTTTAGACTTTTTAATATTTGCTTTATGTATTTGGAAGCTGCAATGTTGAGTGTATATATATTTACATTTGTTATGCCCTCTTTCTGAATTGACCCCTTTATTATTATATAGTAACCTCCTTTGTCTCTTTTTACAATTTTTGACTTAAAGTCTGTTTTATCTAATATAGGTATAGCTATACCTTCTCTCTTCTGGCTTCCATTTGCATGGAACACCTTTTTCTGTCCCTTCACTTTCACTTCGTGAGTGTCCTTACACGTGAAATGAGTCTCTTATAGGCAGGATGCAGTTGGGTCTTCTTTTTACCTGTTCAGCCACTCTATCTCTTTCAATTGAATAATTGACTCTACTTACATTGAAGGCAATTATTGATAGGTATTTACTACTGCCATTTTTCTAATTGTTTTCTAGTTGTTTTGTATATATTTTCTTCTTTTTTTCTTAGTGTATTCCTTTGTCGTTAAGTGATTTCCTTTAGTAGTATGTTTTGATTCTTTGATCTTTACTTTTAGTGTCTCTACTATAGGTTTTTGCTATGTGGTTGTTATGAGGCTTAAAAAAGCATTTTATAGCTGTAACAGGTTATTTTAAATATGTAACAAGTTAACTTTAATAATAAAAAAAAACAACTGTACTTTTTAACTCTACTTCCCTTCCTGCCTCATTGTGAATTTTTGAGTCACAATTTACAACATTTTATATTGCGTATTTCTTAAACAATTATTGTAGTTATTATTTTTAATAGTTTTGTCTTTTAATCTTCATACTAGGGATACAAATAGTTTACAAACCATGATTAGAATATGAGGGTATGATAGATTTGATTTTTTTAATATATTTACTTTTGATCATATATTTACTTTTACTTCAGATGTTTTGTGTTATTCATTAGCATTATGTTTTTCAGTTTGAAGAAATCCCTTTAGAGTTTCTTGTAAAACAGGAATAGTGGTGATGAACTTTCACAGCTTTTGTTTTTCTGAAGGCTAGTTTTATTGGGTATAGCATTCTTAGTTGGCAGTTATTTTTTCCTTCAGCGCTTTGAATATATTTTCCCCCTCCCTTCTGACATTTAAGATTTCTGCTGAGCAGTCTGCTGCTAGGTATATTGAAACTCTTTTATATGTAATTTGTCATTTTTCTTGCTGCTTTCAGGATCCTTTCTTTGTGTTTGACTTCTGACAGTTTGATAAAAATATGTCTTAGGTTATAGTCTTACTTGAATTGAATCTAATTGCTGACCTTTAACTTTCCTGTACCTAGATATTTATATCTTTCACTGAGTTTGGAAATTTTTCTACTCCTTCATCTTTCTATTTTCTCTTGAACTCCATTGACCTTAGCATTTGCGATTTTGATGTCACCCCTTAAATCCTATAAGCTTTCTTTGTTCTTTTCAATTTATTTCTCCTCTGATCATACATTTTCAAATAGCTTGTCTTCAAGCTCACTGATTCTTTCCTCTGCTTGATCAATTCTGCTGTTGGTGCTTTCTATTACATTTCTCATTTTATTCATTATGTTCTTTACATCCAGGATTTTTCTTTATTTAAAAAAATCTTAATCTCTATGTTAAATTTCTCTGATGAATATCTAAAATTTTCTCTTATTTTCTTGAAGTTCTCTAAGCTTCCTTCAAATAGCATTTTAAAATTTTTGTCAGAGAGGTTATCATCATCTTCATTGCTTTAGTGTCAGTCACTAGCATCTTATTTTGTCCATTAGGCAGTGTCATTTTTTTCTACTTATTCTTAATCTTTATGGTTATATATCAATGTCTATGCATTGTATATGTAGGTATTTATTTCAGTCTATTCAGTTTGTTTTTTTATGTGACTGTTCTTCTGCAGTAGGCCTGTCTAGAAATTCGGAGAAAACTGTCTCGTTTAGTCTTTTCTAAACCAATGACTGCTGTACTTGCTGCAGGGCTAGAAACACTGGGTTTGCTGTGCCTGGCACCAAGGTTTACTGTGGCTCGCACCAAAGTTTGTGTTTTGGTTGCTATAAGCTCCACCCCTGTTATTTGTTTCTAATTGACCCCTAAGAGACTAAGCCCGCTAACACTCACAGTGGTTCTCATAAAATGAGACCAAAGCAAGCCTCCTATGAAGGGTCCCAGAATGGAGAAGATGCCAAAAATCCACCTCTAACACACCTTTTCCATTGTAAAAACCATAAATTCAGAGGAATTTTCTTCATGTGGTATTGTACAGGCTTGGGAGAGGGACATTGTGGTTAAAAAGGACAGTTACTTTTACTGTCTAATTATGGTTTTTCTCTGCTCTGTGCCCAAAGTCGACCTTATAGCTTTGTTCCTGAGTTCTTAAGTATTCAGGGTGGTAATCTTGCCTCTGGATAGATACTAGGGTTTCTGTGGAAGGAGAAATGCCAGAAAACTCCTACTTCACCATTTTACTGATATTACTTCATCAGGACCTTCTAATTTTGATTTTACTTTTCAATCTATTTTTTCTAAAGCTTTTTTTTCTTCATTTTTCAAATATTAAATTATCCCAGTTGTTCTGTTAGAAAGCACTGTCTTATGTATGAACAGTGTCAGTGAAATTAGATATTCTCAGAATATTTAATGACTGCAACTAGAAATAATCCTGGCTCAATATCAATTTACAAATTTGATTGTTTTTTCTATGTTCTGAATTTTCTATCCTTTTTCTCTTTTCTTCTTCTTTGTTTTATTTATTTATTTATTTATTTGAGATAGAATCTCATTTTATCACCCAGGCTGGAGTATAGTGGTGCAATCTTGGCTCACTGCAACCTCCACCTGTCAAGTTCAAACAATTCTCCTTCCTCAGCCTCCCGAGTAGGTGGGACTACAGGTGAGCACCACCATGCCTGGCAAATTTTTGTATTTTTAGTAGAAACGGGGTTTCACCATATCAGTCAGGATGGTGTCAATCTCCTGACCTCGTGATCTACTGCCTCGGCCTCCCAAAGTGCTGGGATTACAGGCGTGAGCCACTGCGCCCAGTCCATTCTGAATTTTTTGTGTTCTACTTCGTAAGTCACTAGACATTCATTATTCACTATGGTAGCTACTATTACATGTGGCAATTGACCACTTGAAATGTGGCCAGTCCAAACTGAAAGGTGCTGTAAGTATCAAATGTGTACCAGGTTTCAAGAATTTTATATTAAAAAGAATGCAAAGGCCAGGCGCAGTGGCTCATGCCTGTAATCCCAGCACTTTGAGAGGCCAAGGAGGGTGGATCATGAGGTCAGGAGTTTGAGACCAGCCTGGCCAATATGGTGAACCCCGTCTCTACTAAAAATACAAAAACTAGCCTGGCATGGTGGTGCATGCCTGTAGTCCCAGCTACTCAGGAGGCTGAAGCAGGAGAATCGCTTAAATCTGAGAGGCAAAGGTTGCCATGAGCAAAGATCACACCACTGCACCCCAGCCTGGGTGATAGAGAGAAATTCCATCTCAAAAAAAAAAAAAAATTGCAAAATATTATGTGAATATCTTTATATTGATTATATGTTAAAATAATAATATGTAGGATATACTGTGTTATGTAAACTATATTGTTAAAATTAATTCTACCTATTTCTTCTTCCTTTTTAAAATGTAGTTACCAGGACATTTTAAATTGCAAAGAATTGCAAAGAGGCTCTCATTACATTTCCATAGGCCAGCACTGCACTTCTCTCTTACCACTCTTCATGTTCATTAACACATGAGGTATCATTCTCAACTATATTTGCTAATAATTTACTCTCCTCCCTTCTCCTGGCAATATTTAGCAAATATCACTGAATGTTTTCCAGGTCCCGTCTGTTGTGATTGTGCTGGACATATAATAGTGAAGAAAGCCAAATGAGTCCTCTGCTTTCACATGACTTCTGTTTTATAGGCAACACCAATGATATTAGGGCGGTCACCCCTGCCCACACACTTAGTTTCAGTCGTTACTGGACTAAAGCAATTGAGAAGAAGTACAACCCATTCTAATATGAGCTGCACTATTAATAGTTCACAGTTGATCATATGTCTTGTTATCTAAGTGTCTACAGTATCTCCAGTACAACGCTTCTCAGAGTTTGTAGAGTATGTGTGGCATTGGAAATTCAGAGGTGTTCTGAAAACAAAGAAACAGAAAGCACGTCTGTGGTCAGAGACATTTAGGGAATTCTGGGTTAAATGAAACACAACATGCCTCTTTCCTGCAGGACTTGTCAAGCTTTTGCTTTTGCTTTTCCAATGCAGTATTATGAAACTCTAAAAGCAGGATATCATGAAAGTTTTTAAACACATTTGACCAAGAATTCTGATTCTGGTAAGATTTTTTCCTGGCAATAACATTGTGCACAATAAAATTTTGGAGATGATGTTCAGTTCATTTCTTCCTCATCCCTCATTTTCACATATGCTGTCCTAGG
Organism: Papio anubis; assembly: GCF_008728515.1. NCBI lineage: Eukaryota > Metazoa > Chordata > Mammalia > Primates > Cercopithecidae > Papio > Papio anubis. Next base: position 67,023,417 of record NC_044991.1, read on the forward strand.
CTGGTTCTTCAGCAACTACCTCTCAAGTGTTGAAATCCATACTGGTCTTGTTTGTGCTTTGTGTTGCTGGGGCTACAGCTCTAAAACCATATTTCTGCTCTACTACCTGGCTCCACCTAAGTTCTGCTAGTTGAGGAAGACTAGAAGAAGAAGGCTTTCTACTTCCTGTTTCTTTCTGCCTCTTGTCTCTTAGCTATGTCCTAAGCAACACTTTCTCGCCCTAACAGTAGTAGTTCTTTCCTGTCTTAGCAGCTGAATCCAGCTGGGTTTTAAAAAATGACGCTTATAGAACTAGTGCCATAACCCCCATCCCCCAGTCAGCATGGGCCAATGTAGATCCCTCCTCAGTTGTTTGAGCCGCAGCTCCAAGGGTCTAAGTATTCATAATTAAAATCTCTTTCCTTTGTTCACACAGCTGTAGGGTGGTAGCTATTTATTACAGGTGCTACTTTTGGATACCACAGGGTGTTATCTTTGTCATTTCAGTTCTTCAACACAGTTCTTTATATTAAATTTTCTGTTAAAAGAATATATGCAGTTCTTTCTGACTCCTGATTATACCTGTCTAATATACTCCCTTTATTCTCCCCACTCCCTAGCCCAACAGTCTGAGTGGTAAAGCAGAAAGTGATTTGAATGAGAGCACATAAAGGATTCCAACATTAGCTCAGTCACTGTTTCTGGACTAAATTGAGCTGTCTCTGTTCTCAACTCTCAGAGTGAGCTCTTCTCGGTCTCCAGGAAGTTAAGGTCTAAGAAGACGAGCCTCCATGAAAAACAGACCTATCACCAGCCTACCCCTGCTGGCTTTTCCTGGTCTGTTTAGTCATGATGAGCTGATCTGAATTTGTCACATTTATTCTTCTCACTTGGAATCTTGTATCTACTACCTTGACAAAATCATGGAGAGAGACCATGACCACATTTTTATTATCTGATTGCCTTCCTGGAAATAAGGAGCTGTGACTGTCACTGGCTGGAAACTATAATTGTTAAACCTAACTGAAGGATTGAAGTCTGCTACATTCAGGAGTGTTTGGATCCTAGACCCTGATTTTGGCTTTTAATTCATGTCTTTCTCTACTGGCGCATTTTTGCGTACGTATGTATGCATGTTCATGTGTTGTAGGTCCTTCTGTGTCCATATATGCACACTTGCATGTACATGGGCATGTGCCACTGCGTAGGCATGTGTGTGGTATGTGTGTGTGTGTGAATATGTGCATGTGTGAATGTGCTTAGGATACACAAGACTATTTTCATACACAAGACTATTTTCACCACTATAGTATCTCACATAGGTTCTGTGCTAACAGATGCTCAAACATAGTTATTGAATGAATGAATGGATGCATGAAAGAATGAGTGCTAATGCTATCACAAAAAGGAATGAAATCTTTTCATTTCTTTATTTAAGGTGGGTCCAACTAGATCACCTCGGTTTAATAGACTTATAATACAAGTCACACAAGTAATTTTAAGTTTTCTAGTAACCACATTGAGGAAAATAAAAAGAAATAGAATAAATTAATTGAAAAATATTTTTATATAATCAATATATCCAACGTGTCATTATTTCAGAATAATGAATATAAAATAAATACCAATGAGATATTTGCATTTTTAAAAGACTTTGAAATTCAGTATATATTTTACTGTTATAGCACATCTAAATTAGGAGTAGCCACATTTCATGGACTCAATAGTCCCATGTGACTCATAGTTGCAGTTTTAGTCAGTTTAAGTCTTGTTAATATCCTTTGGACAATGGAGGAGTGGAGGATACTTTCTATTTTCTATTCTTCAAGTGTAGAAATAAGGAGTCTTCGGAATCTGGGCTACTTTTTGGATTTGAGAAATGTTGGTTGAGAATATGAATCTCTGATAAGCCCTAATTGATACAAAAGTTACGTGGTTCAGCTCACATCTCTTTCTCTGTCCTCCCATTCCAGTGTTCTGGAGTGGAACCAAACTAGGGCCCTATTCTGAAACCTGCTTTCCTTGTCCTAAAATCTGAGGCCCTTTGCTGGAAACATGTCTCTCTCTCTGGAACCTGATCCCATTCCGGAAACCTGTATCTCTTTCTGGAACTATCTACAACTATCTCTTTCCTCTTCAAGCTCAGCCATGAAGAAATTTTTTAAAAATAAAAAATACAAACACACACAAATAACAAGGAAGCATGTGTTATCTCCTTCTCTCTCATATCCTGCACCTTTAATGTCTCTGTATTAGATCAGATATTGCTCAAAATACAGGAGGCTGAAATTTCTACCCACCCTTTTTTTTTGAGCCAGAAATTCCCTAGGTTCACAATGTCATAATCCACCCCTATCGATACCCCATTTTATGGCTGTGACGGTGGTAGAAATTCACATGGCCTTAGTGGAAAGCCTTATGTCTCCTCTTCCCCCTGCCTCGTCCTCTCTGTTATTAGGTACAACAGAATCTCAGCGATGGCTCCATTGGCTTCAGACCATCTGCCCATTACATTACATACAATGTCTTTTTAAATTCTCTAAACTGGAGTAATTTTTAACAAGCGGGTGGTGGGGAGGACTTTACATATTTTTCATTAACGTATACTGTTAACTATGCCAGTAAATTATGGATAATTTAATTTAATTTAGGTTTAATGGCAACATTTTTCCTCACTAATGAAATGGTTATTTGTTATAAGGAAAATATTTATTGAAGTGGAATTGTGTGATCTCTCACATCATTATTAAACCTTGTTAAACCATTTTTAATTTCAATTTGGGTTTAATTAAGAGTCATTAAGCATTTTATTAAATCTAAATTAAATTCTAATGGAAATGGGATTTGCCAAAGAAGCAGTTGTGCCCTTTCTTCACTCTCAGTTCTCTCAAAGTGACATAGTTACAAAAGGACTCGGGATGAAGTGGAACTTCAATATTATTGATAAAATGGAATGAACAAAGGCTTTGTTACAGATTGATCATTCCAGAACTGCTTCTGACATACCATGAGACTTTGGACAAGTCATATCGTTTTTGTGATAATCACCTTACTCTTCTGTAAGATGAGGACTGTAGTAGAGTATCTATGGAAACAAAAGGACAAAGATTATATACCAAATGGATATTTAAAGTTTCTTTTTTTGTCTGAGGCATCTACAATTCCTTAGGAAATGGAATTTTAAAAACACATTTGTTGAAGAAAAAAAGAAAAAAGAAAAAAGAAACCGATTGTGACTAAAAAATACCAAAATACATCGAGTTGTCAATCTAAAGCCTGAATTCCAAAGACGATGTAGCTGGAGCAAAGACAAGGGAGTAAATTAGAGTTTAAGGAGCCCAACTTTGGAAAAGGCTGGACCAAGAAGACAGGAGCACAGGTCAACTGTGATGAGTCTTGTCTACCTGAAAACACATGGGAGGCCTCCACCTGGGTTTGGACCTTAAGAAACAGTTGGTTAACGTGAAGTCTGCATGACATGGATAGATCTTTCTTGGCCCATTATAGTGGAATTCAAAAGTAAATCCTAGTCCTATGTAGAGTCTTTGAATGGGACAAATATCAGTATTCATTCTTTCAATAAATTACCTCCATGGATCTCCTATATGCCAAGTCATGTTAGGGATATGGCAACCAACAAGCTCAGACAAATCCTCTTGGGACCTTTGTGACATAATGCTGGAGAAACACATGGCAACAACACACCACAAAATAACAAGTGCTATAATGAGAATATGGATAATGTGCTCTGTTAAGAGGATTGTCTGATGTGCCAATTATTAAATACTGACTCTGCGTGACTTACCAACATGCCATCCCTTTAAGAGTCTCTTCTCTGAATTCTACTTTAGATATTCACCAAAGTCTTGACTTAACTCTTGAATTCAATCGCACCTGCAGCTCCTAGAAAAAAAAAGTCATTTTTTTCCCGAATGACCCACCAGTTGGATAAGTCTCTACTTTTACCTGCTCAGGAGAGTTGCTGGAGTATACCTCTTCAAAAAGAAATATTCATCCTTGACATGACTTTTACTTCTTCTGGAATTAGTTCTTTAGAAATAGGTACAGGTCTTTATTTTTGACATATCTCAACCTTAGATGGAAACTTTTGCCCTCTTGATGTCTGAAGACAGTTTTCAACACATACCTAAGCCCAGGGAGGTTTTTTACCTCCCAGTACTTTTCTTTGCTTTTTATACATTCAGTAATTAGAACCAGAGGAAAACAAGGCTCTCAGTAACTTATAAAGGCCAAAGACAGCAAGGGGGCAGTCCCTGAATGGTTCCTACATTAACACTAAATGTATTTATTTTCATCAGCCTAACACATACTCATGTGCATATGTGCATATGTAAGTGAGAACAGAGGTATGCATGCACATGCGTGCAGACGCAGTTGCATAACTTCCATTTACCCATCCAGATCCATTCTACATCCATATCTACTCTGTTCTGTGATCCAGAAGTCTGACCAGTGTGGCCAACCTCAATGAGTCCTCTCAACTTCTGGCTTCTGGTTGGGGCCAGCAGAAAAATTCAGAGAGAAAGAAAAGTGAAGTGAAGTAATGTGTTCTCTCATCTCCCTTCCTGTGAGGTATCATGAGTGGCTTCATGTGTTGACCAAGATTACAGCTTCTGCCATATGACTGTTTTTCTCCAGGGGACTGCTCTCTGCCTTCATCCCTTCAGGTCTAGGGCAGTCACAGAGTTCTGGTATTGCTATCTCCAGGACACTACACTGTGGTGTGCCCCTGTGGTTACTCAGCAACCTGCTTATGCCTTTGTAAATTGTTGCTTTATTAAACACTTTTGAAGTTGCCGAGTTTGATTGTGCTATATGCTTTCTACCATGATCCTGATTTATAGACGTACACAGAAGCACTCAGATCAAAGGTCCCATTCGATGTTGAACTAGACTGCCTTTTCAGGGGCTTGGAATATTGCCTGACCTAGTGGCCAGTCAAGGTGCCTCTAACTGTGTTTCTAGTCAATCTGAGGTATAATAAAAGTGCTGGAAAGATCAGCAGACTTGATCCACTCCTTCACCATGTCTTTCTGCTCCCTGGAGAAGGTCAAGCTTTGTAAGTTTCTGTCTAATGCCTTCTTTTGTCTTCATTCCAGAAAAGGAGAGGACGGAGTGGCCCAGATGGAAAGCAGAAATGCAGACAGAGGCCTGTGGAAGAAGAATCTTAAAATAACTAAGCAACTTCAAGAAAACAAGTGAGGATTTATTGGAAACAACTGCCTTGCAAGAAGAAAAAAACACTCCAACTTAGTAAGAAAGATGAGAGGGTACAAAAACAAGTCAGATTAGAATCACTACAAGAAAATTAAAAAGAAAGAAAAAAAGAAAGGGGCTAGTCCTACAAAACGAAACAAATAAACTGCCAGAGAGCAAAAGTCCAGGATACCCAGGCCTCTGTCTTCCTTTTACCAGCCATGGGGTGATCTAAACTTATATATCTGAGCACTCACTGGCACTGAAAAAAAAAATCATAGAAGTAGAGTGAGGAGTAAGGAAGAAGACCAAGAACATCTTTTCACTGGTGTGAACTGGTGGAAAAATCAGGCCATCTCTTCAAGGAGTAGAATGATGACTTTATGGGGATATCCCTTAGGTACAGCCTGACACCCCATGCTAGCCTCATTCCCAAGACCAGCCTGGAAAGATGGATCAGGAAGCCGGGTCAACAGTTCCAGCTTTGACACTTACTAGCTATGAGACTGAAGAAGTTGTCCGATATCTTTGTCTCAGTTTCTTTATATGAAAAATGACAGGCAATTCATGAGGTTGTTGTGGAGACTAAAAAAAAGATTAAAAGTATTTCATTGTTATCTAGTATAAAATTAGGACTAAAAAAATTATTTTCTTTCCCTCCATCTCTTTCTTTTCTTCCCCTTTACTTCCTTCATTTTTCCCTGCCATCCTTCTCCTTTCAATCTGATGTTAAAGCTCTATACAGATATTCATTATTTTGCTATTGTTGTTGTTGATACTATTATTTTTGATACTACTATTATTTTGTTGTACAGTTTTTTTGTTTGTTTGTTTTGTTTTGTTCTGTTTTTTGAGATGGGGTCTCCCTCTGTCACCTAGGCCGGAGTGCAGTGGTGTGATCTCGGCTCACTGTAGCCTCCGCCTCCAGGGTTCCAGAGTTTCTCTTGCCTCAGTCTCCCAGGTAGCTGGGATTACAGGCACACGCTAGCACATGCCACCATGCCAGTTAATTTTTATATTTTTAGTAGAGATGGGGTTTCACCGTGTTGGCCAGGCTGTTCTCGATCTCCTGACCTCAGGTGATCTGCCCACCTCGGCCTCCCAAAGTGCTGGGATTACAGACGTGAGTCACGGCACCCAGCCTGTTGGGCAGTTTTATTTATCCTGTTTTGTTTTGTTTTGTTTTGTTTTGTTTTTGCAGAAAACTGCTGCCCTGAACTCCAAGAATCACCCATCCCTTTCCCAAGAACTTTATCTGGAAGGCATGACCCCGTCAAAGCCTACCCTGTAACCTGTGCCTGCATAATTCATGAGAAGGACATCCTGGGTGCTGGATCGACTGCTGACTGCAGTCCTAGTCTTTGTCAGGAATTACCCCAGCCTGAGAGAGATTAGCCTCTCTTCAGTCTTTTCCATCTACCTGGAATTCCACAACAAACTTCTGGGTTTTAATACAGTGTTTTGTCCTATTTTTAAACCAAATTCATTAGAAACCAAGAAAAAGAAGAGAAAAAATAAAGAGTGATATTTCCCAAAGTTAAGGCTTAATTTTGTTTTGTATTTGTTAGTTATGGGTGTTCTTGCTAATCAATTTGTCCAAGTTAGGGCTCAGGTGGAATTTTATTGCCAATCTGCCTATTGAGAACAAAGACCACCTTTTTGAGCACTCAATATTGAGATGGCATTTCCCCCTCTAGCTGACGGAATTGGGCAATGGATGAAGCAGTTCTGGAAAGGTTTCCTTCTGCCAACTTGGACACATTTTTTCTTTTTCCAGCCCAGATGAACTTCCTCATCTCTCCACTCTGATGATAAGCCCTGTTTAGGCTCGAGCTTTCATCTGCCTGGGTGGCATCAGAATTTGGGGAACATGTGACCTTAGCTCTTGTGTTTGGATGGCATGTGGCTGTGAGACTCTGCTAAAGTAAACAAGTTTTATATAATAGACAATGATGACAATAAAGATAGTAATATAAAAACAAGTTGTACAGGGCGTCTACTCTGCTGCACTAGAGACTCGGGAGAGATGACGTCTATTTCTCAGAACCATGGTGGTTAGGGATGGACCATTATCCCATTTCTTAGATAAAGAGGCCCGGGGGCTGCAAATCTTTACCCAAAGTCATGCACCCACAGCTAGTGAGAGGCAAAGCCAAGATTTTCTTTACATTTTGTGATCTTTCTCTCTCTCAGTGAAAATATTTGCGGTGGTATTTTTCTCGTTACCATACATTAAGCGCCGTTAAAATTAAGCACATTAAGCAAGTTTGCACAAGAAGGGAAAGAAGAGGAAAATGCAGAGGTAGCCAGGGGAGTAGAATGTTCGCTGGCCTTGCTGGGACTGTCCACTCTGGTAGAAAGTAAAGGGAGTCCTACAGGAGATGATGCAGCTCAGGTGCCTTCTAAGACACATTCCTGCCACCCACCTTGCAAGGCAGAGGCTTAAACTCTCGTCCTTTTGCTCTATTCATATCCACAATGCCTCTTAAGATCCTCTGGAGTCTTCCTCACAGACAGTATTTTGTCCTTTCCAGACCTTGCCTGGTGAAAATCATGTTAAGAGTGGTAAATAGAAAGATGAAGACTTCCAGTTCCTTCTGTTACTCTTCCACCACTTCTGTTCTGAAAAAGGAGACTTGCTCGGGTTTTAGCTGTCATCACTGCTCAGCTCATTTCCAATTTTAATGGTAGTGACAAGTCCTTTCTTTTTTCCTCCCTCTACTTGTGCTTTCCTCTTTCTCAGTATCCATTCAGTCCCCGCCAGGACTAGATTCACCGCCTTCATCTCACTCTCTGGCAGAGTTTGAACTATCTCACCTATTGCAGATATGGGGTGAAAGGCATGGTATGATTGAGACTGCAATGCAATGCATCCCCCAAAATTGTTTGCCATTCATTTAACAAATATTCACTGAGTCATAAACTGATTAAAAATTCAGGCTCTAGAATCAGATTGGCTGAATATGTAGTACAGCCCTGACATTGTTTAAACTATGTAAATCTTGAGGAAGTTACTAAAGCTTTCTAAGCCTTATTTACCTTTTCTGTAAAATGGGGATAGTAATGGGTAGGTGTTATTAGGATTAAATGCATGTCAAGCACTTGGCATGTTTGCCCAGCATAGATTTCGTGAAGTCAGAGATACCTTGATCTCTGCAAGAACTGTCTTTATGTATGTGTGTATGTATCTGAAGGAAGAGGGGAGAAACTGGAGTTTCTATGTGGCTCCAGCTCTGCATGGCTCCTCCTACCAACTGATGATTCTCTCTGAGCCTCAGTCTTCTCTTGTCATGGGATTAGACTTTCATAACTACATGAAATATTCAAAACTAATCTTAAATCAGTGTAACTGTTCAATACAATGATATCTTGCGCTCTATATTCCTGTTTTATTAACCTATCAGGGAGGCAGATCTAGGGGCCTGTATCTGGGTTTTAAAGAAGCCACTAGGAATTGCTCCTCTGATGTTTCCATTTTAAGGCCTCTGTTTTGCAGAGCTCTAGCTCTAGAGCAAGAAAAATCCTACGGTTTCTCTTACAGGTTTCAAAGAGACGGTGTTCACCTCTGTGTGCTTCAAGATATGGTTAACATAGCAGATGTACAGTACTCTTAGTGGGAATTAGTTCAAGATTAAATATTTCAGAGCCTAAAGAGTAAGATGTCAGTGGTTCTGGCTAATAGATCTAAAATAGCAAGTAAATCCTGCAGTGGTTCAAATGCTGGATAAAAGAGCTTATCTGCAGCCAGGCACAGTGGCTTACACCTGTAATCCTAACACTTTGAGAAACTGAAATGGGTGAATTGTTTGAGCCCAGGAGTTTGAGACCAGCCTGGGCAACATGGCAAAACCCCATCTCTACAAACAAACAAACAAACAAATAAAACACATCCGGGCTTGGTGGGACATGCCTGTAGTCACAGCTGCTTGGGAGACTGAGGTGGCAGGATGGCCTGAGCCCAGGGAGGTCGAGGCTGCAGTGAGCCGAGATCTGAACTTCAGCATGGGTGACACAGCGAGACCCTCTCTCAAAAAAATAAAAAGAGAGAGAGCTTATCTGCATTATCTCCTGGCTCTCCCCACAACTTACATACTTACAGAAGCTTGGCATTTTACCTCCTGAATGCCCAGGATACTATGCATACATTTCCCTCCGTGCTGATAGGTGTTGCTTTGGGAAGAGGAAGATCACAGCACTTTGCTGAGAAAGATTAGAATCAGCGTGGGGAAAATTCTGAATTGGGCACAGAGGGCTCAGGCTGAGTGTGGGAAAGGGGGATTCAAGGACAAGGATGGACCAGGAAGGTTATGCATTCAGGCCTGAGACTCATTTCATCAGCCTTGGGTACAGGATGTGTGCGCATATAACCACACATAAATCTAGATTAAGAAGAGACAGACAAATTTTCCAACACTCGTAGGCACAAATCAGTTCATTTATTTATTAATCTACAGAACAAGCATTTATTGAGTACTTTCGATGAGCTGGGCTCTGTGTCCAGAGATTTCTCATCTTGGTCTGCTTCTCAAAGCTTTAGTTAGGCCTTCCATGGGTGCAGCTGTATGCCAGGCTCAGGAAACCTGTCTTTCTGAAAAATACATATTTTTTTCTTTTAAAGGAAAGGAGAAGCTAGTTTTTAAGGAACACAAGGAAATCAAAGAAACCAGAGCAAAGTACAGGATGCCATATTCCTAACAGCAGGAAGGAAACAGGGTCTTGTACCTTAGTGATCCCCGAATTCCTCAGGGTGGAGCAAACGCAGAAGGGCTCCAGGGCCATCTGCATCTGAGATTTTCATTATTGCATCCTCTCTATCTCTTCTGTCCTGTATACACCGGTAATTAAACTGATAATGAGAAATGTACATCTATGTGTCAGGATAGAGTGAGTGGGGCCATGGGGGTCATTGTCGGAAGGGACAGAATGGGTGCGCTCTGCCATGTGTGGACCACCATCACTAAAATGGACAGTTGCAGTACCAAAAAAGAACCATAGACAGAGACCGTAGACGGGAAGGACCCATACTCTCTTGGGAAATATGTACTGCAGCAAAGAAGGGTCACTTACTGCTATAAATTTCCCTCTACGTACTGCTTTAGTAGTATCTCACAAATGCAAATTTTAATGTATTGTTTTCCTTTTCACTTAGTTCAAAGTACTTTATTTTGATTTCTCCTTTAACCCAGAACGTATCTAGAGGCATGTTATTTGTGTTCAGATATTTCAGATATTTCTGTTTTTCATTTTAATTTGATTTTATCATGGTCAAAAAACATATTTTATATAACTTTAAAATTTTAGGCCGGGCGCGGTGGCTCACACCTGTAATCCCAACACTTTGGAAGGCTGAGGCGGGTGGATCACAAGGTCAGGTGTTCAAGACCAGCCAGATCAACATGATGAAACCCTGTCTGTACTAAAAATATAAAAAGAAGCCGGGCATGGTGACATGCACCTGTAATCCTAAAGGATTGTGTGAGGCAGGAGGCTGAGGTAGGAGAATCACTTGGACCTGGGAGGTGGAGGTTGCAATGAGCTGAGATTGTGTCACTGCACTCCAGCCTGGGCAACAGAGGGAGACTCCATCTCAAATAAAATAAATAAATAAATAATTTAAAATGTGTTAATTTAATATAATAATTTGAAGACTTGTTTGATGGGCCAGAATATGGTTTATCTTGGTAAATATTCTGTGTTCGCTTGAAAAGAATGTGTATTCTATTGTTCGTTGGAATGTTCTCTAAACATCAATTCAGTCAAGTAGTTTATAGTGTATTGTTCACTTTTCTCTGCATTTACTGATTTTCTGTCAACCTCTTTATCAGTTATTGAGAGAGAGTTATTGCAGTCTCTAGGTTTCTAACTGTAATTGTTGATTTGTCTATTTCTTCTTGTTGTTTAGTCAGTTCTTTTTTTTTTTTTTTTTTTTTCATTTTTTCCAGAGATTAAAGTCTCACTCTGTCACCCAGGCTGGAGTGCAGTGGTGTAACCTCGGCTCGCTGCAACCTCAGTCTCACTGGTTCAAGTGATTCTCCTGCCTCAGCCTCCAGAGTAGCTGGGATTACAGACTTAATCTGCCATGTCCAGCTAATTTTTGTAATTTTAGTAGAGACAGGGTTTCACCATGCTGGCCAGGCTGGTCTCGAACTCCTGACCTCAAGTGATCCACCCACCTCAGCCTCCCAAAGTTCTGGGATTACAGGTGTGAGCCATTGCACCCATCCTATTTAGTCAGTTTCTGATTTTTGTGTTTGAAACTTTGTTATTGGGCATGTGATATGATTTGGCTGTGTACCCACCCAAATCTCAACTTTAATTATATCTCCCAGAATTCCCACCTGTTGTGGGAGGGACCCAGGGGGAGGTAATTGAATCATGGGGGCTGGTCTTTCCCATGGTATTCTTGTGATAGTGAGTAATTCTCACAAGATCTAATGGGTTTGTCAGGGGTTTCTGCTTTTGCTTCTTCCTCATTTTCTCTTGCAGTTACCATGTAAGAAGTGCCTTTCACCTCCTACCATGATTCTAAGGCCTCCGCAGCCATGTGGATCTATAAGTCCAATTAAACCTCTTTTTCTTTCCAGTCTCAGGTATGTCTTTGCCAGCAGCATAAAAACAGACTAATACAGCATGTAAATGTTTGGGATTGTTATGTCTCTTATGAATTTACATCTTTATCAATATAAAACAATTTTTTTCTATCCTTGGTAAAATTTCTTGCTCTGAAATTTAGTCTGATATTGATGTAATCATTGCAGAATTTTTTTAAACTGGAATTTAGAACACTTTTTATATTTTTATGTTTTAGAACACTTTTTATATTTACAGAAAATTTGAGAAGATAATACAGAAAGCTCTTATATACTTCATGCTATGGAATGAATTGTGTTCAACAAAGAAGGTATGTTGAAGTTTTAACCTCCTCAAAATATGACTTCATTTGAAAATAGTGTAATTGTAGACAACTATTCTAAGTTTATTTTCAAATAACACTAAACCACTTCAAGGATAATGCAGATATCTTAAACAGAGTATTGTCACTTCTTCCCTCCAGTTCCTTATAAAATTTTTGTCATTCATTTGTCTATATGCTATAATTATTCAATACATATTACTATTTTTCCTCTTAAATTGTTAACTATTAGATCAATTGCAAATATAAAAAATAAAAGGTTTAATTTTGCCTTCATTCCTTCCTTCCTGGATGCTTTTCTTTTCTAAGGTAAATCCAAAATTCTGACTTATTTTTCTTCTCTTTCAAGAACTGCTTTTAATATTTCTTGCAAAGAACGTCTGTGACTAAATTTCCTCAGTTTTTGTATGTTTAAGAAAGTCTTTATTTCTTCTTCATTTTTTATTTTACTCAGGTAAAATTTATATAACATAAAATTAACCATTTTAAAATGAACTTCACTTGTTATAGTGCTTTTGTTTCCTTTTTGATCTTTCTTAGAGTTTCCATCTCTCTACTTGCTTACATTACCCATCTGTTCTTTCATGTTGTCTACTTTTTCTCTTAAAGCATTTAACATATTAATTATAATTATTTAAAATTATCTGCCTGATAATTACAAAACCTGTGTTATATTTGATTCTGATTCTGATGCTTGTTTGTCTCTTCAATTTTTTTTTTTTTTTTTTGCCTTTTAGCATGCCATGTATATTTTTGTTGAAAATTAAACATGACTTATTGAGTAACAGAAACTAAGGTAAAAGGCCTCTTATGTACATTGCTATGGAAATCGAGCTAGGCATTGGCTCTGCTTAATGTTTTCTTTATCTATGGGTATTAAAGATTTCAATATCCTCTGGTGTCCTTGATTGTTTTTTTCCTTTTTTGTGTTTGAATTTTCCTAAAAGCTCCTTTTTAATAGTCTGTGCCTTGCAGTTCTGTTGACTGTAATTCAGTGTTATTATATGAAAGTTTTGACGACAGGGTGGTAAGGTATACATGTTCTATAATGCTATGATTAAGTCTCAGTCTTTTAATGGGCTTCTGTCTTTGAGCTGTGACCTTCACAAGTGTATCTCAGTGTTTTTTTCCCTTATTAGGTAAGACATGAAGGGTAGAGGGTGGAGAATTGGAGACATTTCCCTTACTGCACAGTGGATAAGGCTTTGGTAAAGTCTTTTCTCTTGCCAAGTAGACTTGTCTTATGGAGAATGCTCTGGGCATATTTTAAAGTAGTTACTTTATCCTTCCTTCTGCCAGAAATGTAAGGCTTTTCTCTTGCCTCTTTACTGTGAGAAATGGGTAGGTTTTCTGTTATTTTCAGGAGGTAAAAACCCAAGGAAGAGTAGAGACTTCCCAAAGACTGCAGGCCTTAGGAATTCCTCACTCTCAAGCTACTTTACACTAAGATTCTATCTATTCATTAAAATTATCATTTAAGCATTACTATCAGCTAATGGCTCCAGCTACTTCTGCTCCAAGTAAGCTAGTCATGGCTGCACAACCATGTAGTTTCTTATCTCTCCAGATTTCTTGGTGGTACTTTGCCCTGTGACCTCAATTCGCTGATGGATTCAAAAAAACTGTCATTGATTTTCGGGTTGTTCAGGTTTCTTTTTTTCTTGTTGTAAGAATTGAAGCAATAACTTTCAAGATCTTTACATGTCAGAGCTAAAAGCCAGTATTTATTTCACTGGTGTTAGTATAATATATCCTTTCCCATCATTTAACTTTTAGTCTATTTGCATCTTTATATTTTCATTTTTTTTGTAGGTAACATTTAGTTAGGTTTTGTTATTTTATCAAATCTGACAATCTCAACCTTTTAATTTGAGTGTTTAGGTCATTTACATTTAATATATTTATTAATATAGTTCAGTTTAAATCTATTATCTTTCTCTTTGGTTTCTGTCTAATTTATTCTCTTGTTTTTTCTTCTACCCTCTGTTTAATTAATTGAGTACTTTCTGTTATTGCATTTTATATTCTTTAGCTCTTATCTATAATTACATTTTAGTGGTTGCTTTAAAGTTTATAGTTTACAGTATATATTCTTAACTTACCACAGTTTACCTTCAAGTGATATTATATACTTTGCATGCATTATAAGAACCTTAAAATAGTATACTTGTTTCATTTCTCTGGGCTTTTTTTTTTTTTTGATGGAGTTTCACTCTGTCTCTAGGGCTGGAACACAGTGGCACAATGTCAGCTCACTGCAACCTCTGCCTCCCAGGTTCAAGCAATTCTCCTGCCTCAGCCTCCTGAGTAGCTGGGATTACAGGTGCCCGCCACTAGGCCCAGCTTTTTTTTTGTATTTTTAGTAGAGATGGGGTTTCACCATATTGGTCAGGCTGATCTCGAACTCCTGACCTCGTGATTGGCCCGCCTCGGCCTCCCAAAGTGCTGGGAATACAGGAATGAGCCACTGACCCTTCTCTGAGCTTTTTGTTATTGTGTCTAATACCTTTTAGTTTTATATGTGTTATAAAGTATGCATCACATATTTATTATTTTGTTTAAACAGCCAATTACATCTTGAAGGATTTAAACAATAAGAACAAAATCTTACATATTTGTCCACAAACTTAATATTTCTTGCGCTATTTCTTTCTTTCTTTAAATCATGTATATTTGGCAAAATAATAGTCTTTTACCTCCATGATGTCAATGTCATAATTTCCAGACCCTTTGATTATGTTAACATATATAACAAAAGAGATTTTGCAGATGTGATCAAAGTTAAGGACCTTGTAATGGGAGCTTATCCTGGGTTATTCAGAAGGCCCTCACCTAATCACCTAATTCTCTAAAAGGAAAGAACCTTTCCTGGCTGAAGTCAGAGGCTGAGGTCAGAGGAAGATGTGACTATAGAAAAATGATCATAGGATTGCAATATTGCTGGTCTTGAAGACGGAGGAAGGATGTGGGTTACATCTAGAAACTGGAAAAGGTAAGGAAACAGATTATCCTCCAGTACCTTCAAAAAGAAACACAACCTTGCCAATATCTTGATTTTTAGCCTAATGCTCTCTGTGTCAGACTTATGATCTATAGAACTAGAAGATTAACAATTTTTTTTTAAGCCACCAAGTTTGTGGTAACTTGCTATAGTAGCAATAGAAAACTAATACATGATGTATCATCAGTGAGAATACCATCACCCACAAGAGGGTGAAATTGGTACTTGGATGCCAGCATACTTTTTTATGTGTAAATATTACTTTTTCTGTGTAAAACACAAATATGCAGGCAGTGCATAAACAGATATACAGTGTATCTGTGGCATTAAAACTTTATGAGTTGGTAATCAGGAAAAAAAGTCTAAAAAGACTCCTTGGGGATGATAATAAGAAACACTTGAGAAACACTGGCTCAGATGCATATTTTCATCTGCATTATTTTCCTTCAGCCTGAAATATTTCCTTTATTGTGTCTTGTGGTGTAATTTTACCATCTGTAGGTGATAAATTATTTCAGTGTTTATATGTCTGAAAAAATCTTTAGTTTGCTTTCATATTTGAAAAAAAGTTATTGCTGGGTATAGAATTCTACATTGACAGTTTTTACCCCTTTTATTACTTTAAAAGTTTGTTGCACGGTCTTTTGTTTTTCTTGTTTCTGACATAAAGTTTACTGTTATCCCTAAACTTGCTCTTCTGTGTTTAACATGTCCTTTTCCTTTGTCTATTTTGAAAGTTTGTACTGATCACTTGTTTTGAGAAATTTGGTTATGCTGTGCTTAGGGGTAGTTTTCTTTGTTTGGTGTTTATAGGGCTTTTCAAGTCTGCACATTTATAGTTTTAATCCAACTTGGAAACTTTTGGGCAACTGTTTCCTCAATTTTTATTCTCCTCTTTTGGGTATTCCAATTTAGTGTATATTAGGTCACTTAAAATCGTCCTATAGATCACTAATGCTTTTCTTCATTTCTTTTTTACTTTTTAAAGGTATTTGATTTTGCATCATTTCTATTACCAAGTCTTCAAGTTTACTAATGTTTCTTCCAGTTATATCTAAGCTACATACATTATAGATTTTTCTCTCAAACATTTTAGATTTTATCAATAATATTTTGGTTTATATTTATATTTATCCTGTCTCTACTTATTTTTTTTTTTTAAAACAGAGTTTCACTCTGTCTCCCAGGCTGCAATGCAGTGGCCCCATCTCAGCTCACTGCAAGCTCCACCTCGTGGTTCACGCCATTCTCCCGCCTCGGCCTCCTGAGTAGCTGGTACTACAGGCGCCTGCCACCACTCCTGGCTAATTTTGTTTTTGCATTTTTAGTAGAGACGGGGTTTTACCATGTTAGCCAGGATGGTCTTGATCTTCTGACCTCATGATCCGCCCACCTTGGCCTCCCAAAGTGCCAGGATTACAGGCATGAGCCACCACGCCCGGCCGACTTACTTTTCAAACATGAGAAAAGTTATAATGTCCTGTGTCCTTGCTTACTAATTTTAATATCTGTGTTGATTCTGGGAAGTTTTAATTTATTGATTTTTTTCTTATTATTTTAGTTTTTGTTTGCACACCTGGAATTCTTGATTGTGTACCAGATATTGTGAAGTTTGCATTTTTGGATGTTTGATGCTTGCGTGTGTGTGTGTGTATGTTCTTAACCTTTGTTCTGAGTAAGATTACTTGAAAACTGTTTGGTTCTTTAGAATTTTGTGTTTTAAGATTTGTTAGGTGAGACCAGAACATTGTTTATTCTAGGACCACTCTTTCTCCAGTACTGAGGCAAGAACCTATGTTGAGAAAAATAAGAGCATTTCTTTAAATTCATTAAGAAAGGGTGTTGTTATTGATCAGCTGTGTCAATTATGGAAAGCAGATGGAAGAGGTAGAGCATGTACCCATTATCTGCACTCTATATTATGTAAATTCATGTGATAATCAAAAATGATTACCCTGGAATTTTCCCAAGATACTGAGATACTGCAAGTAGGGGGGCATCATGGAAGATGACTGAGATTATTACTCACATTTTAAAATGAGTAAGGTTCAAAGAGGCTAAATGACTTTTTAAATTCAATAAGACTTCAATGCAAGAACCAGGGTTTGAATTCCATTTAACCCCATTTTTAAATAGTCAATTGAATTGGAGAGATGGCAGCAAAATGACAGACAATGAAAGTGATATTGGGGCTTGACAAGTGTATTTCACTGTCCCTCAACTACATTATGTAGATTGCTGTGTCATCTACCCATTCTAGGTGAGGACCACACATGGAAAAGGGAGGCTGAGAATATAAGACATCAGCAGAGTGTGGATCTGATGACTGTGTTGGAACTAATGGAAGATAGATGATTTGAGAAGTAAAGGAGATGACTGGGCACTGCTGGGAATGTTTTGAAGGCACATCTGGGCTAAACAGGGAGTATCATGAGTGATTAGCAGTATTTGCTTTGAGCTTGGTCAAGGTAAGGGAGTATAAATGAAGGCCGTTATGTTAACAATCTAGGTTTCTTTCCAAAATATCATGACAAAGACCTCGGTGGATAAAATTGTGCTGGTTATATAACATTTTTGTTTGTTTATTTGTAGTTAGTTTGAAATTTTCTAGGTGAAACAATTTCCCCCTTATTCCGAATGTTTTCCAAGGGACTACTGATGTTAGTCTTCCACTCCCTTGCAGCAGGATGGACAGATAACCACAGAACCCATCAAAATTCTTCTCTGGAAATGATATATATATAGAGAAAGACACATAGAAATATTTATATAGAGATATACACATATTTTCTATATGTAATACATATATTTTTATAGATTAAAAGATTTTATATATTGAAATATATACTTTTCTCTATATATATTTATAAATACATAAATTATATTTATATAAGATAATATAATATAAATATGTAATAGAGAAATATATATGCAGAATATAGAGAAAATACATATTTTCTATTTTCTATATATATTCTTTACATATAAATATATATAGAAAATAAATATTTCTCTATATATTTCTACATGTATTCTATATATATTCTATATATTATATAGAAAAATATATATTATATATTAAAATATGTAATATATATTTAAATACTTTGTTTATACATGTATAAAATACTTTTATATATAACAAAGTATTTCTATAAAAGTAAATATTTTTTATATATTTCTATATATTCTCTCTATATTTCTGTCTAATATAGAAAATATATCTATTATTAAAAATGCATAATATATATTTTTATAGAAATACTTTGTTTTGGTTTGCTGAACTATAAAAATATGTCAGGGGCTAACAGTGAGCATCTCCTCTAGTTTCGTGGTGGAGAAGATGATGATGGTAGAGAGTCTGGACTAAACCACATTTGAAATATAAAAAATATACTTGAGAATCTCAATTGAGCCATTCCTGAAACTAACGTGAACTTCCTTGTTATATAGGCCAAACAATTCCATTATGTTCTTAAACCAGTATCTTAGTTTGGTTTCCCCAGAAGCAGACCTTGAGACAAGGATTCAAGTGCAAGTTCTTTATCTTAGAGCTAATACTAGGAAATAACAGTATGAAGAAGAGAAGCAAGACAAGGAAAGGAAGAGAGTCACTAAAAACCTTCTTATCCAGGAAGTAACCACAATACATAATTGGAGCGCAATCTCTTTGGGAAACCTTAGGAGCCAGTATAAAAATGTGTCTGCAAATTATCCCACTTGTGGAGAGGCAGGGTGGGGGTATCTATGTACTATGCCCTTTAGTCAGTTATTGAGTTGTAATCCCAGGAGATATCCATTCCTGGAAGTTGTGGCTGCCTCATGGGTGGGTGGCAGCATGGGTTCATAGAGCCAGAGGAAGCCCTCAGGCAATGAAATGCAGGGCTGGCCAATTTAAGTTGGACTAGCGTGGACTGAGGTGAGGGTGAAGAGACTTGAGTGTCACAAAGGAGAGGTCTGTCACAGCTTTACTGAGTCGAATTTCCATCACCTGCCGCAGAGTGCTGGGAAAATTCAGTGCCCTTCATGTGCTCTCAGACCTGGTCCATGCCACCATCCAGCTTTGTAGAGAAGGCAGCACTGTTTCCCTTTCTTGAAGGATCACCCTGCCCGCTAGGTGGCATGTGTGTGCACCCCAAGCTCTAGACAATGAGAATGGAACTCAGTCGCCTCTCTGCAGAGAATCCTTATGAAGATCAGATGAGGCTTTCATTGCAGGAGGCCTTATACTATTTACCCACTGACAACTTCTTTCTCATGAAAGTTTGTTTTCGGGGTTGTGCCCTGCCTAATGTGATCTGTTTATTTTTCTTGAGTAAGAACCAGCTTTGGCTTTTAGGGTTTGGCCTCAGTTGTATTTCCCATTAGTCATTTTCCCTGCAATAAATGTTGTTGGCTGTAAAGTTGGAGTCCTTTTAGCACAACTGGGAGGGGCTTGAGGCTCCCAGACAAATATTGGTCTTTTTCTAGAGGAAGCAAAAAGAATAGCATGAGGTAAAGGAGAGTGTCTGAAGTAACTATAGTTTTGATATGCTTAGATTTTACCTCCACCTCTTATTCTTTACCCACCCAAATCTTTGACACTAGAACATGAGAAGGAAAATGAGGCAGGCAGGCAGGAAGTGATGGTCATACAAAATTAGGCTGGAGTGATGGGCAGGAACCATCTCCATTAGTTCTAAGATCAACCCAAGGAAGGTCATGTCCTCAAGGAAGGATGGATCATTCCCACATTCAAACTGTAAACACCACCGTCTCACTTTTTATAACGGCTTTCTTATGAGCTCCTGAAGTTGAGTATTAACTGGCAAATGTGATTGTGGACCACATTCCCTCTCCTCTCTTGCCCCAGACCCTGCCAACACCACAACCTTCATCAGATCACACCCAATCAGAGAACACTTAGTGTAGATACTAAGAGTTGGGAGTGCATTGTTCAAAAGCTCTGATCTTTGGCAAAGTTCACTCATTAAGTCTGTTTTTTAAGCATCTGATCCATTCCAGGGACCATTTTAGATACCTGCAATAAAGTGATGAACAAGAAAGACAGTCTCAGTCTCCTTATGAAACTTCTATTCTGATTAGATAGGCAGAAGACAAATAAGAAAGACATTAATTCAATAGTTATGCAACATTTCTGTGCCTTAGTTTCCACAAACATATGTGAAATGGAGTCAGTAAAAACATCCATCTTGTGTTGTAAGAGTCAGATGACCTAAGACAGAATCAATGGAAGAGACCCCAGCTTACTGATCATTGCTCCCTATGTATGTATTCTTTGGTAGAGGCTGAATTCTAAAGGTTCTGGCCAGCAAAGCCCTAAATCCCAACATGCTTGAATCAAATGAATTCTGCAAGGGGCTGGCACAGAATAGGGAATGCTTCTTGTGCTCTGGGTACAAACCCTAAGCCAGGTGTACCTGGACATCATTTTCTAGGATGCACAAAGAGTCTTCATTCATTTATGCCTTGCACATGTCAGAAGGCAAGAGAGGCTCTGGGCCTCAGCCTTGCCATTCAGACCCAGCTCCTTACTGGTACAACCCTTCCATATTCCTTACTCGGAGGGCCTGGGAGCATGGTCTGCAATGCCCAGTGGTGTCTGGATGTGCCTCCAGGTTCAGACATTAGTATCCCTGCTTTTTCTGGTTTTCATTTCCTTTTCTTGTGTGCTAGGCTTTTGAAATACATATTGCAGCCACTTGTTGCCCTGTTTTCTAAGCTGCCTTGAACTGCTGCCAGAGGCTGTTGCCAGAGGAGCTAATGACTAAGTCACTCTCCTTTTGGCCTCTGGCAGGACTGGAAATCCACTTGGGGATGGGGTAGCAAAGGCCCAGCCATCCTGAACCAATCAGGAAACCACAATAAAAGTGCCGACCAGGGAGTCAGTCACTCACCCTCAAAGCTCAGCGCTGAGCTCAGCATCGAGGTGTCCACCAGGCTGGGGATGCTCTAGTTTGCTTCTGCAGAACCACATCAGAAGCAGAGACTCAGGCACAAAGGCAAGACCTTCAGAGAAGCCTTGGGGGGTATCCTAGGGTCAACAGGAAAGAGAAACTCACTGTGTTTCTGAGCCAGGAAAGACAGAGAACAGCAAAGCAACACCAGGCTGTGAGCCAAAGATGGCAAACCCAGGTGGAGTAGATTATGAATAGCAATAATAAATAACAGTTAACAGCTATTTTGAACTTACTTCATGTAAGGCCTTATCCAAACACTTTTAAAGTCCTACCTCATTCAGTTCTTCCAATAACCCTATCAGGTAGGCTTTATTATTTTTCTCACTTTCAGAATAGGAAACTGAGTCACAGACAGATTCAGTTTGCAGTGGCCCAATGTTGTCCCAGTGATCCTCTCTTACAGGACAGTTGCAATCCTCCTGGTCAGTAATCCTGATTTCAAAATGCATTTCCCAGGTGGTTTATTTGTTCAGGTATATCCAGCACTTGTACTGAGAGCTCAGGATAGAGAAGATAAGATAAGACAGTCCTGGTCTTTGTCTGGCTGATTCTGATGGCCACAGCATCTCCAGCCACCCATTTTGACCTGTTCTTGTTTTCACCTTTGTTTTCCATCATTTTTGGGAATTTATATTAAACTATTAGGTTGGTGCAAAAGTCATTGTGGCTTTTGTCCTTAATTTCAATGGCAAAAACCACAATGACTTTTGCACCAACCTAATAGTTTCTATTTTCTGGCCATCTCCTACACCTTCATTTCTCTTGGATTTGTTGTCACCTAGGATGTGCCTTTCCCCTATCTACGAGTTTTGCTCTTTTGAGTTCTGCCTGTCCTTCGAGTATTACCTACAGTATCCAATGTTGCTGCCTTCATTAAACTTTTCATAAGAACCCCAACCTCAGGTCTTCTCTCTCCTCTGAACTGAGAGGATGAACACTTGGCAGCAAGTTTAGGGATTTTTACCTCATACTTCCTTGCATTGTCCATTTCCTTTATAACTGAAGAGAAGTGGCTGTATCTCATCGCTCTTTCAGTTTCTTCCATATGCTATTATGGAGTAGTTAAAAATAGCTTATGGATTAAGGAAGTAATTTAACAAAAAGGATATGATGGACAGGTTCTAAGGGGGCACAGTGATCCCCATCTCCTGGTATTCATGTCATTGTGTAGCCTTCTCCCCTTGAGTGTGGGCAGAACCTGTGACTTTCCTCTAGCCAGTACAGTACAGCAACACTCATGGGCTGCCACGTCCATGGTTAGGTTATGTAAGGTTGTGAATTTCATCTTGTTAGTAGACTCTTACTGGTTTTGAAGAAGCAGGCATCCATGTTGGGAAGGCCTACATGGCAAGGAAGTGAAGGCAGCCTACAGCCAATGAGAAACTAAGGCTGTCAGCCCCACAGCCATTAAAGAACTGAGTTTTGCCATCAACTCCATGAGGCTAGAAGCAAATCCTTCACAGTGTAGCCGTCAGATGAGAACTCAACCCTAGTTGACGGTTTCATTATACTTTCAGACACCCTGAGCCAGACAACCCGTCTAAACTGTGCCCTCATGGCTTACCCACATAAATTGCAAGTGATAAATGCATGTTGTGTTAATCCATTATATTTGTGGTAATTTGGTACACAGTGATGGATAATACAGGAAGGTTCAGCAGACAAAGCCTTTTTGGAAGAATTCAAATGGATTGAAAAGTGTAACTAAGGAAAGCAAGAGAGTAAGGTGACATTTGAGGCTGGGACAGTGTGTAAGCAGTGGCTTTGTGGAAGGTTCACAAAAGAGTTCCAGGCAGACCTGGAGATGTAGACAGGAAGCTAATTGGGGAGGCCTTATAGCAAAAAGAAGAAAAAAAAATACCAAGCCAGAAGAAAGAAAAATGGTGATAATGTAAAGAAATTGTGATAGTGAGAGGAGTGTACCTCCATGAACATTGAGAATGAGATAAGATGGAGATGCTTCATTCATACCAGATGGCCTTTACCTTTGTATAAATGCAGGTTCTCACGTTATCTGCTGAAAGCAAGACAGGAAAAGCGTTTCCTAGTGTAACAATACTATTGATGACAATAAGTCACCATTTTACATCTCACTTAGACCTCACAACCTCCTTACGAGAGGTTTTATTTCCATTCACACTTTATAGATAAAGATTAAAACATTCAGAGAGATTAAGTTACTTGCTGATTGTCACCTAGTTCAGATGTGGCAGAATTTGGAAACAAACTCAGGTCCTAGAGCCATGATGTCATGCTGAGGTTCTGGAACATTTTTCTGCAGATGCTGTGGGGAACATGTGCTCTTTGCCAGTGTTGTTTTACTGCTCTGTGTCAAGAGTGCTTTGGGGACAGTGGTAGAATACATGATGGGTTTAGACTCAGAAGGAGGAAGTGGTAGAAAACACAATGGGTTTAGACTCAGGAAGAGGAAGTGGTAGAAAACAATGAGTCTAGCCTCAGGCAGAGGAAGTCTAGCAGGAGATAGAAACAGGCAGAAGAGAGGCTCTTTTATTGAGAAGATACGAAGTAATCTAGTATATCAAGGTAAATATTTCAGGAGGTGGAAGACAACCAGTGTGGGAAGGTTGTAGCCACTGGAGCATCTGCACACAGGAAAACATGAGCTTCCCAGAGACTTCAGATCAGAAAGCCTAGCTGAGCTGTGAGAGAAGATGGAAGATGAAGGCCTGCCTCCAATTATAAAGCAGATCATAGAGTAAGATGGTGAATGGAGATATATAGGTAAGGGATACAGGAAACCTGTCCACTTCATTCAAATAAACATTGATATAAACGTTCATAGATTAATTGAATCTTTCACTGTGATTCCAGGACAAGGCAGTGCCATCTCTGAAATAAAAGCCTCCATTTTCTGTTTCTGTCTTTATGAGTCAAGTAGTTGTTATCATGTTTTTAGAAAACAAATGTAGGCTTCAAATTCATAGTTACTCCTGCCTATTCAATGAAAACAACAATCATATGTCAAAATGATCCAGTGTCATGATGGTTTAGGATGGACTGAGTTGGCATGAGAGTTTACCAAGGAGGATGCAAGCATTTTCTAACTTTCAGAAAAAGAGTGATTGTGTGCTCACCTTTTTGGCATAATCCTGGGGTACTGAGAACCAGACCTCATGCGATACTGAGAGAACCACTAAGAAGGCAGCTACGATGTTTCTTTCGTATTTTTTCTCAATGCCTAGCTCTGTGTTTGATGTCTAGTAGGCAACTTATAGAAGCATATTGACAGAATGAATGAGTAGGGCATGATTTTGTATGTTCCTTTGCTCAGTCCCTTTGCAGTCTATTTTAGATAAACACACATTCTAGTGAGTACCAGGAATTAGACAGCACATATGCATTTCAGAGACTGAGGGTATGAGAAGTCCAGACTCCTCTCCCAGCTCTTCTCTCCACTTACAGAGGAATCCAACCTCCTCTCCTTCTCCCCCACCTCACAGAAGAGGGAGGCCAGCTCTAATGGCCTTGGCCCCAGTTTGCTTGTATAATTAATGTGGGATTTTTCCTCCTCTAGTAAAAAATGACCTTGTCAAACAAGAGACGACAAAATCTCGGTTACTGAGCGATTGTGGACTCCCTGCTGGGATGGCATCCTGGGCCTTGCAAAGAGAAATCTAATAAAATTGGTGTCAGGGGCTCCCTGGGTGCCAGGTCCCCTGCCGCCTGACCCCACGATCCCAATTTATTAGCCAAACCCAAGAAAGCAGACAAACCTCACTGGCTCCAGACAGGAGACTTCCAAGCGGGAGCTAATGTGGGGGCTGGGGCTAGTTTCAGCAAAAATGACAAGGGAAATGACAGGAGGTGCCAGCCGACCAGGGAGGTTGGGAAGCCCTATTCAGAGCATCATGCTGCCTTGACAGGGCTGGTTTCAACTTGGTGGAGGAATGTGTTAGAATGGCCCATTGGAAAAGGAAGTGTTTTCTTCTCTCTTTGCAATGTTATTTGCAGGGCCGTGGACAGCATGTCTTGCATTAGCCATGTTCATGGGAGTCAGCAGGCGTCAGTAGAGGAATAGCCAAAGAATAATATTTGCATGTGGAGTTTTCATTTTGTAAATTGAGCACTTCTTCAAGTGCAAGAGAGTTTTAAGTGTACAGTCACTATTTACCCTTCCACACAACCAAAACTCCCTGTGATAGGAAATAGTGATTTGCATTGTACACTAGCTACACTCCTTATTAACGAAATGATCTTGGGAAAATTTCTTAACTGCTTCACCTATAAAATGAGATAACAGTACTATTCTCATAAGGTGAGGATTCCAATATGAGAAAAACAGAATAAACCCACAAAATGATAGCACATCACTGTACCAGCAAAAATCAGCTAGAAAAAAAAAGTCTATTTCAAATAGCAACGAGAACTCTAAAATGTCTAGGAATTGTTTTGACAAACAATATATAAAGCCTATGGGGGAAAGTGTCAAAACTCAAATAAAGGATATAAAAAACCATCTGATAATTTTAAAGATATTCCATGCTTATGAATGAGATGTCTTAATAGTTAAAGCTACCAATTATCTTCAAAGTAAACTATGAGCTTAATGCAGTGACAACCCAAATTTCAGACAGATTTTAAAACATCCAGAGACTAGAAAAATGCACACAATTGTATATGATATAAAAATATAAAAGCCCATAAATAGGTCAATTTTGGAAAAGAAGAACAAAAAAGGCCGGGCGCGGTGGCTCAAGCCTGTAATCCCAGCACTTTGGGAGGCCGAGACGGGTGGATCATGAGGTCAGGAGATCGAGACCATCCTGGCTAACATGGTGCACGGTGAAACCCCGTCTCTACTAAAAAATACAAAAAACTAGCCGGGCGAGGTGGCGGGCGCCTGTAGTCCCAGCTACTCGGGAGGCTGAGGCAGGAGAATGGCATAAACCTGGGAGGCGGAGCTTGCAGTGAGCTGAGATCTGGCCACTGCACCCCAGCCTGGGCAACAGAGCGAGACTCCGTCTCAAAAAAAACAAAACAAAACAAAACAAAAAACAAAAAATAGCAATATACTGCACTAAATGTTAAGATATATTACAAAGTAATAGAAGTGAAAACAGTATGGCAGTGGCCCCCAAAATGAATAAACACATCAGTGGAACAGAAAAGAACGTTCTCAGGGAGTTATATGCCTACCTGAGCAGGTGAGATATGTATATCTATATATCTATATATATAGATATATATAGACAACAAAAATAAGTGGATAACATGTTATCTGTAAGTTTTAACTGATGGTGCTGAGAAATTTGACTTACCACATGGATGACAATGGAAATCCTTTTACTACAAATAAAAGGATATCTAGATGGATTAAAGTCCAAAGTGTAAAAAGTGAAACTTGAAGGTTAAACAAAGAAAATGTTATTATGACTAGGAGTGTAGAAGGATTTCTTAAACAAGTCTCAAATATCACACATCATATGTTGTCAAAATTAAGATTCCCTGATCATAAATACCATGGACATGGTTAATGAACAGCTGACAGATTGGCAGAAATTACTTGCAAGTTATTTGCAAATTTAAAAATTAGCAAAGGACGAATATTTAGAATGTATAAGAAACACCCAAAAGTCATAGAAATAGAATAAAGGGAAAATGTATGAATAGGCAATACACAGAAGAGGTAGTCCCAATGACCAATAAATATATACAAAGATACTGAAACTCATTAGTAAACAGAAATATGAGTGGAAAAATGCAATATTACTTTATGCCATCAAATTGGCAAAAGCTAAAATAGTTGGATAATGTTAGGAGGGATATGGGCAAACAAAAACCTTTTATTTTTATTACCTGTTGCTAAGAGAATAGGCTGGTGCAACCAGAAATACTTAGTCTAATGATGTTTGGGCACATCTTATGATACTGCAATCTCACTCTTGTTTATACAGTATTATTTGAGAGAACATCTAGCCCCAAGTTCATGAGGGAACACATAGAGGATGTTCATCGCCATGGTGTTTGAACTAGGGATTGTCATATATGACCAATGGGCCAAATCTGTCCACAGGCATGTATTTGTGCACTGTCTATGGCTGCTTTTATGGTATAACAGC
Source organism: Papio anubis (assembly GCF_008728515.1). Lineage (NCBI taxonomy): Eukaryota > Metazoa > Chordata > Mammalia > Primates > Cercopithecidae > Papio > Papio anubis. The sequence continues at coordinate 67,050,567 of NC_044991.1, forward strand.
AGCGAAATCCTTAAAACCAAGACTTTAGAGCCCCCAAAGCCAAATATATTTACTATCTCACTCTTTATAAAAAATGTTCGCTGACACCTGGTTTAAAGTATCAGGGAACATTAGACAACTTAGATGTTCCATTGCAAGGGAAAAGCTAAGAAACTATAATGGACACACACTATGGAATATTATGTTACTGTTATAAGACATTAACTACGTGAGACGTATACTCACAATTGCAGGAATATCCAAATGTAAGAAAGAAAGAAACAGAACAAGTATACATGAATATACTTTTATTGAATTAAAAATACCTACATAACAACAACACTATACAATCTGCAAAAATATACAAAATATTAAGGTGTAGTATCAAAGACATTATGGTTGCTAAAACGAGGAGGGGGGACACATGAATAAAACACATCATGAGAGAGTGTTTGTACGAGTCTCATAATAGAAGTATGCTATGAAATCAGAAGTGTGATTCACTCATGCCTCTATGCCTGAGATTCAAGAAATAAATGTGGAAAGTGCTGAGTACAATGCTCAGTACACTGTGAATTTTCAAAAAGCATTCATTACCATCATCATCATCATTATCATCATCATTATCACCTTATTAAGCTTTTGAAAGTGAAATCCTAACTATGGAGCTAAAATCAAGAAAGAAGAACGTGCTTAAGACAATCTTGTTACATCAGTGAGCCTAGGATAATCGATCGACTGTCACCCCCTTTAGAAAAACTCTTTAGGGGTCAAAAGAGTTTTATGACCCCTTTTATGACTAAAATCTATGAATTGATGGAGAGGGTCAATTGTTTCCTGTCACAGTCACCATTCATACTCGCCAATATTTCTGGTTCTTTGCCTTCCAGATTGGCTCTTTGTCCTGGTCTTCCTTTTAGTTGGCTGGAGACTTGTGACTAGTTCTGGCTGAGGAGCTGTTAGTGTAAGTTCTGTGTGACCCTTGTGGACCACGGTATCAGTTGCTCTTTCTAGACCCTCCAGAATGCTCTATCCTGCTGGCACTGTGGCTAACTGTGTCTGCAGTGGTGGTGTCTCTTTAGTCCCTAGAGGACCACAATGACCAGAGCTAATGCAGTCCAACAATGGATGTGTTGATTGAAACCACTGAGATTTGGGGGATTTGTTGTTACCCAGCATGGCCTAGCCTATACCCTGACTGATACACCTTCCAAATTTTCAAAGACCTGGAAACTTAGAATTGGAAAGACCCTCAAATGCCATGCAATCAAAACCCCAACATGGGCAGAGGGAGTGAATGTTTAGAAAGAGAGGCTCAGCCCTAGTGATAAACAGCCCACATCTTCCTCAAAAGCTCCTGCCCTTTTTCACCCACCTCTTGTCATTATTGAGATTCTTCAAATTTCACCTCCTGGCCACTTTCACTCATCTGTATTAGTTCTGCCTTTATCCCTCTTTCACACAAAAATTCTTCAGATAGGGGAGTATGGTAGACAGAAGAATGGTCCCCCAAAAGATGTCCATATCTTAATTCTTGGAGCCTATGGATTTGTTACCTCACATGGCGAAAGGGACTTTGCAAATGTGATTACACTATGGGTCTTGAGATAGAAGATTATCCTGCATTGTTTGAGCAGGCTAAATGTAATCACAAGGGTTTCTATAAGAGGGATGCAGGAGGGTTTGAGTGAGAATAGGAGATGAGGCAGTGGAAACAGGTCGTAGAGATGTCCCTGCTGGAAGAAACTTTGAGCCAAGGAACCAAGGCTTTCTCTAGAAGCTGAAAAGAATAGGAACAGATTCTCTGTACCCTGTCTCTACCAGCACGGATGTTAGCCCTGGAAGACCCACTTCATACTTCTCCACAAACTGTAGGATATAAATTTGTGTTGTTTTAAACCACTACGCTTATGGTAATTCGTTACAAGAGAAAAAGAAAATTAATACAGTGAGATTACCATGTTTCTTTGAATTTTCAGTTTCCAGAAGAGTTGCTTTTTGCTACACCTGGTTTCTTTTTTAGTCTGGTCCTCTGATATTTTAAAAACTGGTTTCATCAATCCAGTTTGTAAATAAATGGGATTTCTAGAACTTTGTTTTTATTCTGGTTGTGACTTAAGAAACGAAATTGTAGCAAAATTAGCACTGCCTAGAACAGTCACAAAGCAACACAGACTCTCTAAGCAGTTCATTGAACTTAGTACCTACCCAGACTCTAAATAAATATTTTTCATAGTTGATATTGCCGCCATTTAGACAGATCTCCCCAATTCCATAGTCCATAGTTGTTCAGTTGATTTAGGGGGATTTAAGTGTGGATTTTATTGATTCCTTCAGATTACCAAGTAAGAGTTAGTTAATTCGTGAGTCATGTATTTGGTCAAAACTAACAGCATTAATAGTCTGTGTTGGAGCTATTAATGAGAATTCAAGAGTTTGACAAAACTGTCAGATTTGAGAAACAGAAGAACCTGCCTTTTTAGGGCAAAACTATATTAATACCAATTTTTAATAGATTTGTATATTCCAGGGTCCTTATTGAATAAAGTACCTATTGCCTTATCCAAATCTCAAAACAGTCATATGAAGAAGGGAGTATTATTATAGCTATTTTTAAAACGATAAAATGGCATTAAGGGTTGGTTAAGCAACTCACCCAATTTTCACAGCTAGCAAATGAGGGAGCTGGGCTGAAATCAGGCAGTCTGACTGTGCAGCTGGGCCTTAAAATCATGCTACAGAATCACTCATAACGTTATCTATATGGTCCTTACTGGCCTGTGGCTTGGATTTATCTTATTCCAGATCCAGAGACTGCCTGGAGTATGTGGACACTGTCCTTGGAAATGAAATGACTTGTCAGCTCATTTTTGATGGATCACATTTCTTAGAATAAGCACAAAATATTTTCCATTTGCTAAGTGATTTTATCATGCCTCTCTGGGCTGGACTTTGGAGGGGAGAGAGGAAACAGGTTTCATGGTTAAAGCCTGAGACATACCTCTCAGGCAGTCATGGGTGAGGGGTTAGTAATGGGTGACTTCGGCCCCTCTTCATGCTCACCTGGCACAGGAAGGTCTGGGTGGTTTGGCTCCAGCTCTTGAAAACAAGCTCCTTGTTTGCCCTCCTGAGTTGATGGTCTGGTGGAGAATTTGTCTGAAGGAATTTGTTCCAGGAAAGGTCCAGCTGCATTTGACAGGAAAGGGAGAAAAGAGAGAACGAGGCATAAATCTCTGGCCTTCTGCCTCTTGCTTGGGAATCTGTTCTTTCTAGCCTGTAAGTGTGGAAATGAGTAACTGGTGAGTCTCAAAACTTTGAATGAACGTCATACCCCTGGGCAGACATGTGGGCCCCCTGAGGAAAGAAATGTCCCTTTTCATAGAAAACATCTATATCCAATATTTAAAAGCTTACTTTAGCCATTGAGCACATGAGAAAAACATTCAGCATCACTAGTCATTAAGGAAATGCAAATCAAAACCACAATGAGATACCCCTTCACACCCATGGGGATGGCTATAATAAAAAAGACAAACAAGTGCTGGTGAGAATGTAGATAAATTGGAACCCTCATACATGGCTGATGGGAATATAAAATGGTGCAGCTATTTTGGATGAGAGTTTGGCAGTTACATAAAATGTTAAACATGGGTTAACTACATAACTCCGCAATTTCACTCTTAGGCGTGTACCCAAGAGAAGTCAAAGGTCGAGTGTAGCCTCTTGGGATATCTCAGCCATCTTGATAATCAGTGTCCCCAGTTTTCTCTCCCCCTCATTTATTTAATGTTGTATTAGTCCATTTTTAAGCTGCTGAAAAAGACATACCCAAGTCTGGGTAACTTATAAAGAAAAAGATGTTTAATGGACTCACAGTTCCATGTGGCTGGGGAGGCCTCACAATCATGGCAGAAGGCAAAGGCATGTCTTACATGGTGGCAGACAAGAGAGAAAACGAGGCCTAAGCAAAAGGGGAAATCCCTTATAAAACCATCAGATCTCATGAGACTTACTCATTACCAAGAGAACAGTATGAGGGACATAGCCCCTGAGATTCAGTTATCTCTAACCAGGTCCCTCCTACAACATGTGGGAATTATGGAAGCTACAATTCAAGATGAGATTTGGGTGAGGACCCAGCCAAACCGTATCACATGCCCTATTCACTAATGATAAAAGTCTGTCCAAGATGAACTACCAGCAGCCCACCTCTCAACCCCTTCCACTCATCCTGCTTCACCTAGTTATTCTGTCTGCCTGGTCCTGAAACAGTTTTGGGTTTGAGATGGATTCAAATTAGAGAGAAGCATTTTGTGGGACATCACAAAGGGAAAATGGGACACTAACTAAAGCCAATATTCCTGTCATTGGCAGCTATCAGAAATGAGGTGTGGGCCTCAAGGCAGAGTCAAAGTCATGGAATTAGAATAGTGGATGAGAGGTTGGGACCCAGATTTCAGCAAACAATAATGAAGGGCAAAATGAAAACAAACTTCTCCAACATAAAAGAGAGGAGTCAAGCCCTGTGGGCCTGATCAACAGCTGGTCCTCAGTGAAAAAAAGACGAGTTTTAAAAACAGCAGAATATGAAGCTTCACCTTAGATCCAGGTACTTTATCCTTGGGACTTCCAAAGGTTTTTGGATCCTTGGTAGCCCTTAGGAAAAGCAGCAACTCTCTTTGAAGGGTTTTCTCTGTTGGCAATTATTACCTTAAAGTAGAATGTTTACAATCAGCCAGAAGCGAGTTCCAAGCAATCCATCAGACATGTCTACATGGGTCTGAACTTTACTCATAAGCAAGGCTAAAAATCTGTCTTATGGGACTGCTGGGTCCCATGTTAACCAACTTGAAAGTCTCAGCGAAGGGATGGCAAGTGTCACGTAATTCTACATCCTGATGTATCCGGCTGATAGAATAATTTCTAGTTTTATTTCTTCAAGCTTTTGCTTTTTCAATCAATCTCTTCTCAAATCCAAAGGTAACTTGTATTCTGCCATTCTTATTTCTCTTTCCTGACTGTATAAATGTATTTCTAAGAGTTCCACACACATTACTTACTTGTATGTAACAGGTAAATGTTTTAAATGTATTTGTCTGACAGATTTGAACATGCCTCCTCTGTGTTTTCTATTTACCATGTATTTTCTTTGTTCGCTCCACACCCCATCCTATTTCCTGTTTTCTTTTCAGATGATCTAGCTTATTTTATGTTTTCGTTTTTGTTTTTCTTTGTCAGTAAGTTATATATTGCCTACTATTTTAGTAGTTATCATTAAAGTATTTTTATGTACATAATCATCTGAACAAAGTCTTAAATTAAGCAACCTGTCTCTTTCTTAGCTTCCAAAAAAACCCTTAAAATTCTTTAACTTCGTTTTATCCACTTTCCACTTTCATGCTACAGTTTCTAGTATCTTATTTACCCCATGATCTGCTGTCCACTAAATAAGGCATTGTTATTATTACAATTATTACATTTTAAAGCAATGTTAAAAGATTTGCCATTGCATTTACCAATTTTTTTTTAAACATTATTTCATAATACTTCTTCCTCGTTAGATCAATTTCCCTTTTTTCTGAAGCCAGTCCTGGTGAAAGAAACCATTTGTGATTTGTGCTCAACATACCCATCATCTTCCATATTTGCTTCAGCAATTCTGCAGAATATGAATTATTATCCCCATTTTACAAATTAGAAAAGAAAGGGTACAGAGAGGAAAATGGCATGCTCAAATAAATCACAGCACTGATGTGTTTCAGATGCAACCAGATATTTTGATCCAATACATCTTTGAGTGGCCAAGGAAGCAACATGCTTAGAGTTAAATAGAAATATAATGGGTTCATCAAGAAACAATTGGGGGATTGCAGAGTACTTGTAGACAGGCCAAAGTGCTTAAACTCAAGTGATTTGTGAAAAGAAAAATCCATTATTCTGAAAAAATTGCTTTAACAGAGAATTTTCAAAGTATAAGAGTTGTTAGATTCAGTTCAGAATTAATCTGGAGCAAGAAAAAGGGAAGCAGTGGTGAGGGAAGGTAATGGTATCACAATGACTAACTTGACTTTATTTTCCCAAAGTATCTAAATCTTACAGTTTAAGAGGAAATGCTTTGGAGAGAAATAATCTTTAAAATTTGTCCACTGCATTGGTTTTTAAATTTTCTGAAACATATCTGAATTAAAGACTGGATAAGACATATTAAATCAAAATTCACTCAGGGCTGATATATGATGACTGGTGATGTTTCTAAGGAAAATGTTATGAAATTAGCTAAGGACAGGAGAGAGACTTTAATAATTCATTATCAGTCATTACCTTTGGTGGTGTTTGTTATTATTTGTAACTTGAAGACCTGTAGGGATAATAATAATAACAATAGTAATAATAATTAAAATTTTTAAAAATAATTCAATACTAAGCAGATCACAGACAAACAACACTGATTATTAGACAGGCAGAACTCAAGATAATTCACTCAGTCTGTTGATGGATTCCACACTTCTCACAAGCATAAGATTCATTTTCACGATTAAAGCTAGATCATTAAAACTGCAGCCTGTTGGCAGTAACACTTTTGCAGCTCAAATTCTCTTTAAAACAAAACTTGTAGTCATTAGGATGGTGACAATGTGCTGAAAACACCCACTTCGGCCTTCCCTGGGCATTCTGTTCTTCCTAGCTTGCACGTCAACACGTTGACAGCCTTATTTTGTAGGCAACTTTAGTAGATTGTCAACTCTGGCTACCACCTATCCTCAGGTAGGATGGAGCAGAAATTTTATTCCCTTAAAAAATTATGTCTTGCCTAATTCAAGGGACTGTTGTGTTGAGGATTCAGGGTGCAGGCACCTGCTGCCCACAGGCTTTTGGGTGGTGTGAGAACACCAGAATCAGGTTACCATCACTGAGTTGCCAAACCACATTCTGATTCTAATGCTGGCCAGCTGTGTGCCCTTGGGTCTATGACTCAATCTTTCTGTGTCTTGGTTTCTTCATCTCTAAAATGAAACTGTGATACCCAACCCGTAGGAATGTTAAGAAGGTTCATTGAATACAAGTGAAGCTCTTCCTGATGATATCTCAAGCACCTTACCTTATTAGTGCACGTGAATCTTCCTCATTATTGGAAATGATTGAAGACCAGTTTTATCTTCGAAGGCTGAGTTTTCACATGAAAACTTTTTTAATTTTCTGTAGTTTAGTTACCTCTATACAGTGGTCAACAAGAAAGTTGCATATGGAATCAAGTTCACAAAAATACACTTCATGAATTGAATATTTTTTATGAGCTTTGCCAAGGGCAGACAATTAAGCTCTGTTTGTTGCTCGATTTCTTGGTGCTCATGCATCTGCTCCTTCAAAACAGGTTAGTGCTTTGATCTGATGGGCCAGTGTGGACAACAATGCTGGGCTTATGAATGGCCTCTGTACACAAAACCCCCGAAATGCAAGCCCAAGTAGGCCAAAATTTCAGGCTGCACATGTTCAAAGTTTTGCTAAAACTCAGTGTGGCAGACCTGCAACTTCTACTCCGTAAACCCCAAAGGCCATATAGCAGTAACTGAATGTTCCAGAATTTCCATGATGTGTTTATGTTCAAAAATTCAGTCTTAAAATTTCTTTTTCACTTGAACTTGACAGCCCCTGACCTTGTATTTTGGAGTTGAAAAATATGAACCAATACACGTAACAGCTAATTCCTAGTGGGGATTCTAGAGAAAGAAGAGAATGTACTAGATTGAATATTTGTTATCTTTGTAAACAGATAAACAATAGCAACGCAAATATCTATAATGCTGATGACTTCGTGAACAGGAAAAACAGAGGAAGAAGGGAAAAGGGATTAAGTCTTCTAGCAATGGACTATCCAGTATTGTAATCACTAGTCATATCTGGCTAGCAAGCACTTGAAATGTCTCTAGTCTGAATTGAAATCTGCTGTAAGTGTAAAACACACACCAGATTTCAAAGAAGGAGTTTGAGAAAAATAACAGAAAATGTGTCATTGATAATTTTTGTATTGATTTCTTGTTGACGTAGTATTTTGCCTATATTGGGTTAAATAAATGATGTCACTATAATTAATTTTATTCACTTTTCACTTTTTAAATATGGCCACTATAACATTTAAAATTACATATTCAGCCAGGTGTGGTGGCTCAAGCCTGTAATCCCAGCACCGCGAGGGCAAGGTGGGAGGATCACTTGAGGTCAGGAGTTCGAGACCAGCCTGGCCAACATGGTGAAACCCCGTCTCTACTAAAAATGCAAAATGAACAGGATGTGCTCACTTGTTCTCAGGAGGCAGAGGTTGCAGTGAGCCAAGATCATGCCACTGCACTACAGCTTAGGCAACCAAGCGAGACTCTGTCTCAAAAATAAATAAATAAGTAAATACAAATAAAATAAAAGTACATATGTGACTTTCATTATATTTCTATTGGACAGCTTCCTTTAACACACGAAGATAATTTCCTATTTATTGTATGCAAATAGTGTCTTCTGCAGAATGAAAGCAATTTATACTTATTTATTTACATATGCTTGCTAAAATTTCAATTTCCCAAAAAGCTTTTCTCACATAGACCTGAGGTCAGCCTAAACCCTGTTTCTGTTCCACACTCACAAATTATGAATTAGTGAATTCTAAATGAAAGCAGGCCCACCACATTTAGCACATCAGATAAAGAGGAATTAATGTGACTCATCTGAAGCTTAAGTTTGGTTTAGATAAGCAATGAGAAATGTGACAGTCCCACCCTTTAAATAGACAAAATGAAAAATCATAAGCAAAACAACCTATGTGATTGTATGTTCTCACTCACATGTGAGAGCTAAGCTATGAAAATGCAAAGGTATAAGAATGATACATTGATCTTTGAGGACTCGTGGGGGAAAGGGCAGGGTGTGGTGAGGAATAAAAGATTACACATTGGATACAGTGTACACTGCTCAGGTGCTAGGTGCACCAAAATCTCATAAATCACCACTAAAGAACTCAGTAACCAAATGCCACCTGTTTCCCAAAAACCTATTGAAAAAAAAATCTATGTAGATTTAACATGTCATTCAAAGATGCTTCAGATTTTGATAGAGGGATGTGGCAGCTATTTACCATTCTGGTACCTGTAAGTACATACAAGTTTTTATCCTAAGATGCTTCCTTCATCCCCATGAGATGTTTCACCAGAGAGGAGCCAGTGCAGCTTCCAGTCAGAGCTGCAGGAGCACAGAGAATGTACAGACAGCAGGATGCCTTGGATCAGGCTGGATTCAGTTGCCTACCTCTGTTCTCTGCATCTCCAATCCATTGAGAACCTTCATTGAAGGAAACTCTCTTCCCCCAGCCTGTGATATTCTGAGCTTATCCTGTGAATTTTCTTCATGCCTACACCTCTGTGCAAATGACAGTAACCAAGCAACCTGGCTGTACAGTGTTTGGGGAGAAAAGCACTTGCTTGGCTCAATGACATCTGCAGTCTGCTGCCTACACTGAATTGCTGTGTCCTGAGCCAAAGCTGAGGATGGCTGTTACAATAAGACCTCTTAGTAAGAGACGGCACACTGAAGACACAGCTCTTTGTCAGAAGTGATGACCAGAGGGAAGACAATGGTGTTCCAGGGCACCAAAGCTGGCATATTATTGTACAGCCTTATTGTTAAATGCTTAGGAAAGTAATGTAGAATGTTCCAGAAAGCATATATATCATGGCCCTAGGAGTCAGAGGAAGAGATTGGGAAAGGGTGGAGTACAACAGCGTTCAAGCAAGGAAGGCAGGGTGGAAGTAGCTGGCAGTAATATCAGCAATAACGTTGACAGTAACCACTGGCCTATTGAGTACTTACTTTGCATCAGCTACTGTAATTGCTTCATGTATATTGGCTTATGTACTTTTTATAACCACCCTACTGTTCTCTCTATTTTATAGACAGAGAGCTTTGGGTGGTTGAGTAAGTTGCCCAGTATCACATAGCCAGGACATAGGTAGGCAGATCTAGGATACAAACAGGAGACTTTCTGACTCCAAAGTCTCTGAATTTTCCACTGTGCCAAGAGGACAGGTCATGAATATATTCTATCCTCTTATTCTTCACCACTTTGAAAAATTTGTGAGCATTGCCCATGTAATTACTATTCATCTACTACTCTAGATAAGTGGTCTCAAATGAGCCCCAGAGAACATTTGGGAATGCCTGGAGACATGTTTTGCCACCACTGGGGTGGTGGGTGCTACTAGCATCAAGCAAGTGGAGGCTAAGGGAGCTGCTAGACATTCTATAACACAGAGGTCAGCCCTTCACATAGAAAAGCATTAGTCAGCTCCAAATGTCAATAGTGCAACATTGAGAAACTGCACCAGAGGAAAGGCATGGATAGCAATCCGGAACCCTATGTCGTCCTGCCCCATCTAGGTCACTCCATAGCTTGGTTGGTCATTCATTCATTCAATGCATATTTATTAAGCACCTACCAAGTGGCCAATGCCATGTTAGGCTCTGTGGACATACATTATTAAAACATCAAATGATGTGATTCAATATTTGTCAAAAGTACAGTTGAAACCCTCATGCCACAGGTCTAAGTAGTGTGGAATGGAGAGCATTTCAGGGAAGTGGTTGACACACAAATGTTTAGAGAATCCAACATGCTGCTTTACATGTTTTAAGAAAGACAAGAAAGAAGATTAAAGAATGTTTACATATCAGTTAGCGCATCTTTATTTGAAGTTAAATCTATACTTAGTCTGTATCCTGTCAATGTTACATTTTTGTCTAAGTGAGTTTACTAAAATGTACAAAGAACTTTCCTATAACATTTAGGAATTTGTTTTAAATGTATCTGCAAAAAATATTGACTTGTAACCTTCAGACTTAAGTGTCAGTCGTTGAAAATTATATTTGCTGGAGTGCTTGTTGTAGAAAATTACATTTATTCACTTATAATTTAAACAATGGTTGTCATAAGAGGTGAAGTGTGTTCATCTATGTTGTATTAATTAGCCCATTGACTAAGGCTTCCCTAAGCTTGTAATGAACCAAGACTGTCTGTGAGAACAGTTGTATTAAACTAGCAATACTTTTGAGAGTCTTCCTTTTTGCATTGATTTATGCAAACAAACATTTAAAAGTAACTTGAAGAGATTAATTTTGTAAGACATCTCACAATCTTCCACAGCACAAGGAATTCAATAGTTAGAAAAAAAGAAGGGGGAGGAGTTTCCTAAAGTCAAAAGTTAACTGCTTGGCAAGGGAAACAAAATATCAAAGAAATAATCACAATAAGAATTAAAATTACAACTATCATAGCTACAGAGAAAGAGAGACTCAGAGTATAAGGAGTAAACAGGATGGGGAACATGACCTGGCCAGTGGTGTGGAGTTGGGGAAAGCTTCTCTGAGGAAGTGGTATTTGAGTTGAGAACTCACCAAAGTGCAGAAGTTATTCCAGGCAGAGGGAAGAGTATATGCAAAGCCTTGGGGTCAGAGACAGTTTGTTGGGTAGTGTGCCTGGAGCTAAGGGAGTGTGTACAAGTGCAGTGTCTGATAGTCAGAAGGGTAGGCAGGGGTTGTACATTGTGGGTCCGGGCAGGCCACATTACTGAGTTTACTTTTTTTTATATATTGACATCAATGTGGAATAACCAAAATGCCAAAATCAAGAGGGCAAAACGAGAATGTTCATTTTGAGAAGCTCACTGGGCAGTCAATGGATCATTGCAGGAGCTGAGTAAAGGCAAAGAGACCAACTAGCAGATAATCGTGTCAACCAGTATATAGATAATGATGGTTGGAAATAGGTCAATGTCAATGAAAATGGGGAAGAATAGGTGGATTCAAGAGAAATTTGGGAGGTAAAATCCACAGGGCTTTATATACAATAGATTGGCTATGATGGCACAGGCGAGGGAGATGGAGGTGTTAAATACTTTTTATTGGGCTTAAGGGTTTGTATCTCATACATTGGGAACAGCAAAAAGCACGGCTGATGATATGGCAGAAGTTTCGTGAGCACCTGCACCATCTCCTATGAACAGGAAAAAGGGAAAGATCGTTCTATTCCCCTATGGTGGTGTACAGTATTAGCAGCTGCCTAATATGGTCTTTAATATAGAGGAAAAGGACCATCAGCTCTGCAACAGGAGGGGAATTCTGGGGCATCTGAATATTTAACTCAAGGATTTCAAGCCCTGCCAAATCTCAATCACAATGCAAACCTTTATACCCCATTTCCTTCTGTGCCAGTAATGACATTTGAAACAGGGTGGAGAAGTCTACTGAAAAGCAAGATCCCCCTCAGTGAGCACATGGGTCAATCCCTGCTGGGCTGTCTGTTTCAGCTATTAATTTGCATGGGCTGATTCTGGACTGATTCTGTGATAGATCTGTTGCCAAGATCAGCCATTTAAAGCTTACTTACATTTCTGCTTTCTGGACATGACATATCATGAGGCCAAGAAAGAGTGGACAGGTACATAAGCTTACAGCCTGAAATGGAAGGAGATGAGCTTGTTGCCAACAGCCGAGGAGAGTAGTAGAGACGACTAAAGGGGAGGGGAGGAGTGGAAATCAGGTTTGAAAGAGACAAGGTCTCAACCTGACCCCAGGCAAAGGACAGCCACTCTCTAAGGTGTGACAGCATGGGTTTCTAGAAAAGCTTTGGAGTTTGACCTCAGCTCATATCCCAGCTCTGCAAGAAGTGAGCTTAAGGCAAGTCATTTCACCTCTCTGAACTTTGGTTTCTTTTGAAAAAAAAAAAAAAAAATGGAAACCATCATGTCTACTTTGAATGGTGGTGAGAATGAAGTGATTTTGCCACAAGCATTGGGAAGCTTTTGGCTTGGCTCCATGTCTGTCTGCAAACACCTGATTTTAAGGAAGTAACGGCTACAGATGTGAGTCTACCGCCATGCTTTTGCTCACTGCCTTCCTCCCACTATCCTGGACCAAAACCGTATGGATCCCTGAATACCCACAGTCTTGAGTTCAATGCATTATCTGAATCAGTCAGTTTCTGCATTGACTGAAGGCAAAGTGGCTGAGATAGACATTTGGATGGACCTTCCTGTATAATGTAAACCTATCTCTCTGAATCAGCTGGTGAGGTAATGGGGTGTTAGTCACATGCACACTGAGTTGTTAGGGAATATTAAATGACATCACTCCACTTGTTATTATTTCATCTGTTAAAATTAGGTTTCTGCCTGAAATTGCTTAGTGACAATACTCCTGGACTTTCTTCAAAAGCTATAAAGATGGTCTCTCGAATTTAGAAAATGCTGAAATTGTTGGAAAGTTTTATTAAGCTGTTTAGAATTTAAAACAGCAGCTTACAGCAAAGCGGGTAAGAAATAAACAGCATCTCAGGGTGTTTTCCAGTTCCTTCATGAAGCAATAACTCAAAATCTTGTCACATTTGGAAAAGGAGACAGATCAAGTGTCTAAGCATTCTAAGTGTCTTCAAAGAAAATACTTCTCCCTCTGGAACAGTGAGTCTGGTATTAAACAACATGATTGCTTGATGAGCTTTATCACAGTGTCTTAAACCTGGGAAATACCTTACAAGTAATCTCTCAGTCTTTTTCCCAAGTCAATGAAAATGTCGTTTGCTTTATAAAGAACGGGTATTTGAAAAGTTTCCCTTGTAAATTTTTTAAAGGCTACATTCATCCATTGCAAGGAAACTCTAGTAGATGTTTCATTTCCATTTTTCACTTTTGTCTGCATCTGTCCTGTTCAGGTATTAGAATTAGACAATCACTTTCTCATCTGAGAAGATCCTCCCTTCTTTCTGACATGGTCAGGTTCTATCTTATCTCAAAGCTTATCTCCTTTATAACCTCCTTTGCAAGACTCTTTCCCTACCTTTGGGGAAATCACACTCCTGCTTGTACTTAGTAATCTTGCAACAGTGTCCATCCCCTCCCATCATTAGTATGTGTGTCCTTGAATGAGTGTTTCAGTGTTAAGTCATAATCCTTTGAGGCTTCAGGTGGACAATTAGTCCTGGTTATTGACACTACAATGCTGGAAGGTGCTAAGGAGATTGTTAAAGCATTCTCACTTTACTGGTGAGATAACCAAAGTCCAGAGAGGAGAAGCCATTTACCTATCTATATATACTGACATAACCGGAGCACAAACTAGACCTTCTGACTTTCAGTTCAGCTTTTGTTCAGCTATGATGACGTGTCAATAGGTTTGCAATTGACCTCTGGTTCTTAAGACACATTCAGTCAATTCTTATTGAGTGAACAGATACTGAATGAGTAAAGAGAAGCATTTTCTTAGGAATTTAGTTTTAAGTACAACATGGATGCCATGTCAGATGAAAGCACTCACAACTTGGTCATAGATAAATGTTTATGGAAGGTACCAGTGATGGGAATGAAGGTCTCATCCTGGAACTGACTGGAGATAGGTCAGGAAGAATCAGAAAGAATCTGATTCTATTTAGATTCCAAATCTTGTTTGCCAGGTCATGTACGTTGTGAATTCAGAAGTCAATTAATTTACTAATTCAGTCAAAGCCAATGATTCTGGAGGAGGTGAAATAGTATTACTGGAGTTGAGGATAAGAAGATATTTTGAATTCTCAGTGGCTCAAACTTACCAGGGGCTTCCTATTCTGGCCCAGGTGCCATCATCTTGGGAAGATTTCCTTGTCAGCTGCCAAAATATCTCTCCTTCCTTGGCCCCTGAGAATCCATCCCTTGCTCCAATAGCCAGAGCTACTAATATCCCCTTACCTCAGTGCACTCAATGGAAGTGATTGGAAACACTTTCCTCTACTTACATAGATACCTGCCTCAATACCTAGCAGGTATCTACTTCTGTCTACCTAGAGAGAAGTGGACACATTTCTGGATTTGTCAGAATAAAGTAAAATGAAGCTGAGGATCCATTCCTGGAATCTTGTCCCTATGGTGAACCTCAAAGCAATTAACAGGGGGGCATAAACAATACTTGGATCTTTGTGAGCAAAGAGAGATGCTCAGTGTAACTGTAGCTTGAGTACAAACAGTAAAACTGTTTAATTTGTGCTGACACTCTAGAGAAGTCAAGGGTGGAGAGATGACCATTGTGTGAGATAGGAAAAAACAAATTGTGTTTCCTACTCTCATACTCAACACAGTACACAGAACACTTCTAACATCAAACATGTAAATTTTTACCCACATATTAGTCCTTTGGCAGAACACCCACTGGGTGTCCTGAAATTTAATTAAATTCTGACACTATCTACATTGAGTTAGGCTCAGATCTCATAGGTTAAGGGATCAGTTCCACAGGACTGCCCCCACCCTGCCACCAACTTCAGATGCCAATAACAAATGCAGGCCTTTGGAACATCAGACTGACTAGCTATAGGGGAGATTTCCACAACTCTCTCCTTGACTTCCATCATTTGCTAAAGTGGCTTACGGAACTCAGAAAAGTGCTTTATTTACGCTCATTGATTTCTTAGAAAAGGTATTACAAAGGATGCAAATAAACACCCAGATGAAGAAAGAATAGGCACTGAACTTCCTCCAGGAAATCTCCACGTTTTCAGTCATACAAAAGCTCTCCTATAGCTTGGGGATTTTTATGTAGGCTTCATCATGTTAGGCGTAGTATGTTATTAACTAAATCTGCAGCTCTACTCCCCTTCTCAGAGGAAGGGAGTGGGACTGAAAGCTCCAAGCTCATAATGATGGCTTGGTCTTCCTGGTGCCCAGTCACTATCCAAGAGCACACCAAGAGATGCCTCAGAACAGAAGAGACTCTTATCACTCAGGAAATGACAAGGGTTTTAGGAGTTCTGTGCTAAGAACTGGAGGCAGAGACCAAATACATATTTCTCATTATATTACAATATTACAGCCATGTTAATGGATGGATGAATGTGTGGATGGTTTAGACAAATTGTTCTATGAACTAAAACCTTTCTTATATCAACACAGAAAAACTGACTTGACTTCAGAATTATGAGCCTAAATATTTTACTTAAAGGCTAGGAAGAAAATGAATTTGCTTAACTCAAACTTACTGTCTTTCCTAGAAAATTTCTATTCTCTTTTATTTCTAGAAATTATATCCTATCCTCCATGCCCTTATAACACTCTGTAGTTTGCTCAACTACATTCATCTCTTTATGGTGACTTGCCCATCTGTTTTCATGAGGCTGTGAGTTCCTTGATGGCAGAGACTGTCTTTTTTTTAACTATGTGTTATTATCTTTCACTTTTTATTTTAAAATGATTTCAGACTTATAGAAAAGATTTAAAAGAGTATATGAATAATCTCTGTGTGACCTTTACTTAGATTCTCTGCAAATTTTTTAAATGTACTACATTGGTTATCATTCTATCTTTCTATTTATCACCTATCTACACACACACACACACACACACACACACACACACGGACACACATGCACACTTTATTATGAAATGTTTAAATGAAGGTTGCACACAATACTCCTTTACGTCAAGATGTTTCAGCATGAATTTCCTAAAATCAAGGGCATCTTCTTATGTAATCACAGTTCAATGATCAAAATCAGGAAATTAACACTGATTCAGTACTATTAACCAGTCAATAGAGGCCTTATTCAAAGTTTACTAGTTGTCCCACTAAATCCAGGTTCCAAGTCCAGGATCTTATCCAGGCTCACAGGTTGTATTTAGTTGCCGTGTCTCTCTAATCCATCATGTCCTTTTGTTACCCTTAAATCTGGAACAGTTCCTCAGCCTTTCTTTGTCTTTTATAAACTTGGCACATTCGAAAAGGAGAGACCAAGTATTTATTAGAATGTCTCTTAATTTGGGTTTGTCTGAGGTTTCCTCATAATTATATTCAGACTATGCAATTTTGGCAGAAAAACCACAGAAGTCATGCTGTATCCTTCTCGGTGCATCATATCATGAGGCACATGATGTTGATTTGTCCTATTTTTTTGTGATGTTAACTATAATTGCTTCATTAAAGGAGTGTCTGCCAGGCTTCTCTACTGTGAAGTTACTATTTTTCTCTTTGTAATTAATTAGTATCTTGTAGGGAAATACTTTGAGACTATGCAAATATCTTGTTTCTCATAGTACTTTCACCTACTAATTTTAGCATCCATTGATGATCCTTGCCTGAAACAATTATTACTCTTGTGGTTGCCAAGGGGTGATTTTCTAATTTCATCTTTCCTTCTATATTTATTAGTTGGAATTCTGACATGTCTTTTCCATCTGTGTCCTCATTGCTTAGGTCAGTCTGGTCCAAGGAAGGTATTATTTTGTGTGAGTTGTTCTAGTTAGTTACTTAGTGTTATTATAAAAATATTGCAAGCAAGATCATTGTTTTAAAGAAGAAAGCATGCAAACATGGTAGATTGTGCTGTTCAATAAACTTTATATGAATTGTAATTTAAATAGTTCTTTTAAAAATTTAGCATAGACAAAGGCATTTTGTAAAAATCAGCAGAATACATAAACACCAGAATACATAAAGGGGTGATCCAAAACCCCTTACATAAATGAGAAAAGTCTCCAGGATAAAGCCTTCCATCCTCTCTCAACTGAGTGGGTGTCAGCTGTCTTGGACATAGAGAACTGAATCATACCTGAGACCATCCTTTACTTCTGAGTTAGCAAGTTACCCAGAAGAAACTTAACATTGTGATGACACAGTTGAGAAAGACTGGACAATTTTCGTAGACGGTTCCTTCTTACTCTCTCTGTTCTTCAACTTTTAGTTTTTGTTTCTCCATAACCCATATACAATGGGGCAAATTTATTTGCTGCTTCTAGTATTCTTTGAATTTCAGGACATTGGTATATTTTTAAATTTATATATATATGGTAGGACCACAAAAAAAGGTTAAATAAAAGCATTACATAGATACTACTTAGTCCTCAGGGTCCTACAGACACCTTCTCCCCTGTCCTCTTTATTCTTTCTCAGCCTCCTTGTGCAGCGTTTCTTTGTCCTGAACTTGACCTTAGCTGCTGACCAGTTTCTCCCATGACTCAGCCAAAATACTGCCCAAGCCTTTACCTTCAGTCTTCTGGGGTTTTGCATCTGGGCAAGTGGCTCTCTTTTCTGGCCAAGCTCTGATCTTTCTTCCTGGAACCCTGCACTGCCACATCTGTCAGTTTGAGGTCTCTGACCCCATCTGGCTTTCCTCCTGGGCCACTGGCCCTCTCCCAAGGACAGCCAGAACTCCCAAGTTAATGATCTAGAGTCATATTGCTTCCCTGTCTATCTGACTTAATAGGGGGAAAAATCCTTCTTCCTTTTGGTTCTCCAGAATAATTTAGAACTTTTCAAAAAGAATTACAACTATAAAACAAGGATAAAACAGAGACAGAAAGGTTAAATAGGTAAATGGTTTTTAAAGACTCCAAATTTCATATCAGATTTAGTTTTAAATACAGATTATATTAAGTGGCCTAAATTAGACTACTAGGACCCACAGTACTGATCACTACACCATCCATTAATTTTATCTTTTAGGGAAAGTCCTTGATGAGGTGACATCTGTGTTTAATTTTAACTATTTATTGGTCCCATCTTATGGAAGAGGAACCAAGGCATAGTTCCACAATCTCATGAAACTCCCAACTCCATGAGGGTCAAGGCCATGGCTGTGGTATTCACAGACAAATCTTCTGAGGCTCACATAAAGTCTGGAGTAGAGGAGGTAATCCAATGATCATGCACTTAAATTTTCTCAGAACATTCTCCCACAAAACTTTAGCAAATTCCTGAATTTTCAGTATTTAGGCACCAGAACTATATTTTCCAAACTGCAGAATTAGAAAACAAAGTTATGTGCAAAGGAACAATTCTCAATTGGAATTAAAAACATAACAATTGTTACAGCAACATGGGTCCACATTAGCTAGGGTAAAAAGCCTGGTATCTAACCAGTATGTTCCTTGCTATATTGTTGGAAGGACACAGGGAAGGTTATAGATTATCATGCATAAAATCTGCAGACCCACGATCACTAAGAATTGAGGGAAGATGAGTGGAGATATGGAAGCAGGGGTAATATGGTGAAGAGTTGTCTTGAGTGAAGATGAGTGAAGACATGGAAGCAGGGGTAATATGGTGAAGAGTTGTCTTGAGTGAAGATGAGTGGAGATATGGAAGCAGGAGTAATATGGTGAATAGTTGTCTTGAGTGAAGATGAGTGAAGACATGGAAGCAGGGGTAATATGGTGAATAGTTTTCTTGAGTGAAGACGAATGGAGACATGGAAGCAGGAGTAATATGGTGAATAGTTGTCTTGGATAAGCTTCTCAATGATCATACCATTTTCCCTAAAAGAAATCAAGCCTTTAATTATTTTCTAATTTTCATATAAAATTTGTTTTTCTCTTATTTTCACATACAAATTTGGAGTCTTGGATTAGACTTACTAACACTGAGACTTTAGGAGACAGGTTCAGTAGCCGAAGTTTCCTCATCTATAAAATGGGCACATTACTTACCATGTAATGCCGTTATGAAGATTAAGTGAAAGAGAAAATATCTTGCATGAAACCAGACTAGCCCTTTGAAGAACATGTTATTATTTTACTCTTTCTTAACTTTGTCCTTCCATCTGGTGGTAGGCATAATTCTGATAATGGCCACCAAGTTTCCATACCCTAATATCTGGAATCTGTGAACCATCACCTCCATGATTATCTTACATTTTACTGCACAGTTAACTTTAACATAGAAAGATTATCTGCCTAATCTAATTTCATGAGGCCCTTTCAAATCAGAGCATTTTCTCCAGCTGGCAACAGAAGAGGACTGCAGAGGGTGTCAGAGAGATTTTCATCATAAGAATTTGATGGTAGCTTTGAAGATAGAGGGGCATGATGAGACATGAGAAGCTGAGTGGTCCCCATCTGACAGCCAGTGAGGAAACAGGAACCTCAGTCCTATAGCAATGAAGAAATGGATTCTTTCAACAGTCTGAATGAGCTTGGATGTGGGTTTTTCCCCACTTTCTCCAGATAAGACCCCAGCCCAGCTGACACTATAACTGGAGCTTTGCAAAATACTCAGCAGAGAAACCCGTTGAGCCCACCTGGACTTCCAAACCTACAGGACTGTGAGATAAAAATGGTGCTATTTTAAGCCATTAAAGCTTATGGTAATTTATTATGCAGTAATAAGAAACAGATAAACATCCTTCCCTTCCTTCTTTTTCCATTAATAAACATTTATTTCTGCCATAGCACGTGCAGGGTACTGCTTCAGACACTATAAAACTCAGGGCATTTAATTCTCCAAACATCTCTAAGAAGTAAGTTTTAATATCCCCATTTTCACGTAAGGGTGAACATAGGGGTATACATTTTGGACACTGTCTGGACTTTAACCCAAATGCTACTGCAACATTTTGTTATTTCTATTTTCCCCTTTCCTACAGGATTCAAATTTTCCTCTGCCCAAGTGGTCAAGGGGGGCAGAAGGCCCTAGGAGAAGGGGAGCAGTGAGGCTCGCGTTACTCCTGAGGTTGTCATGGAGATAGTGCAAATTGAATGCCAGCCCCATGGGTCACAGTGGCACTTGGAGACTTTACAGTCATTATTATTGTCAGGCTTGCTCCCCACATCTTCCCCTCAAATTCTCAGAATTGAATTTGGCACAGTTAGCCAGAAGGCCTGGTTCTGCTTTGGAGTGCATGAAAAGGGATTATGATAACAATGGTAACAATTAATATTTAATAACTATTTATTCTGTTCCAGCCATTAATTAATCTTTAAATCTACCCTCTGCCTTGGCCAGGGTGCTGCTGTGCCAAGCCTTATTGGTACCTGAAGCAGAAGGAAGATTGTATACTCTGGCTATAATGGAAGTAAACACATCAACAACGTTTTCAAAATCTACTTCATTGCTTATTTCATTTTCAATGAAGAGAATTGTCTTACTGACAATTTCTCTTCACCTGTGACAATTTTGAATACATTTTCATTAACTGAAGCTGAATTAAAATGATGATAAATACTATTTGGCTATATATACAATACTTAAGCTGAGAATAATGTTTATTTTAATACTTACATTCCATTTTTTAATATTTTTCAACTATTTTAATATTCTGAAAAAAATTAACCACTAGAAAAGTACATAAAAACATGTATAGAAATGTGTGTATGCTCACACACACACACACACACACACACACACACGTTTTGCCTCAGGCTCAATATGGCTAAATAGAACAATAGTCTTTATTTAAAATTTTGATTATTTTCATCATGGATTTTTTGGCATAAATTTTAATTTCTAAAAATGCATTATGTTAAATTATTATTTACCGTGATTACTGAGTTTCTTGACACCTCCTTAAATTTTATGGCTGAGTGACTTATTATCCTAGTCTTGGCCCTTGTTCAGAGCAAACACCTAGCTTCTCCTAAAGGGCTTAGCCTCTCTAGACTTTTCTATACATTGAAGAAGATCCTAATATTGGCTGCCTTATTTTCCAGGCATGTATTGGCAAATTTAGACATTTCATCAAAGGGTCTCATTTTCTTGACAACTTTAGCCTGTCCTAGGTTACATTATATAAACATAGGGCTTTGCAAGCTTTCCTTTGGAAAAAAAAAAAAAAAAACTTACAAAAAGTATAGTTGCACAAATGTAGCAAGAATTGTAATGCCAGTCTGAGATGTATTCACCCTAATATTGAGAGGCATCTGGAAGGCTTCTGGGGGCCAATGTACATGCAAAGTAAAGGAATCTTCTGGGAAAGAGAGAAGGCAGGTGTGCAATTTTCTACAATGAGTAAGTGTTGATTGTTTGACCAACAGCGTCTTTATTGCTCTGGTAATAATAGAAAAAAACAGTAACACAAATATATTCTGGGTCATAATGATCACTACTCTTAGTTTTACTTTTATTTCACTATACTTGCATTTGCGTTTTAATGCAAGAAGCCCAGCACCCTGCCCCACCAAAAGACTTTAAAAAAAAAGATGAGAGATCTTACTGAATAAATAAGGTGTTCATTCTAAGTGAAGGTCAATGAATATCTTCAATTCATTTGTACGAATAAAGCTTTCATAGCAGTTCAAACAGGCGAACAGCGTGAGGGGGTGGGGACAGGAATGGAATCATGGCACAGTGCACTATAGTATGGGCTTGTCAGGCAGAAAAGATACTGTAAAAATATAGCAATCAGTGTCATGTTCAGATTTCAAATGGCAATTTAATTTCAGGAACACAATGCAAGATGCCACATTGAATTGATATTGTTAGTTGAAATGGAATGGCTATTATTGTTTTGTTGCCATTGAAGTCGTAAATGTGTTTTTTGCTATAGTCATATGTGAACCATGAAGATAAACAGTTAATGTAGAGCTTTATTTTATGTACTTTGAAGTTATGACAGAAATAATTTACATCAACACTGGACATACAGGTGATTTTTTTTTCCCTTCACAAAAGGCCATTATGTCACCCAAGTTTCAAAGTCTGGAACTCTAAGAAGTTTCCCAGTTATTTAGAGAATATGTGGGATGCAGAGGGAAGGTGGAGCTTAATTCTGAGGGGCTAATAGCTTGTCGTAGTGTCTCATAACTATGATGGAGGAGATATTTGAGAGCCTTAAGCCGCCTTTACACTTTTTACTCATAACTGCAGCCTTTGCTTCATGATGAAGCTTATCTGAGCAACTGTATAGTCTGTTCACAAAGTGTTAGAGCAAAGTTAGAACCACTCTTGCTTCCTCCTCACACCAGCCTAATGAGATTGTTAGCAACATTGTGAGAACCTGTTATCTTTACATCTCAGCAAGAAGGTGTGTATGTGCGGGTGGACATGCCCACGTGTGGATGAGGTGTGGAATTGTCACTGCTGTTGCACTTCCAAATTCTGGGAACTGTGAATTTGGCTGGGCAGGGTCTGGGCTTCCAGCCAGCTGCTAAGCTGTCCAGGTAGATGACACACTAATTAGGAGAATTGCAAACCAATTAGCACTTGGGCTGGATTGGCTGATGTGTCTTAGCGACTTCTTCACTGAGTGTTTTGTGATAAGAACCAGTCCAATGTGCCTCCCTAAACCCCTCACCATCTAGATGGGTTATCCAGTCTGTCCTGGAAAAAGGAATGCTTTAGCCCTAGGGACATTATTAATGTTTCAATCCTAAACTGCCAGGCTTTCTTCAGAAGGTAGCAATTCTCCCCTGAGAGATGACCATCATGCTTTGGGGCTGGTGGGCTAGGCCAGACCTGCACTGTGAAGAGGAGAGGCGAAAAAAAAAAAAAAAAAAAAAAAAAAGAAAGAAAGAAAAGAAAAAAGAAAAAAAAAAAGCAAGCTTTCCTAGAGGGTTGGAAGGTCAGTAGCTCCCTGCTGAACACATTAATCCGTATGGTCATTGTCAACTTGGATACAGATTCCAGAATTGGATTTATTTTTCTTTCTTCAGAAGCATCCTTGCTTTCAGCCTTCTGCAGACTGCAGGCACCTAGCTTACCTGCCCTCTTCCCTGATAGCTCTACCTCTTGCCTTCACTGGTGCTGGTTCCTTACACCAACCCTGCCCTGTTGACCTCTGCTGGCCTTGTAGCAGAGAAGGAGAGGGAAGGCTGGGGACCAAGAAGGAGGGGAGGCACTTCTAGAGGAGCATGTTCTGATTAATTAATGTTTTCTTTTATATTCTAAGATGCTATTAATGTACCCAAAGGAAATTGTTTACTTCTGAATGGTTACAACACATAGAAAAAGTGTTTCTCATTTTTTCATAATATAATAACTATATTAATTTCTTAGTATATGACACCTTCTGAATAGCAATAACAATTTTTTAAAAAGGAACAAGGGCCTGTGTTCTACAGTCCTCATCACTAGCTTCCTTTATAGGAAAACGTGACACAGCAGTAATCACCTGTGGGTGCCTGATTCGAGTTATTTCCCGGTGTATATGATGTGTGTGTATATGTGTACATGTGACATAGAACTTCAGTCTAACCTCTGGCATGTGAGGGATTCCATCCTCTCCCCATACATAAAGAAAGGTGATTTTAAAAGACTTTTTTGAAAATAGACTAATATTTCCTTAGTTCACGGTTTGTGTGCATGATTATGCCAATTTGGTCTTCCTTATTCAAGAAGGAACAGGCAAGCAAAAATTATGTGTATCATTCAAAATGACCATTCTCAACACACTTTCTATTGGCAGTCTCAGTTGTTCACACCTTAGCATCTCTACGTGTCTAGGCAAGCCTGGAATGCTTAGCATGGTCGGGATTGGGACTTTGAATTGGGAACACAGGAGCCTCTTGGGATGGAATTTTCTCTAAGTATGGTTTATTTCATTGACCAGATCTTATCAATTACAAGTGAATCTACATATTACCATACTGAGAAACGTTCTGAGGAGTGTTGCAAATCATCTATAAGGAATGCAGAATCCTTCCACCAAAATTGTCATAGAGGCAGGAGTCAGGGGTGGTAATGTTTGCAATCTCTGCCTTAAGGACCAGAGAAAGTCAACATATACAAAATTGATTAATGAGTGAGACAGCATGATTGGCTGTTATCCTGCACCCTTCCCTGTCTCCACACACATACCTTGGCCTCATGGATGCAGTACGTTTTCCTGACCCTTGACTTTGGAGTAGCCACATGAATCTGTTTTAGCCAATGGCATATGGGTGGGAGTCACAGTGGGCTGATTCAGGTACTAGGGCAAGAGGCCTCCTGTGCTTCTACTTGCTCTATGATGTTTCTGCTATCATTGTGGGCTAAATATGCCCTGGCTAGCCCCATGGTTACAGGAGTTTGAAAGACAGAGCAGAGGTCAACTGAACTAGACATTCTGCAGAATTGGGAGACTTTGGAGATAGTTTGTTACACAACAGTAATTAACAATACAGTCCACAAACAAAACCTTGCTTACTAAATAAATGTGTAATTGTGAATACAGAAGAGTGTCATTTTCCCAATGGAGCACGAAGAAGTTTACATCTGAGTCCCAGGGCAAGTGGACTGCAGGCAAACACTGCCAATAAAATGGCAAGAAGTATTTCATTAATATATTATAATAGAGACTCAAAACCTGCTACTACCAGGCAAAGCAGGTTTTTAGCCCATGTTCTATAACGTAATACTTGCAGAGGTTGGTATAAAGATGAGTCGGTTTTGGAATATGTCTATAAATTCTTGACACTCCTACCACCAAGAGGTGGATTTTCATTTCCTTCCCTTTCATTATGTTCCAGCCTTAGAAGTTAGAAATTACTTGCATCTAACAAATATTATATAGTGCAATGGTATTGTGTGGTTTCTGAGGCTAGGTTACAAGAGATAATACAGCCTTTTCTCTCTCTCTCTTATAGGCACCCACACCCTTAGAGCCCAAAACCATACCATGCATATCTAACCAACCAGCTACAGGTGAAGGTCACATAAAGGTGTTCTTGTCCTGGCTCCAGCTAAGGTTCCTACTCTCAGTCAGCATCAATTGTGGAAGATGGGAGTATGAGCTTTTAGAAGATTTCAGTCCCCTGCCTTTGACACCAAGTGGAACTGAGATGATCTTTCTACTGAGCCTTGCTCAAACTGCAGATTCGTGAGAAAAATAAACATCATCACCACTGAAGCAACATGGCACATGGGGTGATATGTTGGGAAGCCATAGATAATCAGAGAAAGCTCCTTTTCTTTTGGAGCAATACCATTTGCATAGGGGAGAGACAAAGCTGCATGGACTAGCAACTTCTATGACCAAAGAAGATGTCATTTTCTAAGGGCTTGAGTGGCAGGTGGCCCTGACAGCATCTGCATGAGCTGGAGATACACTCACACATTTATTATCACTAGAGGGTGCCAAGAACTGAAGCAGTAGGAGCAGAAGCAGAAATGAAGAACATGAAGGATGCTATGGAGTGAGAGAAAAGTCCATATCTGTGAGAATCCAAAAACACCCTGTGGGGACACCCCAAAATACTCGAGGAGGTGTGTAAGTAGAGCTGGACCTTTCATCCTCCCAGCTGGGGTAGAACTGGAGCCACGTGTGCAGGGCCTGCTGCTTCTTCAGGGCTGCCGTGGCCTGGAAAGCCAAGCCTGCACATTGGTTATAGCACTCCGCTTTCCCAAAGCCCTCATATACATCATCTGTTTCAGTGCTCGCATTAACACCTGTGAGGTAGGTATTATTCCCAGGTCTCACAGCCCATAAATGGCAACTCTGCCAGGAAATCAAGTCCTGCTTTTCTCCTTGTACCAGAGCTTCCCCAGCAAATTAAAGCTTATTCTAAATGTAGGTACCTAGAGCGTTTCTTAAATTAAACCCAGAGTGAATTCTGAACCTCGGTGTAAGCCTCTACTGATTTGTCTTGAGTTCAGAGTTCTGCATAGTAAAATCTCATTAATTCAATCTCCATGAAAGTAGAATTTGGGGTAGGCATCAGAAAACAGTCTCTCCTTAGTCACTTAGCCACACTTAGTTTGGCCCATTGACCCAAAAATTTCTTGTTAAGGCCTTTCTTTAAAATGATCTCTAAGGCAGGCACTTTATAAATGAAAATCACACCCACCCAAGTCTAGGCTTGCAGGTTTGTCTGCCTCGGACTTGCAGGTATGTGTGGTTTTCTTACCCCATCCGAGGGACAGGCTGCTCACAGGTGCTTAAGGTCATCCTGACATGGCCCCTTGTTTTATGCAAAGTGTGTGCCAGTGCTGGCTGTGAAAACACCAGTCGATTCTGATTCACTGGTCTTAGCCATTTAGAAACTTGCTTCTGAGGCAGGGTGATACTGTGGTTACTTCTCTTAGATTTCCCTCTAATGTTTGGAAGTTCCTATACACCATACTGTTTTGGCATTAGCTACAGATGTAGGCTGCAAGTATCTACTAGGCAGCATGGGCTAACCAAAATAAGGACACAATTGACCCAAGTTCAACCTCGCCATTCTTAGAGACACTGGAAATCTCCTCACGTTGGTAATAACTAGAATTTTTTTTTTTTATCAAATAATCACTGTTTAACAGGTAAAGATGGTGCCTCCACAGAAACTGAACTTATGGCCAGCAAAGGGCACCCCAATTCCATCATCCAAGTTCTCTTTCTTTAGCTTAGGTGAAAACATTTGAAATTGATGATACAAAGTGCTGGGGAGGGTGGAGAGAACAGGCCCCTGTCTAAGCTATATGGAGAGTGAACAGCAAGGCAGTTTGTCAATATCTATCACTTGTTAAATCCACATACACTTTGCTCCAGGAATTAGAATTTCAGGAATTTATCTTAAAACTGTTGTAACAACACATATATGAAGAGGTTTATTGTAGCTTTGCTTACAGTGACCAAGTATCAGAAACAACCTAAATAACCGTCAGTGGGAACTGGTTGAATAATTTTTTTTTATCAACATGTAGGAAAATATACAATCTCTATAGAGAATAACATTGTAAGATGTATTTTCAAGCAAAAATAAACATAAGAACAAACATATGAACATAACATAGTTTAGAAGAGTGTATAATATAAAATACAAAAGATACACATATGCAACTCAACATTACAGTGAAAATTTTGGAAAGATAAAATGGAAACCATTACAATGGTTACAGCTAGTATTCTGGTAAAAAAAGAAACATATTTTCAAGATACTGTTCAGTGCCATTTGAAGTATTTATTTTATTTATTTCATTTTTAAAGCATGTATTACCTTTTTTTAAATTAAAAGAAAGCAAAAGCTAAAAGTAATATGAACACAGTAAAGTCAATGTGGGGTTGTCAATACATAAAGTTTGAAAGTGCAGACTTTTCAAAACTGGATCACAGGAAAATTAAGGAATGTCTACATTTTGGACATCAAATTGCATCCCAGCACAGAGAGTATTTCTTGAAGAAAGTGGATGGGTTTGATTTAAGGACTTGAGGGCTGGGGAATCTTGCCACAAAACTCTATTTTTTCTTTCCCAAAGTGCATGTGACCCTGGGGTTAACTACATTCAATGTTTTATCAACTCACCCTTTCATACAGTCTACTACACTATTTTGAAACCAAATTTAGATTACTTTGCATCAGCCGGTGAAAGCCAATTTCAAATTGACACATATGTTGTTGTTGTCTGCTGGTCAACAGTTCTGTTTTAGCAGGTTTTCATCTTTGTTTCTGTTTTTGTCATCTTGTTGCTTTTATTTTTGAGACTATTATTTTGATTCTGTTGCCCAAAGCTTCCCTAGAAAAAAATTTAGGTGCAGTCCACAGGGAGGGAGCAGCTGCCAAGATCCAAACATTCTCCCCTCCACACCAACTCCGTCATCTTCCACAACCGCCAACCTATTCATCCTACTTCAGTTGGAAGAGCTAAACTTTTTATTTTTGGATTCAACATAAAATTTTATTCAAAAGATTGAATCCTGTAATAAAATACACTTGGAAAATAATCTTTAATTGCAGTTTGCATATAATATTATTTCAAATTGAATATGACATAGACAAATTAAACAGCTATTGCCAGTGTTAAAAAATGCAAGTTTCCTAAATGTAATGTAATTGAGTTAAAGAGAGCAATTGTTAGGCTTGCAAAGAAGAGACTATTTAAGTAGAAGTATGAGGTAGGGCTAAGCACATGGCTTTTGGGGTCAGAATGCCTGGGCTTGGACCTTAGTGCTGCTAATTATTGACTATGCAAACTTGGGCAATCATTTACATATTCTGTGCTCTGCATATACAACATAGAAATGTTCCTGGTGCTAGTGATATCACATAGCTTTGTTATGTAATTTAATCAATTACTTAAGGACTTAGACCATGCCCAGTGTACAGCAAGCATTATATAAATATTAGCTACTGTCATTACCTTTAATCAGATGCTCCTTACTGGGCTTAATGCTATGTTCAAAGGTGAATATGCATGAAATATTGGAAACATATTAATATTATTTGGAGTTTTATAATCTACTTTGGCTTTGGGGGAAATGAATCACTCATGATATGAAAATCAATAATTCAACTTCTACACATTTAAATTCCATATATATGTTCAGAACACACTAAACAACACGTTAGAAGCCTTTCTGCTCAAGGATCTTAGTCATTTTCTAGACATAATTTACATAAAGTCCACAAATCAGTTATACAGATGCAGACACCTATGTAACCACCACTCAGAACACAAGAGAGAACATTTCCAGCAACCGAGAAGGCTCCCACCTGCTCCTTCTCAATCAATATCCCTAAAGCAGTGAACCCTCTGACCTCTACCCTATAATTAGTTTTTCCTGTCCTTAAGGTTCATATAAATGAGCTCATTCAGTGAGTTCTCTTTGTGTCTGGCTCCTTTTGCTTGGCAAATCTCTGAGTCCCATCAATGTTGTGTGATATACCACAATCATTTGCTCTATTCTGTTGATGGACCTTTAGGTTGCTTCCAGTTTGGGGCTATTTGAATTAAACATTTTTGCAGATCATGAGGTCATGAGTTCAAGAACAGCCTGACCAACATAGTGAAACCCCGTCTCTACTAAAAATACAAATTAGCTGGATGTGGTGGAACATGCCTGTAGTCCCAGCTACTCAGGAGACTGAGGCAGGAGAATCACTCGAACCCAGGAGGCGGAGGTTGCAGTGAGCCAAGACCACACTATTGCACTCCAGCCTGGGTGACAGAGTGAGACTCTGTCTCAAAAAGCAAAACAAAACAACATTTTTGAGCATTTTTGTATGTGTCTTCTGGTGGATACACAACTTGTATCTCCTGAGGGGGGAGATTTCTGAATCATAATGTGGGCTTTTGTTTAGCACAACAGCCCACCAGTTTTTCTTTGCATTTCCTAAAGCAAGTTGTACCATTCCTGTCCCAGGTTGGAGGCCAACTTTTCTTCAGCAATGTGACAGGATGGCCTGCACTATGGGTGTATTAGCCTGTTCTCATGCTGCTAACGAAGACATACCTGAGACTGGGTAAAAGGAAAGAGGTTTAACTGACTTACAGCTCCACATGGCTGGGGAGTCCTCACAATCATGGCAGAAGGCAAATGAGGAGCAAAGTCACATCTTACATGGCAGCAGGCAAGAGGCCATGTGCAGGGGAACTCCCCTTTATAAAACCATTGGATATCATGAGACTTATTCACGATCACAAGAACGGCATGGGAAAGAGCCACCCCCATGATTCAATTACCTCTCACCGGGTCCGTCCCATGACACGTGGGAATTATGGGAGCTACAATTCAAGATGAGACTTGGGTGGGGACACAGCCAAACTGTATCAGTGGGTAAGTTCAATAAGCAATGAATCCTTAAGTACCCACCAGAGCACTGAAGACAGAGGTAGGAGGACCAAGAGTAAGCATCTGGGCTGGTGACACTCAGACCTCAAGATCCAAATCTACATTTCTATGGAGGAAAGCTTCTACTGGCAGCCAGGCCCCTGCCTTCAGGGATGCCTCAGGCCCTGAGAGACTTAACCTCGTCCTCCTGGCAATGTCAAGTTCTACATTTCTGAGCCAGGCAGAGGAAATTATTTGTGAATTTATGACAGATAAAATATTCTTGAAACAGAATCTTCCCTGATTTTTGGAGCAAACTTGGCTGCTAGGAACTGCTTCTCTCTATTAACTCATTGGGAAGAGAGGGGAGAGCCTCTCACCCTGCTTAACCCCCTAGGGCTCTGTTCCTTGCCAGAGAAGGGGCCCAATACATGCTTGACAAGTTAAATGGAAATGATTTTTCCTCCTTTTAAATGTCTCCTCACTATGGCCTGTCATTTATACAGGGCGAGGCTTTTATCATGTTCATCCTCTTTCCTCCTACCTAATCCTCGTGTCTTTCATCCTCTATCCACCTGTTTCATTGCATTTGGGACTCAACATGTGCCATGGAATAATAGTGGTGAAAGCATTAGTTCAAGGGCCAAAATGCCCATGTTCAAACCCTGTTCTGCCCCATAATAGCCATGAGATCTTTATCAAATAACTGTACTGTATCACAATTTTTTTTTGTGCAAATAAGTAAATATATAGAGAAGTGCTTAGAATTATGATGGACTAAGACCTACATAAGGGTTACCAAATATTATGTGAGAGCCTACAGGGGAAACAAAAGAACGGAACCTCTGTTTAGCCACAGTTCCTCCTCTGTAGAGGTCTTCTACTCTGAAAACATCACCCTTAATTACTCCCAAAACAATCTTCAATACTGAAGGATACCAGTAATCCCTCATATCTAATTATACCCTTAAAACTTGCAAGCACCTCATATTCGGCATATGTTTGAATCCTTACAAAAACCTTTTGAAAAAGAAGAAAAGATTATCCCTATTTTGCAGGAACTAAAGTTCTTGGCCTGTCTGTCATGCAACCATCTAATCACTCATTCACCCATTCAGTGATACGCAGATTGTGTTAAGCACCTCCCAATCCCAGTCCCTACCCCCCGCACACTGTGTACTTCACCCTGTGCTCCTGCCTGGTCAGCCAGAGCCCAGGTCTTCTAATAACCATCCTGCTCTAGTCCTACCCACCAGACTCCAGCCCTCTGTGAGCTTTTATTCGACTACTCACTTCTCCATCTCTCTTTTCTACCTCTTCCTCATCCAGACTTTCATCACCTGAACATCACATTCATTGTATTTAAGTTGAATGGCTTCCTAACTTAATAATTTACATAAAAATTATGTATTTTATTGTATACTATGTGTTGAATATTTAGCAGAAAGAATAAAAGATAGAAAAAGATGAAAGAGTAAATGAAAATACAGATATACAATAAATGAAAAAGAGAGTCTATATTTGACCATTCTGGATAATTGCTATATCTCTAGAACAGATATGTATATGTGTATGTATAAATTTTAACAAAATTGGTATTGTAATACACATAACATTTTAAAACATACTTGTAAACTTTAATATCTATCTTTCCATGTCAATACATATTTATCAACAAAATCAATTTTAATTGACTGAACAATGTTGCACAGTATAGATATCCCTTACTTAATCTGACCTGTTATTGAACAGTAGGTTATTTCCTTTTATAGAAATGTTTTGCTAGTATAAACAATGCTAAGATAAACATCCTTGTATATACTTTTATGTTCATATCCTTAAATAAATTCTAACTGCTGACACTGCAGTCTTATTTTTAATAATTTTTATAGCTTTTGTAACACTGTCCGTCAGAAAGGCTATGCTAGTAAAACGGTACCCACCACATGCCAGCACTGGTAAGTATTATGTAAAACAAATAAAAACAAAAACTAGGCCAGGTGTGGTGGCTCATGCCTGTAATCCCAGCACTTTGGGAGGCCAAGGCGAGCGAATCACAAGGTCAGGAGATCGAGACCATCCTGGCCAACATGGTGAAACCCCGTTTCTACTAAAAATACAAAAATTAGTTGGGCATGGTGGCATACTTGGGAGGCTGAGGCAGGAAAATCACTTGAACCCAGGAGGCGGAGGTTGCAGTGAGCTGAGATAGCACCATTGCACTCCAGCCTGGAGACAGGACAAGACTCCATCCCAAAATAAATAAATAAATAAAATAATAAAAACTGTATCAGTTAGCTAGAAAATGTATAGTCCATTTTAATTTGCATTCATTTTGTTACCAATCAAAATGAATATGTTTTCATAATCTTATTATTTTGCAAGTTTTTGCCCATTTCTTTATCTATATTTTTACAATTGATTTATAAGATCTCTTTATATATTGAAGATAATAAACACTTACTTTTCACGTATGTGGCTGATACTTTCTCCATTTGAAAAAAAAATTTGTGGGGCCATGCCAGGCATGGTAGTTCATTCCTGCAATCCCAACGCTTTGGGAGACTGAGGTGGGAGGCTTGCTTGAGCCTAAGAATTTCAGACCAGCCTGGGCAGCATAGCAAAACCCTGTTTCTACAAAAAAAAAAAAAAAAAAAAAAAAAGGTGGGCACTGGGGCATTGCGATGTGCACCTGTAGTTCCAGCAGCTACCTAGGGGGCTGAGGTGGGAGAATCACCTGAACCAAGGAGGTCAAGACTGCAGTGAGCTGTGATCACACCACTGCGCTCCAGCCTTGGTTACAGAGTGAAACCTTGTCTCAAAAAAATTATTTTACGTTTAGTTGCTAATTTTAAAAGACTTCAAATATTTACGTGTCAGTTTTAGTCATTATGTTTTCCAGCTTTTGTGAAATATTTAATAATGTCTTTTCTAGGTCAAGAAGATGTTTTTATAGTTTCACTTTAAAATTTAACTTTTTAAGATATATGTAATTTATATTCTTTCATGGTGAGACATAAAAAGCTAACTTCTTTTCTGTTTGTTTAGCCAGTTCTCTCTGATCTGTGGTTAAAAATCCATTGCCAGGCAGAGTGTGATGGCTCATGCCTGTAATCCCAGCACTTTGGGAGGATCGCTTGAGCCCACAAGTTTGAGACCAGCCTGGGCAACATAGCAAGACTCTGCCTCTACAAAAATAAAAATAAAAATTAGCCGGGCTACAGGTGTGTGCCTGTAGTCCCAACTACTCAGGAGGCTGAGGTAAGAGGACTGCTTGAACCCTGGTGTTCAAGGCTGCAGTGAGCAGTGATCATACCACCGCACTCCAGCATGGGCAACAGAGCAAGTCCCGGTCTAAAAATGAAAAAAAAAAAAAAAATTCCTTGTCATATAATATCACTAGTTGTTTGAACGGTGGTGCATTCAGCCTATGACAGCTTGGCTCCTCTTGTCTTCCTCCCTCCTGTTTCTCTCATCCCTTCATCCTGGGTTCTCTCTTCATGTAGCTTCCCCCTTTCCTAGCAGCTCTTGCATGTTCAAGCCTTTATGTAACTGCATATGCAAGTCCCTCTGCCCTGCAGTGACTTCTCTCCACTCTCACCCCAGCCCCTTCTACCAAGAAAACCAGACATCTTTTAAGATTCAGGGAAGGTGCCACCTCTACTCTGTGCCCTTTAATTCTCCAGATATTAACTTCCTCCTCAGGGTTCTCACAGCAGTTCATATTTCTGTTGGAGCCTTGTTCTGGTGAACAGTAATTGACAGTGGACTTTGGGCCCTTCACTAGAAGTTACCCTACCATATTTATCTCTATAACCTCAGCTCCTTTGGCATACAGCAGGTGCTAGAATAAAGTTCCTTCATTGAACAAATTAACAATTGACTGGCATCTCAAAAAACCTACCTGACTCTATAGGTAGGCTATTGCAGGGATATTTCTTGGTTTTCTTCCCAGGATCTCATTACTGGGTTATTCAACAGTGTACTAAATTCCAACAGGGGAATTCATTTTTCTGCCATACGCTACTGTGCATTTGAGGTGAGATTGACTGGTAGCCCAGGGTCTCCGATGTGCTTAGGACAACCTGCCTATTCCATCATGGCCACAGTGATGACTTCTGAACCGAGCGTGTTACCCAACCAGCACCTGTGTCCTGAGAGGATGTTTTCTGAGTTTGCAAGGAAAGGATGGCTTATTCCTTTGTAGAATGAAATAAGAAACCCCTCCCTTCCCAAAATGCACACAAGACACAAGGGAGGAATACTATAAACCTTAGCAGTTGGTGCTCTTCATCAGACCCACAGAAGAGCTTTTCAGAAAATGTTGCCCACAATAAACAAGCAGAGCCAAGAAAAACTAGGCAGAAACCCAACCCTTATTATAACGTTTAAGTGCTGGATCATATTGCACCTGAAGCGGGTACCCTTGGGCTGTTTTGTTACATGAACCACTGCATTCCCCTTATCAATTAAGTCAATTTGAGTTAACGTTTCTCTTAAATGTAACTATAACAGTCATAACACATATCAGGTTATTGGATGGCTAAAATTACAATGAGACATGAAGAAAACGTAGGCATATCAAAACAAAGGATAGAGGAGAGAAGCAAGAAATAGTAAATTAATGCTGCAAATACTAATGGTCACCATCACCAAACCATGGGAACTAAGATTTCTAAACAGTCTTCCAGATACCAGATCACTGTTAGCAAAGCAATTTCCTATGTATTTTATTAGTTTCTTTGAAGTACATAAAGTTCCTTGTCCAGCTCTTGGCACAGAGTAGTCCTCAAAACCCAATAATTTTCATAATCCCACTTTCACCCAATCCCCCTCAGTCGTAACAATCAACAATTCGTCTTAGGATAATAAAATAACCACTTGAAAGCATGAGTTATTGTCTTCGACTTTAGAGAATTCATGGAGTTTAAGAAGGTGTCAGATGGAAAAATATAGAAAGTTGACTCATTCCCCAGATGAATGCAAAAGTGAAACACCAAGCAATTGTTTTTAGAGGAATATGAATCGTCACAGCCCTGGGAGATAAAGCACAGTGCAAAAGGAAATGTATCCAGATCTTGCCAACATTGATATTCAGCCAGTGCCAGACACTGGGGAGACAGTGATGGAAAGTCAGACATTATACCTGGCCTTTTTGTGTACCTTATATTCCAGTGGAGAAACCAAACAATAAAACTAAGTAGAGTAATTTAAATTTTAATAAGCTGTGTGCCTAGGGCTAATTTGGGAAGGTAGTCATGGAAGGCCTCTCAGCATCGAAGGCTTAGCAGTTGAGTTATAAATTATGAGAAAGGGCCAGCCAGGCAGAGGTCTGGAGGAAGAAGAGCCCAGGCACATGTCCAGCACATATGAGGACTTCAACTATGAAAGGAAAGAAAAAGAGGCACAAAGTTGCATAGGCATCCAAAGAGGGCAGACATAGCCGTTTACAACTTGCAAGGGCCTGGAATGTGGTTATGGTGAGAATCCTGCAAAGGATCAAAGCTCTGGGCCCCCAAGGAGGGGCTATGTCTGAGGCTGACTAATGTCTTTAAACCTGGGCCAGCAGTGACCACAGAGAGGGCTGAGGCCACTGACATCGGCATGACCCAGGCCGGCAGATGCTGACATTCCTTTACTGTGTGATTCCCACAGAGCTGGGGCTTTTCATCAAGAATGAGCATTATTAGTAACCAGACTCAGGGAAGGGAGGGGGACATGTGTGCATGGAGTGAGAGGCAAAGGGAAAGTGGGAGAAAAACAGGGCTGGACACATCGTGGTGCCAGGGACCCAAGGTCAAGGGGTGGGACCCTCAGGCTCGACGGCATTTGAGGTGTGGGACACCTCTGGTGGCAGTGCCCTCAGTTGCCTCATTTAAGATTATGGGTTGTGTTTAGGGGTTACCACCTCAGTCTGGGCAAGTCACTGTTCCCCAGAGACTAATATTTCTGAAGAAGTTACTATGTTTCAGTCACTGAAGCCAACAAGGCCTCTACATGGGGTGACCATAGGATATGCCATCTGAACTGGGACTTTTCAGGGTAATGGGGAGTGGGATAAATTCTAAACCCAATAGAACACTGAGCTGGCATGAACTGGGCCAACCGGGATGGACAGTGGCTTTGCTCATACCTCCCTGCTCTTGCAGAGGCAGTCATTGACTAACTTATTAATGTGTGTTGGGTGTTAAGAATTGTGCACTCTTGGCCGGGCGCGGTGGCTCACGCCTGTAATCCCAGCACTTTGGGAGGCCGAGGCGGGTGGATCACAAGGTCAGGAGATCGAGACCATGGTGAAACCACGTCTCTACTAAAAATATAAAAAATTAGCCAGGCGCAGTGGCAGGCGCCTGTAGTCCCAGCTACTTGGGAGGCTGAGGCAGGAGAATGGCAGGAACCCGGGAGGCGGAGCTTGCAGTGAGCCGAGATTGTGCCACTGCACTCCAGCCAGGGGGACAGAGCGAGATTCCGTCTCAAAAAAAAAAAAAAAAAAAAGAAAAAAAAAAGAATTGTGCACTCCCATCTTCTCCTTTAAGAGGTAAGCAAATGGTAGCCCTGAAGAATCAAGAATACTCAAGGGCTCAGTACTAAAGCGACATAGTATTCCAGTTAGAGTGCAGGTGCAGACTTTGATACTCCTTGCCTCCAATCTCACTGCCACTGTTTACTCTGAGCAGGTTGTGTTGCCTCTCTGAGCCTCAGTTTGCCCGTGTGCAAAATGGGAATGATAATAATAATACCTACCTTGCCAAGTATTATAAGCTTGAATTGAAATAATGAGGTAAGGAGGTTAGCATGGTGCCTGG
The DNA here is from genome assembly GCF_008728515.1 of Papio anubis. Classification (NCBI taxonomy): domain Eukaryota; kingdom Metazoa; phylum Chordata; class Mammalia; order Primates; family Cercopithecidae; genus Papio; species Papio anubis. Next base: position 67,087,563 of record NC_044991.1, read on the forward strand.
TGCATAATAAGCAGCCACACATGGCAGTTAATAGGATTAATTCACAGGGATGGAGAGCCCTCTAAAAAGTTGTATCAAGACTTTGCTAAACAGGCCTCTAACAGAACCTCACCCTCCATCCTCTGGGTGCTCTTCCCAGGGCCTGGTGTACACTTCTCCTTTAGAAGGAACACACACACATTCTGCCCAGGGCAAGTCTTTCCCTCCTTTCCAGAGGAAAATATCCTGATTCATTTTCCCTGTCAGGAGGCTGAAAGGAACAAGCAAAAAGAAGGAGAGAATTGAGGTCATTGGTCCATCCACACATAAGCTCCAATTCAGTCTTTCCAGGGAATCACTCTGGATTTATTCACCACCAAGTGACAGAGGAGAGCAACTTAGTAATTTGAAAGCCTGGGAAAAGAACGTGTATTCTAAGATGTTCCCAGTGCTGGTTTGGAATTACTGAGCACTGTTCATTTCAGCCTTCAGCAGATCATGCCATCCTGAGTGGGAGTTGGTAGTTCTATGGAGGTCCTGAGATTAACCCAGAGACTGAGACTGGACTCCAGGGAGTCACAGCCCAGTTCAGGCCTTAGCCAGGGTCCAGACAGTGCTTGTTGGCTTTTCAGCTTTTCCAGAACCTGTATAACCAATCCCTGCCTTGTTGTCTATCTTCCATACTTAGCAAGGTTCCTGTTTCAAGATGCAACCGCAGGATAGAATCAATATGACAAGACATCTATGCAGTGAGCACTGTGAAACACACAGAGGGCCACAATCTATTATTGCCAGGTGTTGGAAGATCAGGAAGAGCTAAGCAGAAGAGGTATGACATGCAAATAGGGCCTTGGAGGATGAGGATGAGTAGAGAGTTTAAGGAAGAGTGGAAAGGAAGGACATTGAAAACACAGGAACAGTATGCACGCAGGTAGGAAGACAAGGTGTGGTTGGCAGATAGATCATATATACATGGGTAATGCCTGGGAACAGGCTTAGGAAAAAATGCTGCCTCAATTTGTTCTCTTATTAATTAGTCTAGTGTCTTTCTGAGTCACACACTGTGATATCCAGGTTCCAAGACAACCTCTAATGATCTCTTCCTCCTGGTTTTCTTGTCTTTGTGTGGTCCTTACTCCCACTGAATAGGGCTGACCATCAAGCCAATATGATGTCAAAATTAAGGTGTGACTTCCAAGGCTAGGTCATACGATATGTTTCCACTTTGCTCTCTCTTGGCTCCTAGCTGTGAGTAAAGACAGCTACCCTATCATTAGGACACTCAAGCAACCCTATGGAGAAGCCCATGTGGTGAGCAACTGAGGCTTCTTGCCAATAGCCAGCACCAACTTGCCAGGCAGGTACGTGAGACACTTTGGGAGTGCATTTTGCAGATCAGGCACATCTTATATGAAGGCACACCTGGCTGATAGCCCATTTGTTACTTCAATAGCCAAAACCACCCAGCTAAGCTGCTCCTGGATTCCAGACTCTTGGAAACTATGTGCCAGTAAATTACCTTTACTTTGAACTCTAAATCAGAATAGACCTATGCTGTGTCTTTCTTTCTTGGAGCTTCCACACAAAGGGATCTTCATCACGGACTGTGTTGCCACAATAAACAGAAGATCTCCCAGGGGCATATTAAAGGGAAATGTGTCCTTAGATAACCTGGAAGCTAGATGTTTGTCAATGTGACTTCATGTGGTTGCTTTTCTCTGCACACATTCTGCATTCTCCTCTATGCAGCTCACTTCCTTTGTACGGCTGTATGTTTCCATTTCCCTAGAACTTGCATTTGTCTATGGTTTGTGGTGGCAACCCTGGCTCTAACCTTATATTACTTTATTGATCCAGCATCAATCTCAATCTTGCAGCACATTTTGTGAGGCTTAGTTTACATTTTCAAGAGCAAGGATGATTGGCTTCTCTTCAGTCAGGTACCTGCCCATGAATTTTTCAGGTAGGACCAACGAGCAGTCATCCGGTATACACATGGCTCCTTAGCTTCCTTCTTTAGGAATGGACTGGGAGAATCATGTCCAAATGAAGGGGTATAGATCTTCAAGCACTTCAAACTTTGCCATGTGTAGCACATGTAGCCCCAACTAAGAACTTCCCAGAAAACCTGCTGCAAGATCAAGATCAAACACTCTCTCCATTTTTATGAACTCACTAGGATGTGAAACTTTCTCTCCCAAATAAGAAGAAACTTGAAACATCCTTCTCAGAATAACAAAAGCCTGTTGGCAGCCAGGCATTAGGATTCATGACTCAAGCCCCACATTTTGATAAAAGGAATTCTAAACTCTCAAAAGCAATTATGCATCATATTGTATCATCAGAATAAAATAAATATACATCCCAGAATTAATATGAAGGCATAAACAACTGCTGACAGCCTATAAATTGTATTAGGAAAACTTTGATAAACTCTTACTTTTCCGCACTTCCCTCAACCTCATGACAATAACTGTTTAGATTCAGCACATATTAGGGGCATATGTAGTAAGTTTCTTGGTGGCAGCTGGAAGTAAAGAGAGTTAGAAAGAAATAAAAAGGAAAACAGAAAGAGCAGGAGAAATGGGTGGAAGAATAATGACTTTAAAGGGGAAAAGGCCACAAGAAGTGAATCTGATAGCCCAGGAAAATACCCTGTCTCCCTTCTGATAAAGGAAGGTAGCTAGTGGTGTCTTTATGAAATTACTTTTCATGCTTTCCTTCTGGTTCTTAGCAAAGAGGGGACAATTCAGAATGAGCTATTATTTACTCAAGAAATAGTTACTGGACATCTGAAGGCGTCAGAGGTGTTCGAACCAGAGCAACTCCGTCTTGAGTGAGGATGGGACTAGGAAAATGAGGCTGGGACCTGCTGAGTTGCATTTCCAGAAAGGTATTCCTAGCCTTTGGATATTTACGCTTAAGGGAACAGATAGATAATGTTTACTAAACAGATCCAGACTTGGGACTATCCTAATATCCCGATATCTTGAGAACAAAGGCATACCTAATTTTGCTTTAAAGATAACAATATTGGCCGGACATGGTGGCTCACATCTGTAATCCCAGCACTTTGGGAGGCAAAGGTGGGCGGATCACTTGAGGTCAGGAGTTCGAGACCAGCCTGGCCAGCATGGTGAAATCCCATCTCTACTAAACACACACACACACACACACACACACACACAAAGCCGGGCGTGGTGGCACATGCCTGTAGTCCCAGCTACCTGGGAGGCTGAGGCAGGAGAATCGCTTGAACCTGGGAGGCAGAGGTTGCAGTGAGCTGAGATTGTGCCACTGCACTCCAGCCTGAGCAACACAGCAAAACTCCATCTCAAAATAATAATAATAATAATAATAATGGATCTTGCAAAATATAGTAATCAAGAAAACTAATCCTTTATCACAACCCCTGTAGCAGAGCACGTCTCCCAATGATCTTCTCTTATCCTGTATATAAACAAGCATTGTACCTAGGGTGAACGTGTTCCTCCTCTTACTTTCAGGAATGTCCTACTCTGTCTATGGAGTAGCTGTTCTTTCATCACTTTACTTTCTCAATAAATGTGCTTTTTCTTTGCACTGTGGACTCGCCCTGAATTCGTTCTTAAGTGAGATCCAAAAACTCTCTCTTGGGGTCTGGATCGGGACCCCTTTCCTATAACAAAGGGACTAAATGGAGTCATGATCTTAGGCAACTTAAAAAAAAAACAATACAGGAGACAGTTGAACGAATAATTGAAGATAAATAGGTTCATCGCTGTATCATGGGCATTGTACAAAATTAATTATGTGTCCAGGAAGGTGGGGGAATTGAGCTCCTCACTCTGTTGAATGGGTTCATGGAAAGGGCAGTATTATGGGTTGAACTGTATCTCTCCCCCAAAAGTCCTAACCCTCAGTACTTCATAATGTGAGCTTACTTGGAAATAAGGTCATTGCAGATGTAATTAGTTAGGTTAGGATAAGGTTATTAGGGCCCTAATTCAATAGGACTGGTACATTTATACTAAGCGGGAAATTTGGGCACAGAGACATGCACCCAGGGAGAATGGCATGTGAAAATGAAGGAAGAATCAGGGTGATGCTTACACAAGCCAAAGAACCCTAAATATCACCAGCAAACCACCAGAAGCTAGGGGATAAGCATGAAGAGATTCTTCCTCAACCTTTAGAAGGAACCATGTCCCAAAATAAAGGACAAACACCTTCATTTTGCATTTCCAGCCTCTAGAATTGTGAAAGGATAAATTTCTGTTGTGTGAGCCACCCAGTTTGTGATACTTAGCTATGGCAGCCGTAGCAAACTAACACAGACATGTTATAGTTTCTAAAGATTAAGAGAAGATTAACCTTCAGGCTGAGGAGGCCTGAATAGGGCTTCGGTCACTTGAGGAAGGTAGACTTTGGGAATACGAGAAAATGCCTCATGTTGCAGGAGTGCACATTAGAGAGTGATGCAAAGCGTGGCTGTAGAGAAAGAGAAAGGGAATGAATTGTGAAGGCACGTGTTGGAATGTTGCAGCAATTTTTAATGAAAGCTGGGGAAAAGAGAGGCATTGAGGCATCGGAATCATGTGAGGGCTGCCCTATGATGTGTTGACAGTATACCTGGTACTAACAGATATCCAAAAGCTCTTTGTTGAATGAATCAACAAGAATTGGCTACTTCAGCGCAAATAATCAAGACATGGGACATCCAGCATCAGGCTCTACCACATAGCCTGTTGCATGAATGTTCCAGGTGCTTTGTAGTCCCCTGGTGAAGGAAGAGCCCCAAAGGCAAGACATTCTCATTTTCCCTGAAATGAAAAGGTCAGTCCTAGCAAAGGGGAGGAAGTGTTCCTTGTACCTCTGTCTTCCCCATGCTTCCCTGCCTTTCCGCCTAACTTGCTCGTCGAATGTCGTTTTAGGAACCATGGGTTGCCAAATTGCTCCTTAACCTGAATTCTATACAGAAAGTGTAAGATGGACTGAGAAGCCAGGAGTAGTAACCGGTAGGTGGAGAGATAGTGACCAGCCCCTGGGCCCCTTCAGAGGACTTGCCCAACTTCTGAACTGCTTTTTCTGAAACATTCTGCCTTCTCCACAAATCACGTTGTGGGTTGTGGTGGGAGCCAGAGGGGGGCAGCCTTGTAGCAAAATGCCTGGAGGCTGCATTAACTTCTTTCCCTGACAACTTATATGGCAGCTAATTTATATGCTACCTCCTATTAGTTTGGGGGAAAAATATAGCTAACGATAACGAAGAGAAAGCCATCTATTTCTTTAGCTTAAACATACCCGCTTCAGTGGTGAACAGTTGATCTCTAAGCTTGCTGTTTTCAGGCTATAAAAGCTGTTTATTTCACTCTATAAAAGAACATTTGAACTTATATAGCTATTTAAGTTTAAATGTTTGGGGGGAAAGAAAAATGCAAGGGGAATTAGCAAAGAGAGGCTGAAACCTGATCTCTCTGGGCTGCAGGGCTTGCATAGAAACTTCCTTCTTTGGGAATCCCCCCTGCCTGCCCCCATGCACCCACTGCAGCACCAGCCCACAGGAAATGTACTGAGCTGAGTGTGATTTCAACATTAGCAGTCATTTCGGCAAAGCTCTCAGAGTCAATTTCTCATACACTGGCGTGATTCGCATTCACTGGGGACCCTTTGGCTCTTAAAAAGCTGCAGTTGCCCCAAAGAGGTGACGGACATGAACAAATCTGTGTTGTTTTTCTCTTAAAAACTGTGAGTTTGCATGAGGGATCTGGGTAGAAATGTGCTGCTTCTCTGTGCATCATGGGAGGCTGCTGCTCTGTTGGCTCTGAGAATGACAGATAAGTCTCGAGTTTTTGACAGATGAGCTGCTTTCTCTTGAGGAGTGCTCAGACTTCATGAGTTAGCTACCAGAACGCTGCCTTTATGTCTTTCTGGAAGAGTTAAACATTCTCCAAACAGGCTGACCATGCATCTTAGTTTGCCCATTACAATCCCAGTTCATACCTGTTGTGTTCTTGGTGTACTTTCAATGGTGCTTCCTTGACCTTTCAGAATGTCCTGCTTCATATCATACCTTGTACGACCAATCTAGTCCTGGAAGTCTGTTCTTGCATTTTAGGCCACATTTGCACCCAATTTGGGGAGATATAAGTGCTTTGGGATACAGACGAGTTTGAGAGATGAGTTCTCTTGGTTTGGGTTCCCATAACATCAGCTCTGAGTCAATTGTGTGCAAGCAGTGTATATGATATATTTGGGAGGTGCAGGAAACACCTGTTGGCAAATAGAGATATGAGAATAAAAGGACGGCAACTAAAATAGGTGCCCTGGACATCTGGAACTTAATTCTGCTGAGGACACTCTGGCAGAAAAAGAATGCTGTAGAATCATTTCTCATGGTGGGTGAAGATAATCCCAGGGGTGTTATTTCCATTACTTCCTGTCTGGCTGCTAGAGGGCAGAGCAGCCTTCAGCTCTTCAGAGAAAAGCTACAATCATAGGAAAGAAGGATGAAATGGAGAAAGAAAACACAAGTGTTATCGGTTATCCAAATGTTTCCCGATCTTTCTAGGCTTAGCTTAATTGACACATATGTTCCTTCAGCAGGATCATCTTCATAGTGAGATTATTTTAAGTGCAATTGTTTACTGTATGTCTCACCTGCCAAACTATGATCTTCATGAGGGCAGGACTGCATAAGTTTTCTTCAATATGTTCTTTGAACATAGTATGATAATTTTGCCAAAAGCATCAATAAATAAATACATTGATTTATTTATTTATATGTCAGTTGCTTTCATATACTCTATCACTCAATGTTTTCCATTCTATGAAGTAACTATTACAATCTCCAACTTGTAGACAGGGAAACAAGGAGACTTCTCAATATTATATTGTTAGGAAATACAAATCTAGGTCTGTCTTATTAATTCCACCCGCTTCCTCTTCCAGTATAGTCTTCTGGTAAAGAGGAGTATTGATAAATAAAGATCTTCCCACTTTTTTTTTTTTTTCTGAGACAGGGTCTTGCTCTGTCACCTGGGCTGGAGTGCAGTGGAGAAATTATAGCTCACTGCAGCCTTGAACTCCTGGGCTCATGCAGTCATCTTGCCTTCGCCTCCCAAGCTGCTGGGACGTGTAGCATGCCACAGTGCCTGGCTAATTTAAAAAATGTTTTTGTAGAGATAGGGTCTTGCTATGTTGCCCAGGCTGGTCTTGAACTCCTGGCCTCAAGCAATCCTCCCACCTCAGCCTCCCAAAGCACTTGGATTACAGGCATGAGCCACTGTGCCCAGCCAAGATCTTCCCATTCTTGCAGGCCTCTTTGTATCTCAGCATGTTGTGTTCTACAACACACATGCTTCCTAATCCTAGTCTGCCACTTCATATACTCTTGGCCCTTCTCCAATTTACCTTCCTATTTAGGGTGTAAGACTCAAGCCTGCTCTAATTGTTTAAAGACTTAACATGGAAAAGGATAATGTTTTGTTTGTTTTAATCTTCAGGCAAGGGGGAAAATGCCAAAGTTTCAGAAGTTAGTGCTTGCTTTTCCCATGAATGATTCTGCTCATGAAAAAAAGTAAAAGCACTTAAGGATTTCTGACTTTTTTTTTTCCTTTTGCATTGTCAAAAGTCTGGTCAAGGTTTGATGGGGGGCAGGGGTGAAGTGAGGTGCTGTGCTGGTAAATGTTCAAAAACCAGCTCCCCTGGAACAAACTTTCATTTGTAGCATATGCCACTTTCAATGGTGTAAACTTAAAATTGACCTCTATGGCCAATTTTAAGCTATTAATGTTGAATCACTGAATGTGGATGTTGAGAATAGATGCACAGTACTACAACATTATACAGCATTGCCATCATATGGATATAATACATGTAAATAACCTCACAAGCATGGATTGTAGTTCAATAATTGAAAATCGTGAATTTTGAATATTTACTTATTACCTTTTAAAATGCAATTTATTAACTTAAAGTTTATTAATGTAACTTTTATTAACAGCTGCATCTAACAACTAGCACACAAAATTTCTGTAAGTTTAATCATCAGCTTTCATGGGCTGGTACAGCTACACCATTTTAGAGACTCTCTCTTGAGTAAGTCCTTTAGTTTGCAGATTCTACTCAGATCTTTATCCTAACTTAAAATGAGTGAGCTCTTCAGGTGAAATTGGCCAATGGAAAGTGGTTCAAGATTATGGCTGGACAACTGGAGAGTGAACTATCTTTTGATGCTCTCAAAGTTTGAGACACTTTATGTGTGAGATATTTGGCTTGCCACTACCCTCCTCCCTAATCAGTTATTGGCCTTTTGTGACCCTGTGTTACTGGAGGCTGACGCCTAAGGACTGCATTGCTCAAGGTCCTTTGACCTTTTGCTTTTTGTTGAGCTCAGCCAAAAAAAAAAAAAAAAAAAAAAAAAAAAGAGGCACTGGCAAGATACATGAAATAAGAAGAGAGGAGAGAATTCGGAGTATATATACCCCTACTCTCTCCCTGCCTCACTGCAGTTCTGACATTAGCTAAAAATGGCTCCTCTTAGGTGGGCATGTCCCATGGCTCTCACTAGACCAGTCCCAGTTCCCTCCCCTTGGTTTTCCCTATAGCTGCTTCCTGGGTGCCCCACCAACCTTCAGTCTACACCTCTGTAAACAGTTGCTTTATTAAATTCTTTCCAGCTAAACAGTTTCAAGTGTGTCTTGTATGATACAAGCACCCTGTATGATATACCAAGTGCATATATCCAGAGTAATATATCCAGCTGCATTGGTCTTTAGGAAACCTAATAACTTAATTGCTCATATGGGGAGCACGTTTCTATGTTATATTCTCATTATGCTCACCCCGTCACGTCCATACTATTATCAATGCCCAGTTACCAATGATCAGTGGGAAAAGGGGACACAGACAATTAGCTTTCCAAATATAGGGCTTTCTTAACTCCCACATGCAACTTCATCCACCCAGTGAGCACACCATTAACTCACCTTGGCTGGTTGGCTGAAAGTGGCTCATGCTTGGCTTTGAGAGCCAGGATTTAGCTCTAATATTAGGCACAGTCTGTCCTGTGGGACTTGTAATGAAACCAGGCAGCTGCTAGGGCTCTCTCTTACGGTCCCTATCTTGTTCATCTGGCACAACATCTGTCTCTGAACTCTGCATTTTGTCTTGTTCTTATGGACACCATTCTCTGGCCTGACATTCTTCTTGGCCTATTGTCCCAGACCCATGCATGAATTCTGTTGTAAAAACATCTAGGAGCCAATACTAGGTCATTAAACTAACATAAATTGAGACCATGCACCAGTTACACACTCAATTCATATTAGCACAGTGCTAAGAAGTTCACACATACAGGCTCTTCCACCATGGTCAAAACCCAATGAGATTGGTACCATTTATCCCATCTTTCCAACCTATTACCTACTGCTTGTGCTGGTCATTTGTCTGCACTCGGATATATTCCTTACCCTTCTTTCCATCTTCTCTGTATTACAGGAAACTACATTTACAGGTTCCCTTGACCACTAGTTTCTGGCTAGATATGGCCAACTGAAGGACTTGGCAAGACATAGGACAGGAAAAGGCCAGGGTAATTTTCTTCCTCTCCCACCTGGGGCAGTATCTCTGGAAACAACTGTGCTTCTCTTGCAGTTCCCACTCTCACTGAACAGCGTATGCCTTGAACGCCGAGCAGGCCTGCCACAGTCCCAGCTTCCACAGGGCTCTTGGGATCCTGCATAACTACTTTCTTCCGTTGTCCTTCCAGCCCTAGACAAGGCACTCACTTTCTACAGTCGCTAATCTCTTGCTTCATCTCCTCTTCACTGTTTTAGTTCTTCTTATACCTTAAAACTAATTCCGTACATTAAATTTTCTCTATTGAAGTACCTTGCACGTGTTTTGCTTTCCTGGCTGCACTTTACTGGTGGGTTCCTCTATCCCTTGTCTTCTATATCATATTTCTATAGCTCTGTGTGTATGTGGGTGTGTGTTTAATTTATTGAAAGCATCCTGTACTATAACTATTTGTTCTCTTTATAGCATTAACTAGCAATTACTATCTATATCTACTTATATTAATAACAGTTTATGCCCTTTTACCTGTTTATTATCTGCCTTCCCTGATAGCCTGTAAGCTCTATGAAGGCAAGCATTTCACATATTTTATTCATTGATGTATTTGCAACACTCAGTAGATGACTGACTCATGGGTAATCATTAAATAAATGAATGAAAACATTAATGAATCCCCATTTTACATATAAACACACTCAAGCTTAAAGAGGTGAATTAAAAGTTTAGATCATCTGATTTTGTGCTGCCAAGTAGCTCGGTGAACTGCCTCTTTTATGCCACCTGATTTTTTTCTATGGATTTAGAATTGTGGCCCAGATTTCCTATGGTAGCAGCCATCTTATTTCACCTTGGATCTCCCAATCCCATTGTCCCTGTTTCTCCAGCACTGCTGTGTACCTGCTCTAGCTGTAGCCTGCTGTTGTGTCATCCCTGTCTTACCAGACTGTTTATGCTTCCTTGCATGGCACCATGAGCCATATTTCCCAATATTTCTCCCAGTCCTGGGGTGAGCCACATTTCATTCCAGCCTGGATCCCTGACTTTCATAAGAGTACTTATGAAACTGCATCCCAACATTTCCTAACAATGTATAACATCTGGTGGAACTGAGGAACTTAGACCTACACCTAAAATAGGGGGTTCCCCAAATAACCTGCCTTGAGCTGAGTCTGGCCTGAGCTCCCTGCTAGTGTTGCCAGAGAAAATATAAAATACCCAATTGAGTTTGAATTTCAGAAAACAATATATATGTATATACTGGTACTGAAAAAGTATTTGTTGTTCATCTGAAATTTAAATCCAACGAGACACCCTGTATTTTCAATTGCTACATCTGGCAACCCTACTGCCTACAGTTGTCAAACACTGGGAGAGCTGAAACATTAACTAAGACTATGTTCCTTTCCAAGAGAACTTTGGAAAATTATCAGAATCTCCCAAAGACATGTAAAAAATCAGATCCCCAAGTCCAATCCCAGACCTCCTTGTTGGGTAAGACCTCCGATCTGCATCTTTAAAAGCGTCCCTTGCATTCTGTGGGTCAAGCAGGCTTTATGACAACTCTGATTGTTGCCATAACAGAAGCAATGAGAGAAATCAGTGGATGCAGATAGAAATGAAAACAAAACAGAACAAGAGTTTTAGGTGACACCAGAAATCAGGGTATCTGATTCTCAAATATTGTGCTCCTCTGAAGCAGAAGGGAGGGACTGCCTGTGCCCAGAACTGTTGACCGATCGTGTCCTGGAGACTGCTTCCTGTCCCTGTTCTCCAGGCTTGCCTCCTCAGCACTCTGGATGGCGGAGGTCCCGACAGTAACCAGGCAACTCTAGAGGCTGGCCTGAGCTCCCTGCTAGGGTTGCCAGAGAAAATATAAAATACCTGAATCAATTTGAATTTCAGATAAACAATATGTATGTATATGCTGGTACTGAAAAAGTATTTGTGGTTCATCTGAAATTCAAATCCAACTGGACACTCTGTATTTTTTATTGCTACATCTGGCAATCCTATCTACAGTTGTCAAATACTGGGAGGGCTGAAGCATTAACTAAAACTATGTTCCTTTCCAAGAGGACTTTTTTTCTTTTATAAAATAATTTTCAACTTTTATTCTAGATTCAGGAGGTACACGTGCAGGTTTGTGACGTGGGTATATTGTGTGATGCTGAGGTTAGAGGTACAAATTATCCCATTACCCAGATAGTGAGCATAGTATGCAATAGGCAGGTTTTTAGCCCTTGCCCTCCTCCCTCTCTTCTTCTCTAGTGGACCCCAGTGCCTATTGTTTCTATTTTTATGTCCATATGTGCCCAATACTTAGCTCCCACTTAGAAGTGAGAATGTCCAGTGTTTGTTTTTCTTTTCCTGTGTTAATTCAATTAGCATGCTGCTGCAAAAGGCATGATTTTATTCTTTTTTATGGCTGCATAGTATTCCATGGAAACTCTTTAGTATTCCATTTTTATGTTTATTGGCATCAATACAGCTAAACCAGATCAACTGCTTTAGATGTACAATTTATCTTCCAATTTTGGTTACTGCAAGGATGTTTACCAAATGAATTTTCCAAAGAAAATTCACATTTTCTTTATCCAATCTACCCTTAATGGGCACCTAGGTTAATTCCGTGTCTTTGCTATTGTGAATAGTGTTGCTATGAACATGGGAGTGTATGTATTTGTGTTTTGTTTTTGTAGAACTATTTATTTTCCTTTGGTTGTATACCCAGTAATAGGATTGCTGGATTGAATGATAGTTCTGTTTTAAGTTCTCTGAGAAATCTCCAAATTGCTTTCTACAGTGGCTGAACTTTTCTATTTCTACCAATAGTGTATAAGCATTCACTTTTCTTTGCAGCCTTACCAGCAACTGTTATTGTTTTACTTTTTAGCAATAGCCTTTCTGACTGCTGTTAAATCACATCTCATTTTGGTTTTGATTTGCATTTCTCTGATGATTAGTGATGTAAAGCATTTTTTATGTTTATTGGCCATTTGTATGTCTTTTGATAAATATCTGTTTATGTCCTTTGCCCGTTTTTAAATTTTTTTGTTGTTGTTTGTGTTTTGAGTTGTTTTAAGTTCCTTATAGATTCTAGATATTAGACCTTTGTCAGATGTGTAGTTTCTGAACATATTCTCCCATTCTATGGGTTGTTTTTTTACTCTGTTGATAGTTTCTTTTGCTGTGCAGAAGATTTTTAGTTTAATTAGGTCCCATTGGTCAATTTTTGTTTTTGTTGCACTTTCTTTTGGGGACTTAGTCATAAACTCTTTGCTAACCTTGATGTAAGAGGACATTTTGAACTTCTGTTTCTTTGGGTCACATGAAGCGAGTGATGTTGAGGAAGTCCATCTTTAATAAACATTGTCTTCTGCAAGACTTATTATTTGACAGATTCAATTCTGCACACATGTAGTATTTAGTACCTGTTTCTGTCTGCCATATGGGTTCCAAGTCTATCCCCAACATGATGGTGGCAAATGCTCGATGTTCTGGGACGACTTTGGCGAGAAGTTCCATCTAATTAGAAGATCAGCATCAATACAGCTAAACCAACTCAACTGTTTTAGACGTACAATTTATTTTCCAATTTTGGTTATTGCAAGGATGTTTACCAAATTTGTTTAAGGGCATATCCTGCCTTACTTTGCATTTCTCACAGATACATGTTAAACATGGAATTTAATACATAAAAAGGGTAGGATATGCCCTTTCCATAAGTGATGGGATTGTTTAGTATTCTTGCGGAAGTCTCTGTGTTTGTCCTTTATTTATTCATTTAATAAATCTTTTTTGAGAGTATATTATGTGCTATATGGTGTTCTAGGTGTTGGGAATATTGAAGTGAAGCAAAACAAAACACAGTCTTAAGGAGTTTGTGCTATGGATAAAATGAGAAAGAAGCCAGCAGGATGGGCCTCTGGGGAGGTAATGGGGCTGCAATTTTAAAATATTCATTAAGAAAAACCTCACTGAAGAGGTGACATTTAAGCAGCAATTTGAAGGAGAACTGCTTTTAGGATTTTAAGAACTCTTTAGTGAATTTGTTTAACTGTCGTTCATTTTAAAATGTATACATTTACCTAAAATGGAGTACTTCATAGCAAGTCTATCATTTATCAGGACATCAAATTTGTAAGGTGATATTGGAATGCAATGTGCTTAAGGTAAATATCCACTCTTCAATCTCAAATGGACCAACTCAGAAATACACAGTGTATTACAGTTGTTTCTAATTAATATTTGTTCATGCAGTATAGTGCTTAAAGTGTAGGTTCTGCAGTGCAACTGCTTGGTTTCAAATTCTGTCCCCACCACTTAGTAATGATATTATGTATGACAGATTGTTATAACTTTCTGTACCTCAGTTTCCTAATGTTAAATTGGGATAACTGTATTAGTTACCTCGGAGTGTTATTGTGAGGATTCAACAAGACAATGTGCAATTCCTATCCCATAGAAAGTTATTCATGGTATGCTAATAAGCTGGCTCTCCAGAAGAAAAAAAAAAGCCCTGACATAGAGTTTGCCAATGTCCATGGTGTAAATAGTCTCACCTTAGTCAATTTCAAGCTCAGTACATTGTCACTGAACATAGAGTTGGGAAGACATGCACACAGTCAGCTACAATGAGCTATAACACTGTACTGACTATAACACACTAAATAAATGATTCATGGTGTCATATTATCAAGTGTAAGTATTTATTTGTAGGAAAATAATGGTCTTAAGAATGTATCTTTATGGACATATATTGATGGCTTTAGAGTAGACTTTCTCAACCTTGGCACTCTTGAAAGTTTGGGTTTGATTTTGTTTTTTTTCATTGAGAGGCTGTCTTGTGCATTATAGAATGTTTAACAGATTCCCTGACCTCTATTCATTAGATGCCAGGAACTACCCTCCTGCCCCAGTTGTGACAACCAAGCATGTCTCCAGACATTGTCAGATGTCATCTGAGGGCAGGGAGGAATTCCCTGGTTGAGAACCATTGCTTTATAGAAATGGTAGCTAGAAAAGCTAGAAAAACATATTTCTAGAGGAATAAATTTAAAATCACATTTTAAAAGAAAGTAACAACAATACAAGTGATTACAAATACACTGAAAAGAGTACCAGATTTTAAGTAACTGATATTTTTAAAAAGATGAGCAATGGGTTAACACTATGTGGAAAGGTGGGCTAAGATGTCACAGGTGGCAAGCACCATGGCAGAGTGGCTGGAGCCTGTTGGTATCAGACAGGCCTTGGCTCTTACCTAGACTCTGCTCCTTATTTGCTGTGTGATTCTGGGCAAGTCACTTAACCACTCAGAGCCTTGGGATCCTCATTAATGGAAAAAGAATGAAGACTGACTGAAACAGATTGCAAACATAATAATCAAGTCTTATAAGTATTTATTGAAGAGGAAAGAAAAGAGTCCTTGTTAGCTCTGTGTTTTGGGGGACTGGTAGGCCTTGGGCAAAGACTAATGGGAGGGGAAACCCAAAAGGTGGGGTGGACTGGAAAGCACAACATGATAAAGTGCCTGCCCCGTCACACACGGCTGCAGGTCACTGCTTGGAAATGTGAGAACAAAATGGGACCCCAAGCTAATGACTTTCAGGTGTGCTGGCCCGGCTGCCTGGCCATTGGGGAATCACATAGAGGCCAAGGCTAACGCTCCAGGGCTGCCAAGGCAAACATCCAGACCCAGGGCAAATCAACCAAAGCCAGGGTCTTGGGGGCCTCTCACTGGACTGCACAGCACCCTGTGGCTGCCTGGGCTTGCACCTGCCCACTGCAGACACAGCAGACACTGCACCCTTGCCTCTCTCACTTCAGGTCTGCTGTCCTTGCTCCCAGATGTCCCTGTTGCCCTGCTACCTGCCCAACCCAGTACTGGCACTACTGTTCTCTCTCAATCTCAACCTTATGAAACCCCAGTGAAAATTCTCCTGATTGGAATGATGCCTGAGTCAGTGCACTTTAGCTATGCGGACAGAGAATTCCATCCTCCCTCCTGCCTACCCTTTGTTTGCTCTATTCTTTGCATTTTGCACAGTGCTCCACTCCAGCCCTCACTAATGTTTCATGGTGTTCCCTTCCTCCTTCCATCACCCATCTATGGAGATGGACGCAACCTATGATTCATTTCATACAAGCTCTTCTCTGCTCACACAACCCTCTCTGATGAGCCACAGGGCAGACTGAATGTCACATTTGTGGCATCAGTTACTCCAAAGGACATGACGGAAGGTAGCCAGGTGGGTGAGCATGCAAGTGGAGTCAGCTGGGTTCAGGGATGCTTACTGATACCACACAAAGTCTGCCTTGCAGTCCCCTGACCCTGGGCTTACAGAAGGATTTGCTCTGACTTCACAAACAAAACTGTTGTAAAAGTATTTTTGCTCTGGGACTTACAGTCATGGGTCAGAATCTAGATGCTGCTGCTTACTTAATAACTATGCAAACATTATTAAGCTCTCTATGCCTCAGTTTTCTCAACTGTCAAACTCTTTTGTATGATTGTTGGGAAGATAACTGAGATTATTTATTCTTTCATTTAACAAGTATTTACTAAGCATTGATGATGGTCCAGAATCAGTGCTAGACCCTGGACCTTAGGGATATAGATTTGAATACAGCATAGTCTCTGGTCTCCAGGGGCCACAGTCTAGGGGTAAAGGCAGATGAAAAACTATAGCAAGATGAAACATTTTGTGTGTGTATAATACACATAACCGATAAGAGTAGAGTCTTCCTGGAATACACCATTTGTAATCCTGCTTCAGGGCCTTGGCACTTACTGTTCCCTCTGCCCTCAAACTTGCCTCCCAGATATCTGCCAAGTGTGCTCCTTAACTTTTTTCTGGTCTTTGCTCAAATGTCATTTTGTCGTAGGCATCTTCCCTTTCCACCTTATATAAAATAACATCCCCTCTCTTGGGATCTATTCCCATATCTGTTTTCTTCCCAGCCATATCACCACCTGATACATTATCTTTCTTTTTCCTTCCCTTCCCTGCTCTAGAATGTGAACTCCATGTGGGCAGGAGTGTTGTTTTATTCACTGCTGTAACTCAAGCAACTGGGACTATGTTTGTAATGTAATTAAATGTTACAATAAATATTTGCTGACTGAATGAACAAATAAACAAAAAAAAAGGGTGAAAATTGTAATGACAGAATAAAAGACATAATTCTTACTGGGAGAGTCTCAAAGAAGAAAACCTTTGAGAGGGACCTGCAGGTGTCAGAGTTACTTGAATAATACAGGGAAGGGATGAGGGAAGAGAATGTGCAAAGGACAAGTAGAAAGTCATGGTCTGTTCCAGAAGCAGCTGTTATTTGTTAGTAACTAGAGAGATGAAGATAGGCTCAGAGGCATGGCAGGAAATGCATGTGGAGAGTAAGCTGGCAACAAATCTCATTTAATCCCTTCTAGGAAGAGTGTACTTGGCATGCAACCTAGAATTTAATTTTATTTTTAAAAACTAGCACAGTGACAGACACATAGAAGATGCCCAATGTTTTTCTAGCATATGCTTTCCATATATCAGTCTGTAAGAAGTGCATAGAAATCTCTAAGGTGGGCCGGGCGCGGTGGCTCAAGCCTGTAATCCCAGCACTTTGGGAGGCCGAGGCGGGCGGATCACGAGGTCAGGAGATCGAGACCATCCTGGCTAACACAGTGAAACCCCATCTCTACTAAAAATACAAAAACTTAGCCGGGCGAGGTGGCAGGCGCCTGTAGTCCCAGCTACTCGGGAGGCTGAGGCAGGAGAATGGCGTGAACCCGGGAGGTGGAGCTTGCAGTGAGCTGAGATCCGGCCACTGCACTCCAGCCTGGGTGACAGAGCGAGACTCCGTCTCAAAAAAAAAAAAAAAAAAGAAATCTCTAAGGTGAACTATTCTACTGACCCCAGCTGGCCTCCTATCCTCTGAACAAAGATGACGGCCTTATGGAAGGTAAGACCTGGGGTAATTGGTGTTTGGAGGGCACCACACTGCAGGCTGTGTGTGTCAGCATTAGTATACAACCTATGGAAAGGTTTGCCCCTTCTCAGAATCCAGGCAAGGCCAGCCTGCTCCAGTCCAAATATTCATCCCAATTTTAAACTCTCTATTTCAAAAGTGCTGTTCTTTATAGTGTTGATAAATTAGGGCTTAATTATCCCAGCTCCAGTTCCTCTATGCTCTGGTTACAGTAAATAAACCAGTGCCTGTTTAAATAGATTTTTATAATGGGGCAAGCTCTTGTGTAGACTTTTTACTGAAACAGAATGACTGCTTTGAAGAGAGCCCAAGTTTTATAGAAGAGGTTTGTGGCAACTTCTCCCTGGCTCTACAGATGTGCTTGGAGAAAAAAGGAAGCTGAATACTCAGACTGGACTAAAATGAGGGAGGCCACGAAGGAACTTGGTGAAGTCAGCACCATTGATTCTTACTCTAGCTTCTCACACATGTCTAAAGTTTTAAAGAGATCATAGTCTAAGAGGAATTGAAGAGCCATATTATTTTTGAAATGCATTTTTAAATTTTTAAATGATAGTTCAGAAGTAAATGAATGTAACTGCTGTGGTATGGAAGCATGATGTGAGGTAGGGATGTGTGTGTGTGTGTGTGTGTGTGTGTGTAAATGGAATAATTATAAACTTTGGTGAATGATCTCTTAGGTTATCTCAATTGTAGGTGGCATTACAATTTACTCATGATTTTAAAGCCTCATCACATCTCACCCAGAGCAATGGCCACTTAATTAACTTTTTTGCCTCCAAGTTCATCCAGGTACAATGCACTTGTCATATCACCATCAGCCAAATCTTTCCAGTATATAAATTGAATAATGTCACACTCTTGTGCAAAACCCTTTTAATATAAGCCTCTGTCCTACAGAATAATGTCCAAACTCCTTGACCTGGAATTTAGAGGTCCCTTCCAAGTAGCATCTGGCTATCTTGCCATTTGCTATGTTCCAAATGATGGAAATCACCAGGGCCCTGCTATATTATTGTCTTCCTGTTTGTCAATAAAAAATTACTGAGCACCATCAGTAAATATTTCTTTATTGAAAAAATAAAGATAATTTGAAGGAGGTACACAAATACAAACATCTATTTGTGTTCTCTCCCTTTTATCCCTTTCTTTTTTATGGCTCCAACATTTTTACAAATACTTAACTTCTATGATGGGACCCATCTAATTAAGATTAGAATGAGAAGCATTGAAAGGGTGAATAAGCCAAGTCTACCTTTTATTTAAGGGGCAAGCATTGGCAGAGACATTGCTCACGCATTGTAAAGAAATGACTATGTCCTCTTTAGAAAAATTCTGAAATGGCTAATCAAGAGACCCAGGCTGACTGAGTGATGGGACCTTGCCTCACTCAGCTGAGAAGAGAGGAAGGACTCCTGGTGCTCTCAACCCCACAGATCTCCCCCTGGCACCATCATGACCCTGGCTACACCAACCTCCATGTGCCACCTCCTTCAGAAAAATGCTTTTAGTAGCAGCCTACTCTTGACAATCACTGATGACCAGCATGCTGTGGGTTCCATTGAAAAGCCAGCTCACGTGACAGGCATCACTGTACTTACTGCAAAGGAAAATGATGCTATTTTGGAGAACCAGGAGGAACACAATGGTTGTACATTGTCCAGTGATTTTAGAGCTGTGTTTCCTATCTAAGAGGCAAATAAATTTTCTATCTGGAATAAATATTTTCGAAAATAGCTGGTCTGTGTTTTAATTGGCTTGGATCTTGGTATCCTGAGATGCACTGAGGCCATTAGATTCACTAAAATGTTGAAATAACTGAGATCCCTCAATAATTTTGAGGGGTCATAAAAGCAAGAGATACCTTCAAATCAACCCTAGATGAGAGCTGAGACCTGTTTCCCTCTTGTTCCAATCTAAGGGCTGAACATACCTCAAAATCTAACTGAGGATGGGAGGATTACCTACAACGGGTTGAGATTCTGGGAAGAGGACTAGAATTCTATGTAATCACTGGAATAGGCCATTCACTTGGGAACCAGAAACAAGAAAATCCAGCTATGGGTGTCTAGATAAAATCAGGATTTGGATTCAGGTCTTCTTCATTTCACATCAGCATGTATGTACGTTGTACCTTGGTCCCTTCCTTAATTCCACGTTGCTAGTGTTTACTATGTGTGGCCATATAAAAAGGAATCATTCATGTTCTGTGTCTGGCACACCATACCCAACCATGACTCTGGAGGTTGTCTCTCTGCCTTTGGTTGATTTAAATATGACATGAGGTCCTGTAAGTCCCTCTTATTCATATTATTTATTTATTTATTTTAATGGCCTAAATTCAACTCCACTAAGCAAATCAATTCAGCACTGAGGCTGAAATTTACAATACAGCCACCAATACTATGGCTCAACAGGATGCATTAAGAGTCTAGTTAAACACCAAATGCAGTATAAATCTCAGCCTTATAGGTGTGCTGAAAACGTAAATAGCTTCCAAAGAGCAACGATCAATACCAAGATATATGTGCAGGCTCCAAGTGTGCAAATAATTTAAATTTTAAATTAGCCCCTCCTTAGTATCCCCAAATATCCTAGGCTCTGCAATTTCTGTTAGTGATGCCAAATTTCCAAGTATCTAAACATTGGTGTTTGAGTTTCTATTAAAATATCCAAACTGGGACTGGACAGGCATCATGCACTGTGTGTTGATTGGAATCCAAAGATAGGAAATGAGAAAGACATAAAGAAGCAAGTTATAGAGAGTAAGACAAAGGGTGGGCATCCAGGAAGGTACAAATAGGTGGCATAGGAGGAAGGGCAGGTAGCAAGTTGGTATTAAAGTCTGGAAGCAGGTAGAAGGTGCCAGGTCATATGAAAAATGTGTTTTGGCAATATGTTAATGGTGCTGGGCTGGCCTTGTGGAAAACTGTGGATTCTGAGCAAGGGCACAAAGTGAGAATCTCACCATGTGAACACCAGACGTAGCTGCAAGAAAGAAGTGGCATCAGAAATGATGCAGACCCAATGCCACTGCCAAGTCACAAAGAAATTGTTTGCCTGATGCTGGTGTTGGCTTTGAGGCTGAGGCTGGCTGAGCCTGCAGGGGTGGGCCATGGGTACTCAGAAGGCTGCAAGCATGGAGTTACGTGGGGAAGCCACATTCTCTCCTCTTTAGTCCCTACACCTCTGCCTTCTCTGGATTATGAGTCAGAAGCATTATCCTAATTTTCCCCAAAGCATTCACTCTGGGCAGAGGCCAGATTGCAAATACCTGGGCATGAAACTATACTTTACCTGGGTAATTTCAGGCATAGGAGATCTTAATTTACCTTCATTTTCTTCTAGATCACCTCACCTAGTGGGCCAGAGAGTTGGGCGACCTGGGTTCCAATCCCCACTCTGATGTTCACTAGCAGAGCTACCCTGGGCAAGTTACTCAACCTCCCAAAACTTCCATTTCCTCATTCATAAAATAGGAGAAACAACGAAACCTACATCATTGAGTTGATGGAAGGATTAAATTACTGAAAGGCATTTATTCTGGCCCATAACAATTTCTACACTCACTCTTACATTCAACACAAAATGAGGAAGACTTACAGGACTTAGCCCAGTACTTTGTCTATAATCCCAAATTATACTTAGCAACCTCACCATCCAAGCCAGAGTCCTTTCTTTACTCAAGTAGAATTTTCAGGTACAAAAGGAATCACGATTAATCAGTAATCATTATCAACCCTTAATTTTGCCCTGGTCCTGATTTGGGGGCAATTATTTGTGGTTGAAAGTAGTAGGCAGAGGCAAAGTGAGCAAAGATGATGTCACCAAGATTCTTTGGGCAGTTTATGGACTTCTTTTACTCATGAAACTCTTCAAGCAAAGCATTCTATAGTCCATGCAGAACTTCTTTTGACCCTCATGTATTTATTCACACAACACTCATTGATACCAAATCCTATTATAGACACTGTAGCTATGGTGGCAAACAAGAAAAAATATGAAATGCTTATTATACAGGGATAGACAAAAATATAACTCAGAAAAATTTATAAAATATAAAATAAGTTTGCATTGCAATAGGTATTATCAAAAAATATTTAATAGGAGGCAGGGACAGAAAATAATGAGTGTTGCCTGACTTTCTGTAGTATATTCAGGGTAGTCTTCTTGGAGGAAGGGTCATTTAAGTGGAAGCCTGAAGATAGAACAGAAGTCAGGTATTTGAGGATTGTGGGAAAGTGGGCCTAAGATATGAGGAGCCAGAAGCAGGGATGGAAGCTGCAGAGTTAAAGAGCTTGTGTACGTCCGGAGTGCACAAGATGAGGATGGTAGTAACACTGTCTCCAAAATTTAATTTTGAATACTATGGTTATGCATCCTGAGTGATCCAGGAAAATTGCCTTCTTTCTCTTCTCCTCAATCTCTAAGTACCTAAACTAAGCCTCCTCCTCTTGCAACATTTTATCTCTGGTGTTCATGGGAGTTGAGAACACACCATTGGAGAATTCCCTCAGTTCAAAGACACAGATCAACAAAACAATCTGGATGTTAACCCTGAAGCCAGCCTACAATAATCAGGGCTTCCAGCTCAGGTTCACAATGAGCAGGAGACCTCTGCCACCTCCAGGGCCACCTCTTTGTAGCACCCTAACAAGTTATTTTATGTGAAAATATTAATCACTGCTCATTGTAGGGTTCAAAACCAGTCAAGGAAGCCCCTTTGAAGGTGGTGACATAAGGGTTCATATAAGGGATCAGTTGGTGGAAAGGAGAAAGATGCACATTCCAGAGAGAAGAAACAAGCTGGGTAGTTTTGCAAGTGGTTTATGCCCACATGGAGACATGCCAGGTTAGAGCAGGTCTGTGTGGGAGAGAAGTCGTGGTTAGGGGCATGGAGTTGGAAGGAGACCAACAACATGGATCCTAGAAAGTCAAACTGGAGGATTTTTATCCTGCACCTCCACCCTTTCCTCCTTTTTTTCTTTGAAATTAACTGGACTTATTTCTTATTCCCCTCATGGGAGATTTCACAGCTATTATTTCCATTTTCTCAATAGCTTTGGGAGGTATAATTATCCCCATTTACTAGCTAAGGAAACTGAGGCTCAGGAGGGTTCACTGACAGGAGCGGGAGCAGCTTAGGCTCATGTCATGTGTCTTCATAGCCACCACACAGCTTCATCCATCCCATCCTGCACCTGCTGTGTGTTACTGCATTTAGAGTGCAGCCAGCTTTCTCTCTGTCTCTTTGAATTTCAGCACAGGTAGGTACCGCACTTACCCATTCTCATAGATGAGCAAATTGAGACTCAGAGATGTTAAACCACTTCTCCAATGTCACATTGCTAGGAAGTTGCCAACACGTTACAAAACCTGGGAACATCTGCTTTTCAGCACAGAACTCCGTTGCCTCCCAATACCCGGTAGCTGTGATTGTTAGATGATGATGATGACGATGATGATGATGATAATGATTATTATTATTATTGGAATTACTGCTTTTGGGGCAACACCAGCAGTGCAGCAGCGAGCAGGCTAGCAGGGCCCAGGGCAGTTTGCTCTGCCATGTCTGCCCTGGAGCTGCTGTCTGCTGTGCACCAGGAACCCTCCGAGGCCTGAGAGCTGTCAGCACAGATTCCACCAGGGAGCCAGCAACGCCCCTCACTTCCTCAGGCCTCTCTGAAATCCAGCCAAGGAACAGGCGCTGAGCTCACAGTCAGACAGCTCCCGGAGCCTCCGGCCCTGGGCACGGTGCCCTAGCTGGTGGAGATGGAAACAGCGAGGCCCTTCTGACTCAAAGACTCCTCATTGCCCCTGACACCTCAGACTTAAAACCCACCATCACTGTCATTCAGCATTCACCCTGCCAGGCATGGTGCAGGGAAAGCAGAGGGGACAAAAAAGGGAAGGGCCGTACAGAGCCAGGGCAGAAGGAGGAACAGAGCTGGTGAAAGCATTAAGGACTCACTTGTGAAAATCCTTTGGAGTGTTGAGGCTAAAAACCCATCTGGGTGGGATCAAAGGGGAGCCCCCAACACAGTCCACAGCCAGAGGACTTGCAGGCCTGGTTAGGCCTTGATTTCCCTTCTTCTCGGTTTTTGAAGAGAACTACAGTCACTGTCTGAGAAAATGGAGCCTCAGGACATGATTCTAATTCAGAGCCTGCACAGCCTTCTGACGAGAGGCCTGCAAATGGTAGAACCGTCCATCTGGATCATTCTGCAAATTGTGAGGTCAAATTGCATTTTAAAAAAAGCATTCTCCTTTTAATTCTCTTTCTCTTTCAATTTCTCAGATTACATCAAGGGAAATGCATCAGATTAAGAAATGCACCTAATCCTTTGCTAAGCTCCCTTTTAAACAACAGGCCCAATCTCTGGTAGGCAAGGGTGTCTTGGTAAAACCTAAATAGAATTGCCTAGTTTCCATTATACTCATTCCGACAGTGAATCCTTTAGAGCAGGAAGTATTTCTTGTCTAAAGTTTCTGTTTAGATCCTATACATGAAGTTTTTAAAAGTAAAAGGAAATCACAGCTCAGCCCTTTACAGATACTCTGAACATCTTGAGGAGAGGCAAAGACAACTGCAGGTAGGGAAACAGGGTCTTAGATGACAAGCCTCAGTTCTGGGAAAGTTCTGGAGGTGGCAGGACAGCCAGGCCAGGGTTGTTCGGTAGACTTGGCTCCTGAAGCCAGCGGGGCACCCCTGAGCAGCAGGCCTTTCTCAGAGCAAACATCAGTCTCTCTCCTCTTTGTCCTTAATGACCACAGCTGGGTAGGGGGGAGAGGCTTTAACTCCCAAGGAGGCTGTTTGTATCCAGCCTGTGAGGAGAGGCCTAAATTGGCATTCCACATCATAATAAAAAAATTCCCAGCAATTATTAAAAGATTCTTATCTCTTGCTCCCTACGTGGATAATGAGTTCCTTCTCTGCTGGACTGAGACAGGCTGTCTCTGCTCTCACTTAATGAAACAGGACCAAGTTTGCAAATGAGCTTGCCCCGTCTCTCCCCTTAACCTCTGCTTGTGGAGTTGTACATCAAACCTTCTGGCTTCTGTCTTTCCTTATTAGCAGCCCGTAATCTTAGCAGGGCCCTTGCCTTGGCACTTCCTCTTTGCATGTACAGGTCTGGTTTTCACTGGACATAATGACTGGGGGTTTGCCTTTGTCTTTCTGGGACTGAAGTTTTAGGGGATCCAGGTGCTTCTGGTTTCATCAAATAAGAAGGCTAACGAACAATGAGAGAGGGGAAGAAAGGGAGGGAATGTGTGTGTGATTTAGCTGAAAAAAAAAAATAAAAAGAAACACTACTGCTTTCTCTTTGGGAGACATTGGTGTTGGAACCTGTGTTTAGCGATGGTTCTGTTTGAAATCCTCTACCCGCAGCTCTGAGTTCCAGGGGTTCATTTCTTTCCCCAAATCCAGCCTACTTTGGGGGGCAGGATCAGGTCAGCTGAGTCATCTTAATAAAAGTCACTGCATTTTACTTTCCTAAGTCACCCCTCTCGGCCTTCCAGGGACTTTCCTTTATTTTGACACCATTTCAGTAAAAACCATTGAATAGGGATAACTTTTTTTCAGTGGAGTATTTGACTGCTTTTCTCAGTCTCCTCTACTCCTAGGGAAGGAAGCAGACGGTGAACATGAGTTGGAGCAGGCAGTTTTATGGAATAGGTTGATCTGTCAGGCCTCTTGTGTGTGTAGGCTATCTGTTTCATAGCATGGGAACTGATGCACTCTGCTCCCAGGACATACTGGGGCTGTTATCTGGTGAAGTGTGGCTGACACTTTAGCTCTGAGATGAATTTTATTTGGAATACAACCAGCCAACATTTCAGGAGAGCTTCACTTACTCTTTCAGGTGCTGTTCTAGTTGTCTGTTGCTGTGTAATAAAGTGCTCTAGAACCTAGCCATCTTGTTGAACAACCGTCTATTGTACCTCATGATTTTGTGAGTCAGGAATTCAAACAGGGTTCAGTTGGGCTGTTCTTCTGCTCCTTATGGCACTGGCTTGGGTCTCTAGGTTTTATTCAGCTGGTGACTGGCTTTGTCTATAGCTCCAAGACGGATTTGGTCATGTGCCTGACACCTTGGGGAGGATGGGTTCTCTTTGAATACTGTACTTAACTGGGTTGTGTTACATCTCTATATTCTCAGGGCCTCTCTAGTGATCTTCCAACAGCTATTAGACTTTGTTTTGTTTTGACATGGGTTCTCACTCAGTCACCCAGGCAGTGGTTTGGTTGGGTGAGGGGTGGAAGTAGCATGATCATAACTCATTGCAGCCTTGGATTTCTGGGTCAAGGTATTGGACTTCTTAAATGATTGTTCAGGTATCCAAGAGTGTATATTTCCAGAAATAGGAAGTGACAGCTGCTGGTCTCTTGCAGCTTGGGCCTCGACCCCAGAGTACATCACTTCTCTGGGGTCCTGTTGGTTACAGCCACCGTCAAGCCTGCCCAGACTTCAGGAGAAAGAACATACGTTAGGAATAAGAACTTGGTTCTCAGTCTAATGCCTACCAAAGAAGGTACCAGCAACAGAGAAGTTCCTTGAAGAGATGCTAAAACTTTTCTCTTGATAACCATGACAGAAGATTAATGCTTTTGGGGTAGGCAGGGATGCTGAATGAGGTCAGCTTGCCAGTCTCTATATGACCTCAAGTTTAGAAAGTGACAGTGACAGAAGCATAATTTTGGACACCCATACATGTTAAGGGAAACTAAGATCCCCAAGCAGATGAAGATGTGGTCTGGGCTTCATCTTTGCTGCCTGCCAATGTAACTCAGGGCAAAAACTTTAAAATGATGCCAGTCTCTCTTGCCAGTTGCCCCCATAGATGGTCCCTCGCAGCCTGGGAAATCAAGAGTTGAGGCTGTCATTTCCACCAGAAGAGTCAAGCCCTGAGCAGCTGCCTTCCTTCCTTTGCTACACCAGGAGCTCCTAGGGAGTCACAGGAAGCTCCAGTTACCACCACCTCCATCAGACGGGATCCTTCCTCAGGAATGCGAGCTGTGACATTGCATCTCCATTGGCAGTCTCTTCTGTACTCCCAGCACTTAGCATCTAGGCCCTGGAGGAATCCAGAAGCAGTGGCTTCTTCCTTCCGACCACGGCAGGAATGTTAAGTCACCTCTTCATGCCTGTACCTCTGCCTCCCATTATTGTTGTCTCTCTTTCCAGTCACAAGAACTCCCAAGAAATAAACTTCAGATATGAAATGCACTGACTCTCTTTCCATGTTTTTTCCAGCTCAGCACCTGGTGCGCCCATTCCATTTGATTGTTCTCTGAGACACTCAAGATGGGAGGAGGCTATCTTTAGTGTGTCCCAAATCTAGCTCTGCATAACGAATAACCCGTGAAACTTAAGATAAAAAAAGTACAGGTTCCTGGAATCTCCTTAAAGATCTTGATTCAAGAGGATGTCAGGGATTCGTATGTCCCCAGCTCCTCCCTGGTCGTTTTGATGTGAGCCAGGCTTAGGAACCACTGGCCTGTGTATTTTATTAACTCTGAGGGATGCAGGGCCCGCATTTCAAAGGATGGGGCCAATTAGCCCTCCCAGTTGGTAAGACCAGCTTGATTATTGAGGAGGCAAAGGCCTGGGGTGTGTTTTCTATAGTTAGGACCTGACCCATGACCTCAGCCAGCTGCCTTGCAGATGCCATTGGTCACCAGGGCAACCCAGCCAGAGAGGGTTAATGATTCAGAGCAAATGCATCTTCACAATTAGTGTGGGAGGAGAAGGAAAAGACAACTCTCTAACTAAGAACAGGCCATACTGAATCTGTCACCTCTGAACAGCATCATCTTTTATTGGGAAAATACATAGTAGACTTGGATGCCTCCTTGGCACTTTGGATGAAGTTTAACACTGTCTGCCATCTCAACAATCTTACCTACCCACATCCCTTTCTTCCAAAGACCTCTTTGTTAAAACAAAGATGAAATAATGCACCCATATAAAACAGTGGTTAAGACATAAGTTCTGAATTTAAAGGCCTGGAATGAAATCTTCGCTCTGTTATTTGTGAATGGTGTGTGTACAAGCAAGTTAATAAAACTTTCTATGCCTCGATTTTCTCATTCTGCAAAATTCTGATAAAATTGGTAACGTTTTCTTAGGATAAAAGACAAGGTAGTACTTGTAAAGTACTTAGCACAGTGTCTTCTGTATAGTCAGCACTCAAGAACTTATCACTGCTTTTATTTTATTTTGATAAGGATATTTAGCATAAGGTCTGCTCTTTTAGTAGATTTTTAAGTGTGCAATACAGTGTTGTTATCTATAGGCACAATGCTATACACTAGACCTCTGGAAATTATTCATCTTGCATATGTGAAATTTTATTCCTGTTGATAAGCAACTCCACATTTTCCTTCCTAAACCCTTGGCAATTCTACACTCTGCTTCTATGGGTTAGACTATCTTAGAGACTTCATATTAAGTGGAATTGTGTAGTATTTGTCATTTGGTGACTGGTTTATTTCACTTATCATAATGTTCTTGAGGTTCATTCATGTTTTTTCCATTTCTTCTTTTTTAAATATCAAATAGGCTGGGCGTGGTGGCTCATGCTTGTAATCCCAGCACTTTGGGAGGCTGAGGCGAGCAAATCACCTGAGGTCAGGAGTTTGAGACCATCCTGGCCAACATGGTGAAATTCCGTCTCTACCAAAAGTACAAAAATTAGCCCGCGGTGGCTGGCGCCTGTAATCATAGTTACTCGGGAGGCTGAGGCAGGAGAATCGCTTGAACTCAGGAGGCAGAGGTTGCAGTGAGCTGAGATTGTGCCACTGCACTCCAGCCTGGGCAACAAGAGCAAAAATTCGTCTAAAAAATATCAAATAATATTCCATTGTATGTATATACCACATTAAAAAAATCCATTCACCTATAGGTAGACGTTTAGGTTGTTTCCTTATGTTGGCTACTGTGAATCATGCTGCAATGATCTCATTGAGATCATGACTTCAACACGTTGGGATACATGCTCAGAAGTGAAATTGTTGGATTATATAATTGTTCTATTGTTTTTTTTGTGGAAACTCCATACTGTTCCACAGCCATTGGACAATGTTGTGTTCCCATCAATAGGGCTCAAGGATTCCAATTTCCCTACGTCCTTGCCAATACTTATTATCTTTGGTTTTCTTGATAATAGTCATCCTAGCAGGTGTGATGTAATAGCTCATTGTGGTTTTGATTTGCATTTTCCTGTGTAATTGAACATCTTTTCATACACTTCTTGCTCATTTGTATGTCTTTTTCAGGGGAATTGTAAGCGTTCTAGAAGACATACAGAAAAAGCTTCATGACATTGGTCTTGGCAATGATTTTATGGTTACTATACCAAAACCACAGGCAACAAAGGCAAAACAAACAAGTGGGATCACCTCAAGCTAAAAAGCTCTGTACAACAAAAGAAACAACTAATAGAGTAAAAAGGTAACCTACAGAATGGGAGAAAATATTTGCAACCTATATATCTAATAAGGAGTAATTTAAACAACAACAACAATGACAAACCCACCTCCAATTAACCAAAGTATATTGGGGGCACCTATGATGCATTCTTCCTTTCTCTTCTCTCTTCTCTCCAGCTCACATCTGCCATTCAAATACTCTCTGATCCAGTCTATTTTTCTTACCATCCACAAAAACGACTGTCCAAACTTTGCCTTCACCACCTCTGCCTTCGTGACAAACGTTGCTCCCAGCTTGCCTCCCTATCAACAATTTCTCCTCCTGTGATTATTCCCCAACTTGGTCCAGTGAGACCCTTTTAAGATATGAGTCACGATGACTCATTCTGTGTAAAGAACTTACTGATTTCCAATTTACCAAGTTTAAATCTTTTGCTTGGTGCGCCAAGCCCTTCATAACTTGCCCCAAACTTCCCCTCTAGCCCACTCCAGTTGCTTTTCTGTGTATGGTCTATACCAATCAGAATTCAGAACCAAGTCAGAATTTACCAATCCAGTCAGAACAGCTGCATAGATGTCCCTATCTGTGGTTTTCTCTGTAATTTTTTTCTTTCAGCGAAGATACCCATTACCTTCTTTTCTCTATGGTAAGCCTCAAGTCATCCTTAAAGACGCAGTCACAATGTCAACAGTCCTTCTTTGATGTCCTTAGCTGGAATCAGTCTTCTCTGTCTTCCCATACCTTTTTTTCCCCTACTTCTATTTAAGGGTTTATCTCAAAGCTATATGGTAAGCATTTGATGTTTAGGCTAATGTCATGGTGAAGAGGTCAGGCTCTAAGGTCACATAGTCTTAACCTAGCTATGCCTCAATTTCCTCCTCTAAAAAATGGAGATAATTAAGTGGCTGCTATCCAGAATTATTGTGAGAATTAAATGAAATCATGCAAGAAGAATATGTAGCAGAGCATACCAGTGCTAAATAAATACCAGCTATTTTTGTTTGCTTTTCTGTCTGTAGGTTACTCTTTCATGTGAGTTTTTGAAGGCAGAACACTTGTCTTTTGTATTTGTGTGTCCTGATCTCCCAAAACCAGGCCTAGCACTTAATAGCTGCATGATGATGTTGAAAAAAAAAAAAAAGAAGCAAATAAGTGAATTCCAATCCTGAGTTAACTGTTAATAAATATGCCACCTGACTATTCTACTACATGAAATGTGGGAGAAGTCCTAACCTCAAATGTGAAGGCCCTGCCTTCCTCTCCCTTATTTCTCATTTCTACTCTTTATTTCTTTTTTCCTACCTCCCTCCCTCCCTTCCCTTTCTTTCCTCCCATCTTCCTCTTCCTCTTTTCTAGCCTCTTTTCCTTCCTTTTCTTCTTAAGATACTAAGATAATAATTTACATTGG
Organism: Papio anubis; assembly: GCF_008728515.1. Lineage (NCBI taxonomy): Eukaryota > Metazoa > Chordata > Mammalia > Primates > Cercopithecidae > Papio > Papio anubis. The sequence continues at coordinate 67,117,929 of NC_044991.1, forward strand.
AAAAATATACCTGCTGTATGAACAATAAACACTTTTATCTTAGAGATCAGCAATCATATTACCAATTTCAATCTACAGGGAGCCCAGAAATTAATCAAAAATTACTTGACTTACTCGGTGAGGAACTGAAACTTCCTCACAACAACCACATAAGTAAACTTGGAAAAGGATTCTCTCCCCCAGCCCCAGTTCAAGACGTGAAAAGATGGTAGGTCCAATTGACATTTTGACTGAAAACTTATAGGAACCAGAACCACCCAGCAAAGTTGCTCCTAGACTCGTAAACTTAGAAACTGTATGAGATAATAAAGCTTTGTTGCTAATGTTAAACGGCTAAGTTTGTGGTAATTTGATACCACACAGTAGAAAGCAAATACAGTCCATATCTTTACAGACAAGGAGAAAAAAATTGAACTTATAAATTGATTATAACAAATAAGTATTTAACATAAAAGGCAGGTGGTAATAAATCAAGTGACAGGAAGTATTTAAAAACCAAAGTATCATTAATAATATGGCTACAGTCATAAATGTTAGTTGTACAAATTCAAATAGTTTACATACTATGAAGTATAATTTAAACTGTCTTCCATGCCCCAGGTCTATGTGGCAAAACCAGCAATATCAATTTCTCTAAGACTATGCCTATATATATATAAGCAGGCATATAGTGATAGCATATCTTGCCTCAGTGGTTCTCAAAGTGTGGTACCAGAATCAGCAGCATCAGCACTACCTGAAACTTGTTGGAAATATGAAGTTTTGGGTCTTGCCCATGACTTAAATCAAAATTTCTGAAGGAGGGCACAGCAATCTGTGTTTTAGCAAAACATTCAGGTGACTCTGATGCATAATAAAGTCGTTGGACTCTACATACTACTCTGCAATCTGCCCCTTTCACTTTGCAGACCTTGAACAACTTTTCATGTCATTGAATAGATGTCTGAAACCTTCTTTAAACTGCCATCTGGTCCTTTATCTTATGTACATACCACACTTCATTAAACAATCTCACATTGATCTCTGTTTCCAAGTTTCTTTAGCATAGTAAACAAAATTAAAATATAAAGCCTTGTATTATGATACATGTATATATCTAAATGTACATGCACATACACATATACATATATAGCTACCATATATACATAAAACTTTATAAAAAATTCTCTAGGAGGAATTCTTAGAAGTTATATTGTTGGGTCTAAGAGTAAGCAGATTTTAAATCTGGGCAAATTTGATAAATCATCTTCAAAAATAGTACATCAGTGTTTATTAGTAGGTCTAATCTTGAAATCTGCTTCCATCTCAAGGATTATTAACATTTAAATGTCACTTTGATGGGCTGAAACCATTACTCCCTTTATACTGCATTTCTTTATTTATGAGTAACATTAAGCATTTTTCATAGTTTTATGGACTTTTTTTCTCTTATGAACTCCCTTTTTCAGATAAGTTCCTTTCCAAAATGAAGATTACAGCAAAGAGCTTATTCTGACTAGTTTGGGAGTCATTACAAGGTTTGAGGACAACTCACATTATGAGCATGCTGCCAATCGTCCTGAGTGTCTTCTTGTGGCTTTGAGTAGTGATTGATCATAATCAAAAAATTAATCACTGGTCAGCCCTAGTGATTAAGTCATAGTCATATTTGCATATGTGTGATAATTTGTGCAACCTATAGAGATGGAAATTTAGATGGAAGTTATTGATCATGGAAGCTGTGCCAAAGGTGTCAGTCACTGGTATGGGATTTTTGCTGCAGCATGGCTAGATCTCTAATGGTTAGCTCACTGGGTGAAACGGAACAGGTTGAGAGAGGGATGTCTATATACAGATTAGTGGTTTGTTTTGTTTTTTTGTTTGCTTGTTTTGTTTTTTTGTTTTGAGACGGAGTCTCACTCTGTCGCTCAGGCTGGAGCGCAGTGGCGTGATCTTGGCTCACTACAACCTCCACCTCCTGGGTTCAAGCAATTCTCCTGCCTCAGTCCCCTGAGTAGCTGGATTACAGGAAGGTGACACCATGCCTGGCTAATATTTTGTATTTTTAGCAGAGACGGGGATTTGCCATGTTGGACAGGCTGGTCTCAAACTCCTGACTTCAGGTGATCCGCCCACCTTGGCCTCCCAAAGTGCTGGGATTGCAGGCATGAACCACCACACCCAACCTGGTGTTTTTTTGTTTTGTTTTGTTTTGTTTTCCCTGCTAGTTATACATGTCACCATTTTACCAATGGGTTATTTTAATTTCAAGGAACATGGTGAAAGAAATATGGAGAGTTCAGGGCAAATCTAACTCTACTGCTCAGATAGAGCTCAGAGTGTACCTGCATAGAACGAGCCTGAAAGACCAATATCATGAGCTTATTTAGAATAAGGTCAGCAAACATTTTCTGTAAAGGGCCAGATAATATTAATAAATATTTCTGACTCTCTGGATATACAGTCTCTGCTGTAATTGCTTAACTTTGCCATCATACCTCTAAAGCAGTCATTGACAATACAAAAATGAATGTGCATTTATTTGCAAAAATCAGGCAGTGAGCCAGATTTGGCCCACAAACCATCATTTGCTGACCCCTGGTTTAGATAATCTTAGTGTTGGTTACTAAATGACCAAGAGTTTGAAGATCATACCTATAGTCAAACATGAATTCTTCCTAGTATTCTTCCTTCCCCTATTCGTTCTCCTTGTTTATTTTTCCTTCTCTTTTACCTTCTCATTCTTTCTTTCCTCTTCTTTTAAATAACTGGGTAATATGAAGAGATTATTTCTTAACATCTCTGTATCTCAATTTCTGAATCTATCAAATGTTAATAATAATAGAACAAAATAAAAGAGCTAGTGTGAAGAGTAAGTTAAACAAAAAAGAAAAACTTCTGGAAAATGCTTTGAGAGACATACATGTGCATATATGTGTGCCTAAGTGTGAAATCTCAAGATGGAGAAGAAACAAAAGCAAGAAATAATATTTCTGAAAGGAAATATTTAGTTTTCACACACTGGAGCATTATTTAATCCAAGTTCTCATCCATTATACAATGGCAACATGTTTTATACATTTACAAGCTGTAAGCTATGAAATGGGTGCTTTTCCCCTCCTGGCGTTCTGATTCTGCCTGGTAGGTGGAGAGCTCTCCATTCTTTCACCTGGAGCCAGAGCATCTGCTATAGACCCATTGCTATTCACTTGGTGGAGATAATCTGTCTACCTGGAATGGTAGCAGTACTTACTAGTCACAGTCTTTTTTCCAGGTTCAGCTCACTAGATTAAAATGTCTTAATCTGAATAAAACTCGACTTTGCAATATTATTATTATTATTATTATTATTATTATTTTTTTTTTTTGAGACGGAGTCTCGCTCTGTCGCCCAGGCTGGAGTGCAGTGGCCGGATCTCAGCTCACTGCAAGCTCCGCCTCCCGGGTTCATGCCATTCTCCTGCCTCAGTCTCCCGAGTAGCTGGGACTACAGGCGCCCGCCACCGCGCCCGGCTAGTTTTTTGTATTTTTTAGTAGAGACGGGGTTTCAACGTATTAGCCAGGATGGTCTCGATCTCCTGACCTCGTGATCCGCCCGTCTCGGCCTCCCAAAGTGCTGGGATTACAGGCTTGAGCCACCGCGCCCGGCCTGCAATATTATTTTCAGCACTTTCTATTGGGCAGATGGACATTTCACTGGTCCATAAGTTCTAGCTGGATATTGTTCCAACTATAGATTCTGAATTCTTTACCATCTCCACTAGTTCTTGCTTAAGTCCTAACATGACAACATGACATCCTGAAATATAAACAGGCAATCTGAAGGAAGTTGAAAAATACATGCTTATAATCACATAGCTCTGATATCACTTTAAGTAGAGTAAATATTACTTTTGTTGTTATGGGTTGAGTTGTCTCCCCTCAAACTTTATACATTGGAGTCTTAAACCCTATGCCTCAGAATGTGCCCTTATTTGGAAATAGAGTAATGGCAGATATAACTAGTTAAGGTGAGGACATACTGGAGATGAATGGGCCCCTAATGCAATATGACTAATGTCCTTATTTAAAAATGAGAAATTTTGAGAAAGACAAACACACAGGGAGAATGCCATGTGAAAATGAAGGCAGAGATCAGAGTGATGCATCTACAAGCCACAAAACACCAAGATTGCCAACAAACCAGAAGGTAGGAAGAAGTATGAAGAAGAATCTTCCCCACAGTCTTCAAAAGGAACCAACCCTACTGATACCTTGATCTTGGACTCCCAGCTTCTAGAACTGTGAGACACTTAGTTTCTGTTGTTAAGCCACTGATTCTTTTGTACTTGTTAAACAGTAGCCCTAGAAAACTAATGCACTTGTAATTATACTCTTAATAATAGTAGTAGTATTAATAACCACAAAAAACTCTGTATTGAATAATAATTATGCACCAGCCATGTGCTAGGTCTTTTTGTGCATTATTTTAATTGTGTCCTCCCAAATGCCCTTATGAGATAGGTACCACTATTATCTACATTGCATAGATAAGGAAACCCAGGTTTAAAGCTTGAAGAGTTTAAATATTATTTTCAGGGTCACACAGATGAGAAGAGGTAGAGCAAGGATTTGAACCAGGCCATCTTAATGCCAAATTTGTGGCCTGGTTTGCTTGGAGAATCTCAGGAGAGAAAGTCCATTGGAGTTATTCCAAGGAGCATTCACTTCCCATCAGCCTCAGTAAATGAGAAGTAATAAGAGATATGGAAAGTTTGATGCTGACAATGCAGCAGTTAAGTGGGAGAGAGAAGTGCAAATGGACAGGTGGTTATTTGTGATGCTGCTGATTCAGATCTCAGGCTCACAGGTCTGAGTCATTTGTTTGTCCTCCAATGTTCTGTGCTTGAAAGCAATCAAGGTACTGGCCCTGTATCAGCTTCCCTGAGTCTGAGGTCTCTCCCTGTAATCACTGGTCTGTTCTTCTGCACAACAGTTCTGGTCATGAATTCAACCATAACCACCCTTTTCTTCATCAGACCCCTATGGAAGCTGCTGAGAATTACACCCAAAACCAGTTTTAAGGCTCGATTCCATCATGCTGAGAGCCAGCAGGTTAGGTCAGAACTAAGTTCAGGGGTTAATTGGAATCAGAAGTTTGGAACCTATTAAATTGTCCAATTAATTATGTGTGACTCCTCCCTCTTACTCTCCCTTTTTGTCTTCACACCTGAGCAATGGACAGTAAAAAAAAAAAAAAGAAAAAGAAAAAAAAAGGGGTGGGGGGGTGCTTACTGCACACAGATGTCCACTTTTAACCTGAGAAATCAGCAGCACTTATCCATCATTATGGTCACCCTAGAAAATATAAATCCAGATTCTCAGTGCTCTGGGAAATGGTGCTTTGGAGAAGAGTTAGCTTGTGGCATAAACTCAGGGTCCTCCCCTAATCTTGAGGACTGCTAGCTTATGGGTTATTTAGAGAAAGTGTCTGGAGGCAGATAACTGACGCTTTACTCACAGTCTGGCTACAAATGCTCAAGGCAGGCAGACCTGAGTTTCCCTCCTCGTCATACTCACCAGTCATGTGCCTTTGAGTAAGTTTTGTATCTTCTTTTTCCTCATATACCTGACTCACAAAATGGAATAGACAGAACTTGTGGTGCTTGTGAAAATAAAATGAAATGTTGCCTTCAAAGCACTTAGCACAGTATTTGAAGATGTATCACTTTCTGAGTTAAGGCCAGTTCCTTGTGAACACTTTGCTGCTGACAATCCAGGACTGCTTCTTCCTTCTCCTTGCTCCTCTCTGTTGTGACAAACTGCAAGACAATGGCTCCAGGTCCTGACTGATCCCTTATGTTAACAGTCCTGAATCCTAAGACAGCTTCCCAGATGCTGTCAGACCTCAGCACAAATTGTTGGCTTGAACTTCACTCTTTACAGAAAGATGGGTCCCATGTGGGATGGATCTCAGCTTCCAGAATTCACTGCGGGGTCCTTTCCTACTCGTTTACTAGGTGGGCCCCCATTGGCCTGAGGGAGCTAATATGTTTCACAGCATGTTTTGTAGATTGCATCTGGCCAGATGTTTCTCTGTGTGGGTTCCCTTAAGCAATGTGGGAGGGAAGGAACACCCTGATGTACATGGAATTTCAGCCAAGAGGTCTGGTGTTGCATCGCCTTGGTCTAGACCAACCTCTTTTTTTTTTTTTTTTTTTTTTTGGTGCTCCCAGGGAGCAAGATTGTATTCCAGACTGAAAGCTCAGAGGTAGTGGACCCAAGGCCACTTTTCTCCCCTTCCATTAGGCACCTGTCAAAGACTACTTCTCTTGATGACACAGCCTTCAGTTTCTGGGATAGATTTCAAGAAAGGAGCCCAATTATAGGCTGTTACAAAACATTGTAATAGGCATGCCCAAAGGTGGCCACAGAAAGGGTACTTGATAGTGGCTAGGAAAACCATACAGCTTGTTTTACAGGGACAGTCTACTCCAGCATCCCATCCAGTCCTATGCAGCATCCAATGCAGCATTCCCAGCTTTCAATCAATTTCAGTCTGAGCGTATATGAAATCTTAATTGTGACTCAGAGTCAAAGCTTTTCCACCCAGGAGTTCAGCAGAGATACATGGTCTTCATTGGAGGGGTGGATTATGGAGGGCACCAGCATCCCCAATCCAGGAGCTGAAGGGCAGCTGTGAAATGCTGTCACCAAGGTGTCAGTTACTTAACCAAACAGGGCCAAGGGAGACCCACCAAAAAAAAAAAAAAAAAAAAAAAGAGAAGGATGTCTGGCCAGACTTAGGAAAAAACTTAAGGATACTGTGTTCCTCTCTCTTGATTAAGGGATCTGGATTTTTAAATCTAAATTACATTTATGGGTGCTGACCATGTGTGAGGCTTGGTGGAAGATGCTAGTGAAGCCAAACTCCCTGGTCCTGCTTCCTGGTACCAGTGTTTCATCAAAGACAGAAGGATTGGGTGTCCTGGTTTCCCAGACCACAGTAGCCTAGAGAATGTGATTTTTAGACTGGGTTTAAGAATAAAGGGATGAGGGACAGCAGCGTGGTAGTAACACAACAACGACAATACTAACAGAGACGGCAGAGAAGGCGAAATGGCTCCTTTAAGTGGGGCACTTTGTGTCCGCCATTCCTGTGCTGAGTTCTTTACAGGCATCATCCTATTTTATTGTTACAAATCCAACTGAGCTGGTGCGTATTACAACAGATGAGAAAATAGACGCTGAGAAAGAAGAAATGACTTGCCCAATGTCACACAGTCTGGAAGTAGTAAAGACATTTCTCAAATCTAGGTGTGCAAAGCCTGAGTTCTTAGCTGTCATGCCACCTGCCTTCTGGAGATGTATTAGTTGGCAATTTTCTCTATTTCTGGGACACATCCTCCCCCAAACTTTAAGCTGGGTTAAGTCTCTGCTTTGTGCCATTGTTATGCCGATAAAACTTTCCTTGGTTTTGCAGTAGCTGTGCTTTTCCCTGTAGAGCTACAACATTCCAGCCTGTGAGTTTGACTATTTTGCTCAAAAGGTATGAGGCCCAGGAAAGACTCTCTGCAAGAAAAGTTAAAATATTTTATTATAACCCCAAGTGAAAACCAATGTATTATCGATATTAGTGGCGGTGGTAGTTAAAATAGTAATAACAGTGACTGGGGTAGGTAATACTAAAAAAGAAAAGTAGTCATAGTAATTATAATAAAACAACAATCCCTAGGGTTTATTAAACACTTACTATGTACCATTTGCTATTGGGACCCCTTTGTATGTAATAAGTCATTCAATCTTCACCACAATTCTCAAGGCCTAAACTAAAGTGAAGCTGTGAACCCCCTAAGGATAGCATTTAAGGAGGCCTTCATTATCAGTTTTAAAGAGTGAGTGCCTCCTTAAACTTGGCACCCTAGGGATCCCTCTTGCCTCACCCTAGTCCTGGTCCTGGCCTATAAGGGCTGTGGGGTGAAATAGTCACAATCACAGGAACTTTTCTGAGAAAGTAAACTGCAACATAAAGGTGTTGATAACTTTTCTGGGATCACACAGACAGCAAGTAACAGAATTATAATTCTAACCCAAGCCTGTATTGGCCAAAGCCTGTGTCCTTTGTACTAAGATATGCATTCTTTAGTTTCTCACCATCATCTTACAGGAACTTAGTCATAGCCTGCATTCTAGGACCTTTTACTACAGTGTTTTCTCAGAGTCTCTATTTAGCATAGAGGAGAGCATTGGGGAGGAGAGTATCAAGAAACAATTTTGTGTATCTGTGTGTGTGTGTGTGTGTGTGTGTGTGTGTGTGTTTATCTGTTGGTTTTTTGTTTTGTTTTGTTTTGTTTTCACCCAGGCTGTCCCAGGCTCAAGCAATCCTCCCACATCACCCTCCTGAGTAGGTGGGACTGCAGGCACCCACCACCCCCTGGCTAGCCTCCTCCTTCTTTAGTTTGCCTTTGCAGAGATGAGGTTTCTCCATGTTGCCCAGGCTAGTCTAGAACTCTTGGGCTCAAGCCATTCTCTTGTCTTATCCTCCCAAAGAGCTGGGATTACAGGTGTACACCATCATGCCAGGCCAAGGAATATTTAAACAGGGAAGAGAAAGAGGAAGAGAAGAAAAGAAGATAAGAAGGAAGGAAGGAAGGAAGGAAGGAAGGAAGGAAGGAAGGAAGGAAGGAAAGGCTGATTCAGAAGTCAGTGTGAGGAGATACGTACTGGATCTCACCTCATATTGTCTCTCTCTGTGTACTAGGCAGAACATTTTTTTAGTTCACATGACATAAACCCAACTCACAATAGCTCAGGCAAAAGGTGAGATTTATTTTCTAAATGTAGGATTATAGAACGTATTAACAGAGTAGCTAAAATCAAACTACAGATAAGGCACAGATAACGCTGGTTTCAGGAATAAAATAGGGAAATAAATATCCTTTTCCTTTCTCTCTCTCTCCCTCTCTCTCTGTCTCCATCATCATCACCGTCACCATCATCATCACTGTCACCATCATCATCATTTCCACAAGGCTCATAGAGTTTCTGCTTAAATAGAATCTTGGACAACCTCAACTGAAATTTCACACTGGAATTCTCATGGTAGGTACACAGAGGAGGCCTCATTATGTGTGTGGAGGCAATCGTATTACAAGAAAGAATATGATAAGGACATACATTTATGTACTGCAAAGTTTCTAGGAATGGAGAATTAACATCTGGCGACGAATCAGAGAAAATGTCATGAAGAATATGATATGATAGCATGGATGGGATTTTAACAAGTAAAAGTATGAAACTAAGACTTAGACAGGGAGGGGATAGCAATGACAAATTCTCAGAACAATACTTCATAACACAGTCAGTCAATTACAAGCTGTTGTGTTTGACTAGACCATAGATTACAAATCGTGGTATTGTGGGGCATTACACAAAAAAGTGAAAATATTGTAGTGGAAGTCTTTGAATAAATGGAACAATGTTATTCACTTGTTCATTCATTCACTTACTTATTCATAATTAATATTTATTGTACACCTATTAATCACCTACTAAGTCTGTAGGTGCAAAGATATTTGTAGAACATGAATAGTTCCCAGGTTAGAACCACTGTTCATGTGAATAGGAGCTATAAGTAACTAAGCATAGCTGATTGTCCAGATGGTATGGAGTAGTCCTCCTTATCTGGGAGTTTTATACAGTATTGCCATGCTGACAAAGTGGAAAGCCATAACTTGCATCTGGCTTTCAATGTGGAGACTATGTGTGAAGGAATCAAGGCGTTCAGAAGCTTTTCGAACAGGGGAATAATATGTGTTTCCATTTAGTAACTTAATACTGGTGGCTGTAGCAAGGAGAAATTGTAATTGGGAGATTCTGGAAGCAGAAAGAGGTGTGTGGGTGAGAGAGAGAGAGAGAGAGAGAGAGAGAGAGAGAGAGAGAGAAAGTTGTTACAAGAGTTTGGGTAGGAAGAAGCAATAATTTGATAGATACAAAGCACACATTTGGGAATCAAAGAGGACCACGGAAGAACATCTTTAGAGGACTTGATAGCCCACTGGGTATGTTGCTTATTAAGGGAGATTGAGGACTTTGGTGTCTGGGTGGATGTTGATGCCACTGAACCAAACAGAGACACAAAAATTAGGAGCCAGTGTGAGAAACAGCAAGGAGGTAGGAGGTAGGATCTATGGTATTATAAATTTAACAGGAGAAGCTGTAAGTTGAGTAGACAGCACTGAAATTGGACAAGGGGGCTGAGGTTGGAGATATCAATTTAGTCTTCAGTCTATAGCAGCCCTTCTCAATCAGGTTAAAAAAAAAAAAAAGTAAACCCTAATGTCCTAAGGCATCCATTGTACATAATGAATTAACTTGCTTCCATTAATGGAAAAGAGGATTACCTCCCTACCATCTTTGGGAAGACTGAGAAAAGGGTCACTCAAATCACTTTTTAAGGCTTAATTTTCTCACATGATTTTATTTGAGAAAGGCTGATGTTAAGATAAGAGTTGTTAAAAATGGGGGCTAATGAAGACATTAATAAAAAGAGTATAACTCACGTATAAAGGGAACTAGGGTAAAAGATTAGGTAGGTCTAATATTTAGGAAGCAAGAGGGAAAATAAAAGAAGCGGTATGGCGAAAAGGAAAGGAGTGGCCAAAGGAATCACAGAAGCGGCTGGGCGCTGTGGCTCACACCTGTAATCCCAACACTTTAGGAGGACAAGGCAGGAGGATTACGAGGTAAAGAGTTCGAGGCCAGCCTGACCAACATGGTGAAACCCTGTCTCTACTAAAAATACACAAATTAGCCAGGCGTGGTGGCACATGCCTGCAATCCCAGCTACTTAGGAGGCTGAGGCAGGAGAATTGCTTGAACCCGGAAGGCAGAGGTTGCAGTAAGCAGAGATCACGCCACCGTACTCCAGCCTGGGGCGACAGAGTGAGACTCTGTCTTAAAATAAATAAATAAATAAATAAATAAATAAATAAATAAATAAAATAAAAAGAAAGAAAGAAAAGAAATAAGAGAAGAAATGACCCCCATGCCATTGTTTACGCAGACATGACAAAAATGTCCCTTCAGAATGCACAAAACTCCCTCTGCATATCTTTATTGCCATATTTATTGTATTTTTTTGATTAGTTACTGTCTTGTCTCTAACTAAACCTTGAAGCAAAGAACACATTACGCGTATTCTTGTAGCCCCATTTTGTGGAAACAGAACTGTGCCACTCAGATCCTCATTCATGGAAGAACTTGTCCCAACTCTCAGCTGCTGCAGAATTTGCCTCAGCTGCAGGAATGTGCCTTGTCCAAGGGTATGCCTTTCCCATGGCAGCCCATAGCCAGTGGACTGATCAAGGTGGGGTAAAAACGCCTGGCAGCTTCATCCCAATGTGGAAAAACTCTGACGGCATGTATTCCAGAGCTTCCCATGGGCCACTCCAGAGCTTCTCCTAGGTTGTCCAAGTGAGACCTCTACCACGTGCTGACTACTCCATCCACCTAATTTTGCTTCTTGCTTCTCCTTTCCAAAAGTGTTTGTCCCTAATAAAACACTGTATGTTAAACCCTGTCTCAGCATCTGCTATGACAGACCTAGCCATAGGTCTAGACACTGGAAAAGTCCTCAGTAGCTAGAACAAGGTCTAACATATAAAAAGAGATTAGTACCATTGGTGTAGAGAAACAAGTTTGACCCACAGTTGCATATTTTATTCATTTATTCAATACAAGTTAAGCATCTACTGTGTGACAGACTGTGTTCCAGGCACCAGATTTTTACATAGATGGAATTGGTCTTTGGTGTCTTTAAGAACAGTCAATCAGGGCAGGGACACTAATAAAAGATTATAAAATGCTAATGAAGATGGAAGTTGAGGTGGGTCAGTGCTGTTAAATATAACCCATTATACTGAGGTTAGTAACTTTTCTTTTCAAGAGTTACAGAAGAGCAAGAAAGAAAGAGATGAGGTATTGCTCAAAATGTCATGGATGAGACTGATATTGCTCATGATGTCTGAGATTTCCTTTCCCCATTGGCACTCTACTTGACTATGCATCTTAGCCTTCTTGCATCTAAGTGTGGCAATGTGATTATTTTTGGCCAATATAATTATGTGAACAGAAGAAATATGCATGAATTACTCTCCTTGGCCATAAAACTGCCCACTGAAGATTCTCCATTTTATCTTTCCCCATACTGCAACAGAATGGAGAGGAATACAAGGGCCTGGAGAACAGCAGAACCACCAGAGGAAATGAGCAAGGATCCCTGAATGACTTTATGGAGCACAGACCCTCTGCACAGACCCACACTGTACTCTGATGTAAGCAAGAACCAAACTGTTTTTTATAAAATCACTAAGATTTTGGAGTTGTTTGGGAAATTAGATAGCATACTCCAACTAATATATGTGGTATCAAATTTAAAAGAAAATTTTTTCCTTAGAATAGGATAGTCTTGACTATATTTAGAGGCTAAGGGTATGGTGCCATGAAAGATAAGTTGAAGAAGCAAATGAGAGAATGGATAATCATTAGAGCAAGTTCCCTGCGGCACAGAAGGAAGTGACCCGGAACAGGATTTTCTGTTCTCCTGTGCTTTGTTGTCAAGAAAGAGAAGATATTGGTCATTTTTGTTTTAGTGGTTTTACTACTAATTATTAACTAGAGAGAAATGATGAAAAAAGAACAAGGATAACAAATATATCAAAATAACAAAGGTTCAAGAACCTTTTCATGTTATTACACACATGGTGTGTTTCAGGAAAAAAAAATCATAGCAGGGACAATGTGAGTTTAAATCCCAGCTTTGCAATATTTTTGTTGTAAAATATGAAGACAGGGCATTCTGAGATTATTCACTTGGTTCAGTTGAGACACAGGTAAACTGATAAACACCTCATATGGATTTCTTTTATGTGTTTGAAAACAAAATTAGATGTCATGTAATTAGCACAGGAAATGGAATATTTTAAAAATTATAACAATAGCTAATCTTTATTAAACAGTTATTCTGTGTCAGGTACTGTTCTAAGCAAATATAAGCATTAGGTAATCTATTTCTCACAACAACTCAATGAAGTATTGTTCTTTTACTATACCCATTTTATAGATAAGGAAATTCACTCACAAAACATTAATTGCCCGTGCTTCTCTTTGTGTAGAGAGATTATGGGTATATACTTCTTAATAGTTTCATATTTTATAAGATTGCCTATGTGGCTTTTATATTTACAATATAAATGCTATTTTAAAAGCAATGACAATATTAGGCTTCATTTTCTTTTAAAGAAACCAGAAGTATGGCTCTTGAATGTGACATTTACCAAACCCCGACTCTGCTAAGGCATTTGCAAAGGCCCTGAGGCTATTCTCTAAGACACCTTAATGGCACATATACTTGGGGGTATAATCAACCAAATTAGATCAGTGCCTGCTCTTTGCTTTCTGAATCTCCAGCTTTGGTGGCACCCAGATCCGTATGACAAACCCTTCTAGGCTTCTTCCTATGGAAAGTCTCATGGGTGGTTTTTCACTGGATAGCTGAGTGCTCTTGGAACATGCTGTTTAACCTCCCTCACGTCTCTCTCCTGTAAAAATGATGTGTTAGTTCAGTATCCCCCAAAGTCCGAGTTTGAGATAGGAATTTTAGTATAAGTAGTTTATCTGAGTTGTGACCCCAGAATGTATAGTGATGGGGTGGAGACATGAGTCTGGGAAAGGAAGAGAGGCAATAAAAATGGTATTAACTAGTGTGTTATCGCTACAGGAAGATGGGCCTCAAATCCTTTGGGGACTCCTAAGAGCCTGTGCAGAACATACCTCAGAACTGGCCTGCTGTGGGGCAAAGAAGTTGGAATGTCATTCATCAACATCACCAACTTTTATCCTTAATTATTATAAGGTTACTCTTGGTAGTGTCAACACCTTCAGGTTTCTGGGTGTCCAGTGCAGTGAGCCACAGTTCTCCTGTGGCCAGAGGACATTCTATGGCAGAGAGACACAATTTCCTTCGACATCTATGAGGACTCTTGTTAGGTGACCTCTGGGGTAAGCTGAGGGGGGACAGGGCCAGACACCAACAGTATCTGCTACAGATGTTAAAGAGATAAATAAGATTATGCATTTAAGGATTTAGCATATAAATGCTTAATAAATGCTAGCTACCATAATTAAAATGATAGCGTTAGCACTATCATAACTAGGGCAGAACTCATATCAAAATCCAAGTCTTGTGAATTCTCCTCTCAGAGTATTTTAATTAACAAGGGAATCTTCAGGTTTCTTTTTATGGTTCTCTTTCCCTCGTTTAATCTTTATGTTTGTGTAAACTAACCCTTAGTTCTCCATTCTTGGGGTAGGAATAATTAAATGGGAACCATTTTTGCAGACTAAATTTTCCATCTCTGAAATTTTGTGCTTCACCTTAGGAAAACCCCCAAACTAACATTAGCTCCTATTGTTGTTTTGTTTCTTTAAGCCATGCCACTTATAGCTCTAGGGTCAGGAGATAGATATCTTGTTTTTGTGAAGGCTCCCAAGGGGTGAAGGCTCCCCAGGAAACCACGTTTCCCTGGAAGACTTCAAGCCATTTTAGCTGCTCAATGGAGAATACATCCTAGGATGCAGGCAGGTTTCCAAGACAACTGGGGGTTTGATTGTTCATAGAATGGTGGCCAAAGCAGCTGCATATTGGTGCTTTGGAAGTCTCAAACTATTCCACAAGAGCTTTGAGTTCTGTAAATCCAAAACATATTTGCTACAAACATTTTTCTTTTCATTTTTTAATCACATATATATTACAAGGGAAATATATTCCATCTGGGTTTTTTTTACTCATTTATACTTACATTGTTCCAGTGAAATTTTGAAATTTATTTGATGTTCTATAATTTTAAGAAAAATTCACTATAATGGAAAAATATGTTTGGTAAAAGGCAAGTGCTTCTGCTCCTCATGCTGCCAGTGACTGTGGGTCACTGAAGTGGCCTCAGAGTCAACACAATGAATTGGCCATGTCGTGGATTCCTTTGAAGGATGGTTCCAGCTCTCTCAGTGGCAGATACAATGGGTAACAAAGGGCTCATCTAATTCTATTAATCACAGAAACTTGGCAAAGAGAAGAGTATGGTAGAAAGAGGTTAAAGGACCTGAAATACCAGTGAGTCCAACCTCACTTTATTTTACAGCTGAGGAAACTGAGCCCCAAGGGGAGAAATTCTTTGCCTAATGACACATGGTTAATTAAAGGCAGATTTGGGGTCATAAACTTAGGTCTCCTGAGCCTAGGAGCAGGGTACCAGTATTCTTTCTACTGTCTGTGCTGTAAAGCATCAAAGCACAAATACAAAATCAGACTGCAAAACTGAAATCACCAGTGCGTTCAAGAATCATGGGCTGTTATGAATTTTGGAGGAACAGGGAATACAGAAGTTTTAAAAACAGACTTTCCTTCAAAGAGCACAGGCTCTGGGGTTAGATAGGCTGTGCTCCTGTTGCAATTTTACTACCTCCCTATTGATAATGACTTTGGGGAAGTTACTTAACTGCTCTGAGTTTCTGTTTCTTAATCTGAAAAATGGGTTAGAATTAGCATCCATACATGAGATTGTTGTGAAAGTTAGATAAAAACCTGGATATAAAAACACTTGCTACAGTGGCTACCATGGAGCAAATATTAAAAATAAAACCAATAAAAACCTTTTTAAAAAAAGTATTACCATTAACATTATTACTCAGTGATCTTACTTTCTAGGACAGCGTTTCCTAAACTGTGTTCTGTAGAACGCTAATACCAGACGATGGACATGAATTGATGTTTGGGTTTTTGTTTGTTTGTTTTTTTTTGTTGTTGTTTTGAGACAAGATCTCACTTTGTCACCCAACCTGGAGTATCGTGGCATGATTAGAGCTCACTGCAGCCTCAAACTCTTGGGCCTCAAGCAATCCTCCGTCCTCAGCCTCCTGAGACTACAGGCAAACACCACCACATCCAGTCCAGCTAATTTATTTATTTATTTTTTTTGTATGTGGAGACAGGTTCTTACTGTGTTGCCTAGGCTGGTCTCGCACTCCTGGCCTCAAGCGATCCACATAGGCCTCCCAAATGGGATTGTAAGAGTGAGCCACCATGTCCAGTCTGTGAACCGATCTTCTAACAAGCAAATAAATAAGTGCAAAGAAAATATCTTATATTTCAAGTGTTTTGAAAATATATACTCCACTGTTTTCTTGGATATTATTAATGCATAATATGCAATTGGTAGTCTGTAAGAAAGCATTCAGGAGAGAACACTATTAAATTTTGTTGAATGTAATGTAACCAAACGTCATGTATTTTTTAAATAATATGCATAAATTAACACTGTATGCAATAGCATTCTGTTATATATCAGTTATGAGAATGTCAATGTAGGAGAGATAACAGGTAGACACAAAGCTATAATGCACATGGATCATGATCCATCATCAAAAGATGTGTAAAGGTGACTGCCAAGAAGCATTCCTCCTCCAAATGTGTCTGCTTCATGGATTCTTCATGAAGGAAAAATTATTACAGCAGAAGAGGGTTAGGGGTTACTTGGAGATTGAAGTGAGGAAGTTCCTGGACACAAAAGCAAGAAAGTGCTGAGGAAATTTTGGAGAACAGCAAAAATCCAACTTTACACCTTCAGCAGGGGGCAGGATTCGGGGGAAGCACTGGCTAGAGATTGTGGGACCAGCTTTTCTTCCTTTTCTTTTCCAAGGGCCGGAAGTATGCAGGGTTTATTTTTACATTTACAACACTTAGTGCAAGGTCTGGCACTAAGTAGGACTCAATAAATGTGCACTGAGTTGAGACCAGATCTAAGTGGATGTGAAAAGCCATGACAAGGAATCTGGACACTATTTGGCAGGCAATGGAGAGCCCTTGAAGCTTGCTTCTCGGGGGAGTGACATATTCAGAAAAGTACTTAGAGAGATTGGTTTGGCAGCAGGTAGAAGATGGAACCAAGGAGAAAGAAACTGGAGGCAAGAATAAACCCAGAATCCATGCACTATTTCAAACAAGAAAAAACTGAACTCATGCGTGGACAGAGGAATGGAGATGCAGATGAAAGAGCAGCTGTAGAGGTAGAAAATTAACAGAACTTTCAGTAATAATATTTCTTAAGTTAAAAGAGGAAAATTAACAGGGTTTCATCAATGATTTCTTACTGTACAAAGAGAAATAGATGAATTTTGAGACTCTGAGCTTTGGTTCTCTAGAAAGTGAGAGAATGGTAGTGTCAAGGACAGTCAAAATGAATGGGGAAAGTAGACTGTTTGAACTGTGTGGAAAGATGAGTCCAGATTTGAACTTTGAGTCAAGCTTGAGCAGCTGACAGGAGATAGGAGGGCAGATAATTAGAAAGAACTTGGGAATGTGCAACAGAAACTTGGAGGATAAATTAAAAATGGAAATGTATATCGGGGATCCACTTGCATGAAGCTGAGATCCGAAGCTCCGTGAGTACATAGGAGGGTGGTTTAGAGACTGAGGGAAAGGAAAATGAAGGTCAGGAGCATCATTTCCCACCATTGTCCACAGTTGCAGCCTGACACAGCTTGTTCCATGCCCATCCCTGCAGTCAGATGGCTATGTGCAATCACACCTCTGTCCAGTCCCTGAGTCAACCCTTTAGCTCTGGTCTAGCTCCCCCTAGGGGTGGAGTTTGGACATGGTCTTGCTTTTTTGTCTAGGGGCAGCCGTAGACACTCACTTGCCCACATGAATTTTTTCCCTGCCCCTGTTATTGTCTTCAGAATGCAGTCTCTGAAATAAGGCTACTTGGATTTGAACTTCAGCACTAGAAGTGTGGAAGGGTTTTTTTAAACTTCCTCTTCCTTTTCAGTTTTTCACACATTTGAAATAAAAATAATATGTATGTAATAGTGTTTGCTTATGAAGAGTAAATGTAAAGCATTTGGAAAATTCTCGACATATAGTAGAAGCTTAATATACTTTTTCCATTATTATCTGTTTTATCACCCCAGATTTTTGTGCTTAGTACTGATGCCTGGACTTATATGACTCAGTTTTTATGAAATTGTTAGAAACCTGCCCTGAAGCTCTGTTCCCGTTGCAAAACAAACTGACCTCAGTTTAACTTGGGTCACCTCCAGAGTCAGGCTCTTGTCCACGCTAACCCCGATTTTGAGACTGTACTGACTTGTCATCATCATAGGGGAACAGAAACTTCCACACCCCTCCCATCACTCGCTCATTCATTGATTTATTGAATCACCCATTCAACTAATATTTATTGAGCATCCACTTTGTGGTGGGCACTCTGTCTACAGCTACCAGGTAACACTACCTGGAAACTGAGGAAGCCATGCCTTTGCTATTCTGGACACTGTAATACTGTGACCCTCCACTGCAGCCACCATGACAGCAGGAAGGATTGACACTCTATCCTCACATGAATTTCCAGCGTGCTTTGAGGTTGAGCCACCAAACTCCTCCAGCAAACTGCCTTCTTATATCTCCCCAGACTCATGAGCAAATGGTAGCACAAGGTAAAAGCCCAGGAAGTTCATGCTGATGGCTTGGGAGGATACAAAAGAGGGTCAGTACTGCTTTTACCCCATGATGATGCAGGCAAGAAGACATCCATCCTCCCATATCTGTTTACTTCTGCCCTGATACCTCATAAAACTTCCCCTCATACAGTCATTAACGAGGTGGTAACAAGGATATCAGGGGCCCAGGGGAGACACTCTGTTTGATGTTCTGGATGAAGAAAATGCAGACTTGCTCTTTGTGAAAGTATGAGGGCTAACTTGGAGGCCTGCCTGACAGTCCCTGTAAGCTCAGACATGAAGTCAGGGGAATACAATTGTGTGAAGGAAGCAGAACAGTGGAGTGTTGAGATGGCAAAATTTGGAAGCTCACGGGCAGGGAGCAGAAGAGTAAAAACAGGCATAAGAGTTCTCCATATGGGTAATATAAAATGATTAGTGACATCCGCATCAACAGAAGGCTCCCTGTTCTTTGCTTGTGGTGTGTTTTTGTGCAGACATCCACACTTCTGATCCACAGTGAAACCTACAAAGGGGCTGAGCACTCTTCCTGCAGTGAACTTATCCATGTGCAATTGTGCGTGTCTTTATTTTTCTCTTTGTTATTTGTGCTGCATTTAACCCTATGGCTGGTACATTATAAACGTTGAAAACTTTGTTGAATGAATAAAGAAATAAATGGCTCAAAGATGGGGCCATTTAGCAGGAAGAAGGACCTGGCAACCTTCTTTTTCTCTTTTTTGTCTATGGAATCAGACAAGGGCAAAGGATACGGAAGTGGCACTGTGGAATTCCACTCCAGAATGTCTTTGGGAATCCCAGTCATTGATAGGGATGGTGCTTACCTGACCTTCTGGTGCCAAAGATCGATAAGTCATCAACACCAGGGTAATGTGGGGAAGCCAGACCTCAGTGCTCAGCCCAGAAATGGCAAGTTCTTCTCACCTCATCCTCTTACACTCAGTGCTGGCAACTTTTGAATGGAGAAGGCCCCTTTGTTCCACCCAAAGGTGATCATGTAAATCAGACAACAGCCCAGCTGAGACCTCCACATATACCTTAGTGTTCTCTAGTATTTATTAGAAATTGGGCATCTCTCTACTCTTGAGGAACAATCTGCAGTTGTGTGGAAGGATCACTGACATTGAAATATCGATAGCAAATAGCTTTTGAGCACTTACTTGCATGGGATACTTTTAAAATCTTCTATAGCCATTATCTCATGTGTCTTTATAATATCCAAGAGGCGGGAACCATTACTCTTCTTGTTTAGTACATAAGGGAAATGAGGTCCAGAGAGGTAAATTAACTTTCTTGTGGTTACAATGCAAGCCATTGGCAAATCTGAACTGAATCCAGGAATTCAGTCTTCTGAGCAACGCTCTTAAGCATTGCACTGAATAATTAGAATCACGTTTACATCTAACTTTACATCTAGCACTAGATGACTTTGTGGTTTTAGGTCTGTTACATGCACTAGCCTCCACTATTCTTATCTATCAATGGAAAACATACTGTGTTCCACGATTGTTGTAAGGATATGTGCTAAGCACCTCATCAGAGCAGTGTCCAGCATATAGGAGGTTACTTTCATTCCCATCACTTTGGTCATTAGGAAAAACTCATGAGGAATGTTTTTGGTCTCCAGTCCTGGTCTCTTCCTGGATCTGTGAGTATATATGGTGGTACTCTTTTCCCCTGGCAAAGGAAGGGCAGTTGGGAAAGAGTTGCCTCTCAGGATAAAGGAGAATTATCTTCGAGGAGTGCCACGCGCGTGCTTATTCATGAAACAAACATTTATGGAGCTTCAGCAAGAGTCTGGGCAGCAGCAGCCATAGCGTCAGGGACTGTGCAGTTGGTTCATTAGAAGCTGAAGCCCCCCTGGAGGCCTGCAGGGAGCGGGCCTGGAAGGGGGAGCGGAGTGCAAAGGCCAGCTGGCTCTCCGGCAACAAAGTCAACATCGCCCCAGATGTCTGCCCCGAGGTTGAGGCCATTAGCTCCAGTTTACCTGTTCACTTCATTTTTCAAAATTAGCCACAAAAGCCTCCCATGGAAACACGATGGGCAGCATTTCTCAGCGGGGGCAAAAAGAAAACAAAGCATATCTTTTCCATGCACTTGTTTGGAGTTTCTGGATGTCCCCCAGAGCCCTGGAGGCTTGGCAGGCAAGATTTGGATTGCTCCTACATAAATGTCTGTGGAAATCCCACTTTTCTGTCCTCTCCCAGTTTCACCCCAGCTAAGGCCAGGTTGTCCCACCCTTGTCACCAGCCTTGTCTGAGCACCCCAACCCTAAGCCCAGGAAGACACTGACTTTCTCATTTTCATGCTTCTTTTTCCTGCGGGATAATATTACAGTTTAAATTCCTGGGTTGACTTTGAGAGTTGCTGGGAGATGGTATTAGCTTTCAACCACCTGATTTAATCTCTTCTCTCACTCCCACCTTCCCCCACTGCTGTTCAGACAAGGCAGAGGGCGAAGGGGAGAGGTGAGGAGGTTAAACGCTTGTCTGCAGAGACATCTTTTCATCAGGTTGTGTTGAGAGCAGGGCAGACAGGAGTAGCCAGGGTGTTCATGGGGCAGTGACAGCTTGTGTCTGTCTCTTGCTGTCTGTACAGCCCCATATGAACTTATATGGGAGAAATGGGGAGAGAGGGCCAAGAGAATGTAATGATGAAAAGAAAGATGAACAAAAACATAAATACTGAAGTATAACGCTGTGCAGTTGGAGCTGTCTGGTGCAAAATACATTTTTGCCCTAAGACAGTTTTCTCTAACCTAAAAATCAATAGAAAGTTATAAAATAACCTACTATGTGCTTAAAAAAAACCCAAAAAAACAGAAAAACGCTGCCCCAAATAAAAAGAAATTGAAAATATTGGTAGGAGAAAAAACAGCTTCTTTAAACACAGGCCAAATGCAAAACGAGTGAAGAGAGAACCCTCAGATGTGATTTATTGGTTTCTATTTTTAATCTTCGGGGAGTCAAGGGAATAGGAGAGATGCCAGGAGCTTGGAAACTGGACACAAGGAATGTTTTTATTTACACATGATTTAGCTACTAATTAAATGTATCGTTTACTGTCTCTCCCGCCTGGAATGCAAGTACCAAAAGGACAGGGACTTCCGCTTGCATCTTTTCCATTGAAATATCCCAGTGCAGAGAAGAGTGTTGGATGTACAGTAGGTTTGGAACACTGTGTGTTAATCGAGTAAATGACAGGAAATAGAGGTGAGTCTGCAGCCTCCTGCAGCAAGGGGTTTTTCAGGACTACTGTTTGCAGGCCAGGCAACTGTGAGGGTCTCTGCTTGGTCTGAGTCTCTATTTGGAGCTTCCAAACTTCTCTCCTCACTATGTGTGTGTAACGTATGTTTTCTTGTCTTTACTAAAGAAGTTAGTGAAAGATTTCAGTATCCTCTGATTCATCATCCTCCTGACTTCAAGAGCTCTTTCTTTATGCATCGTCCTTGGCTCTGGTCTTAAACTCAACTTACTTGGGGTAGTGTAGTAGGCTGAACAACAGGCCCCAACAGGCATCAGTTTCCAATCCTTACAACCTTAAGTGTTCCCTTATTAGGGAAAAGGATCTTTGCATATGTGACTAAGTATCTTGACTTGGGAAGAATATCCTGTTTTATCCAGGTGGTTCCTAAATTCAAACATAAATGTCTTTATAAGAGAGAGAAAGAGGACATTTGATAAACTCAGCAATGAAGACAATGTGAAGGAGGCAGAAATTTAAGCGATGCAGCCACCAGAAGCTGGAAGGGGCAGGGAAGGAATTCTCCCCTGAGCCTCCAGGGACAGTGTGTTCCTGCTAACACCTTAATTTTGTCCCAGTGAAACTGATCTCGAACTCTGGCGTCCAGAACTATGAGGGAATACATTTCTGTTGTTTTAAGACACCCAATTTGGGGTAATTTGTTACAGCAGTCATAGGAAACTAATTCAGGAATGCTACCCTACTCTTTTCCCTTGGAGCAGAGCTAAGGGCTTAGTCAGAGGTAAGGCTGGTCAGACCTGAAGATAGGCTGGAACTAAGGACAAGAAGTTGGAACTGGGGGCTGGTGCAGTAAAGTAAAGCCAGTTGTTGTAAGACATGAATGGTGAAATCTTAATGCTGTAACACAGTATACATATACATACTGCTCTTGTAAAGCCCAGTTGGCAGCAATGGTGAGGGTGGAGATTCTGTTTCATGAGAGGGACTCAACTGATGGAGGCTCAGCCATCCTTACTGCATGATTTTACTGTAACTTTTGAGTTCAGGAGTACATGAGCCGGTTTATTATATAGGTAAACTTGTGTCATGGGGTTTGTTGTTAAGATGATTTCATCACCCAGGATCACCCAGGTATTAAGCCTAGTACCCGTTAGTTACTTTCCCGGATTCTCTCCCTCCTCCCAACCTCCACCCTCTAATAGGGCCCAGTGTGTGTTGTTCCCCTCTATGTGTCCATGTGTTCTCAACATTAGGCTCCCACTAATAAGTGAGAACATTTTACTGCATGACTTTTGAGATTGGCTTGGGCATCTACATCAAGGAGTTAGATGAAGACGGTGGAAAGAGGAGGGCCGATGGGGGTTTTTATAATTCAAGTCTGCAAATGGCATACATTACTTCTACCCATATTCTGTGGAGTATAATTTAGTCATATTACCCCACCTAGATGCAAGAGGTCTGGGAAATCTAGTTCTTGCTAGGGTGGCTATATTCCAACCACAATTTTATATTATGGAGAAAAAGCACGAGTTCTTAATGGATAGCAAGCCAAGGTCTCAACAAAAGGAGAGAAATGCTACAAAGACAAAGGGATTAAAATAAAAACAGGGTAATTTAACTCAATATGAGTTTCATTTTAAAAGTAACACAAAACATTATGAAGTAGAATACAAAATTCACATGAGTTTTTAAGATATGGTTAAAAAAAAACCCATAAAGCTATCTGCCTTTATTATTCATTTTTGGGAAGACTTCTCATCCAGTAGGCTTATGTATCTACTCCCCTGTGCCTTGCACTGCTCAGAATGTAAACACAGAGTCTGGAACCAGCAAGACTAGGGTGCACATTCTATTTTCCTTACTTACTTACATGTGTGACCTTGAGAAATTATTTCACTCTTCTTAAGCCTTTCTTTCTTTATATTTGGGAACAGGGGAGTTTCTGGAGGTCACACTGTCTTCAGGATACAAAGACGAGATATAGAGAAGAAAACTGTCTAAAGAACGCTCCTGTAGTCCTAGCTACTCGGGATGCTGAGGCAGGAGAATTGCTTGAACCCTGAGCCTGGGAGACAGAAGTTGCAGTGAGCCGAGATCCCGCCACCACACTCCAACCTGGGAGACAGAGCGAGACTCCGTCTCAAACACACACACACACACACACACACACAAAACAACAACAACAACAAACAAACAAACAAACTGACTAAAGTATTTATTCCTGCACCTTCAAGAGTGGGATGAGTCAAGACCATACTTGAAATCTGAGCAAACGTAGTTGAGTGACCAACAGAAACTACAATGCACATACCTCACTTCCTGATTAATGGGATGGGCCTCCCTCCTGGCAAGGATGCTAGGAAGAGACACCGGTAGCTTGGTGAGCGCCACCTAAGGGATGCATGGGGGAACAGTTTATGGGTCCAAAGAAAAGGATGAGGTAATGATTTGTGTTTATAAAGAATTAACTTGGCTGGGCGCGGTGTCTTGTGCCTGTAATCCCAGCACTTTGGGAGGCCAAGACAGGAGGATCACTTGAGCCATTGAGTTTGAGATCAGCCTGGGCAATGTAGGTAGACTCCAGCTCTACAAAAAATAAAATAAAACGAATTAGTCAGGTGTTGTGGTGCCTGCCCGTGGTCGGTCAAGGCTGGAGTGAGTTATGATCCCACAACTGTACTCCAGCCTGGGTGAGAGAGTGAGACCTCCCTCATAAATAATAATAATAATAATAATAATAATAATAATAATAATAATAATTAACTTGAGACTATCTGCTCCAAAGAGCTTCTAGATACTGTTTTATTTATTTGTTGTTTGTGCCACGATCTCCAGGGCATGTAGATAATTAATCCTGAAGTTGCACATCCACATTCTATCTTCTGTTCAATTCATTCATGAATTAACCAGAAGGAATTGTGATGTAAGAAAAAATTTTTTAAAAATATTGTTCTTCATGGGACAGTTAGCCCAGAAACGGAGCTGTCTGTTGCCTGCAAATATTTTGCTTTTCCTCTTCTTCTTACCACCCAAAATTTACTCATAGGGCTACCTAGAGGGGAAGAAGAACCAAGTCAGGCTAAAAATCCATGACAGAGAGTCAATGAGTCAATGAGTCAACACACACACACACACACACAAAATATTTAATAACTCTAATGATTGATGATAGTATGAAAGTCTGTAAGTGTCTATACAATAAAATTATGTTAAATCTGACAAATTAAATGAGATAGCAGAAAATGTAATAAAAATATGATATAAAGAAAGAAAATAACTAAATACTACTTCTAGAAAAGAATAGAGAAAATAAAGACTTTTTTTTAAAGCCTTCATGAACAAATTAAACACCAGAATAGACACAGCTGAAGGGAGAACCTATGAACTGGAAAACAGATCTGAATGCAGCACTACAAAATAAAAAGGTGATTGATACCTATTGTGAGGTCTAAATTGCAAGAGATGGCCAACACTGGTGAAAAAGCAGTCTACTAAGAAGCCTGACAACTGCACTGAGTAAAATATGAGGCATGGTTTGGGACAATATGCTCAGAACTAATACTAGGAACATGAGTGGGAGCTGGAGTTTTGTTTATACATTGTTGCATAGTGGTGGCACTCCCTAACCCCAATTCTGTGTGACCCTGATCTTTTTTTGGTGCTATGTGCATGCAGTCTCTCACAGAATTACTTCAACTGGTGGTGTTACTGAAAGACACTGAAACAGGAATAGTTTATTCACTGAATTTTTCTTTAAACATAGATATGTATAATAGTTTTTTAAAGCAATATTAATAATAAAATTATATTTTATATGCCTTCTTAAATGGTGTTCACTAATGTCAGGCTTAGGAGAAAATATTTAAGATTGAGTAGCAACCTAGTAAAACTAGGTCTATAATTATAATGGAAACTGCATAAATCGCTCCCTCTCTTACTCCCACAGCTGGCAAGACCTCTTAGGGAGTTCCAGGTGGATGGGAAAAGGGGACCAAATGAGTTCATCACCAGAAGTAGGCCTCAGAAGAGAAGGTAAGACTCACTCACCTCTTGGTGGGCATATTCTTGCACATAAAAAGGTCAGTATGTGAAAGGAAAGTTCTTGACTACTAACACAGCAATCAGACACTTCCTGCTGAAAAATCTCAGAAGCCCTTCACTCTCACCTCACACTATCAGGGCTGCTATTTTCAGCTGTCCCTCTGCCCTATTTGCCTTCATGCCTCAGAAGGCACAGAAATCACAGCCAAAGTTTGAGCTGACAAATGGTCACAAAACCAAAGAACTCCCAAGCAGGATTTTGAGCTTGACCTTAGAGCAGTTGGTCAAGTTGGAGATATATTTTTAATGTAAATATTTCTGGTAACATGAGCTTGGGATTTATGCCAGCAAGGCTTCTGAGGGGCTTTTTCTCACCCTGTGTTTTTTGCATAAGTTTCTCCTTCTTAGACCCTTTTCCTGGGTTTAGGAACAAATGTGGTTTTATGATCCCTAAAGCAGTTAGCAAACTGATGACTTTTCCAAAGCCAAGGATGAAAGACTACATAGCAGGTTGCAGAGATTAAGTTGAGGCTTTACAAAACAGCTTCTGGTCTAGATTTGACACATTTGCAGACACTTTGTTCTGAATTGTTGTTAAACGAGCATTAGAAAGGCCTTGCTTGCTTATGCACAATGCATTCTAAAATGGACCTGAGGTGGCTAAAACATATGACATTAAGAAAGAGCATTAGCAATAGTCAAACAATCAGAACCTTTGGAGAATTAATTATGCTAAAATTAAGACTAATGTAGTTATTACATTTGGGTAATGCCTTTTGAGCTTCGTGGTGGCCAGAGTTAAAAGAAAAGTATAACAAAAAGAGGAAATAAAATGATTTTTAGGGAGAAATAATAGATTATTTTTCGTCTTATGTATTTTGCCATAGATACAGTTGAAAAGAAATATGTTACATAAAACCTTCTAATGGGGGCACTAATAGGTACAACGGAAAACGCCCTCTGCAGTAACATTAAAACTAAGACAAAACTGGTTTTTAAATGTTTGTTTGATAAATCAACTTTGATGTTTAATAAAAAGTTAGTTGTTGAATGAATGAATACAAAGATTTAAAAGTGTTCATTTTATTTAATGACCCGATAGCTTTTCATGGAATTAACCAGAGACTATTTCCTGGAGTGATGGTGATGAAAACCAAATTGGAGTAAAGTTCTTGGAAATGGACATAGTGATGCAGACACCTTTTTGAGAAATGCTGCTGTTAAGAAAACCCAGAAAAATAGAGGAAAGTAAAATCAAAGATTTTTTTTTTAAGAAAAGAGAGCTTTGAGTAGATGATATTCTGGGAGGATCCACTGTAGAATGAGTGCAAAGATATGGATGAAGCAAAGTTGAATGGCATCTATAGCACAGGTGGGTGGAGGAACTGGCCTCAGATAGAAATATGGAAACTCTTATTAGAGTTGCTTTTGATCAGGGTATGGTAGCACTACCTGCATTGTATTTCCACCAATGTGTGGAGAATTATGCAATTTTTTAAAATGAGTTATACTGAACTCTGCTTTGAGATGTCGTTAGGGAAACTGTGGGAAAAGCAGCTAACAGTTCTCTTTCCGCCCTCCTTCAAATGGGGCCATTTTCTATTCCCTTTTAATAGTTGAATGATTTATAATAAACATATGTTACTTTTTAAGTAAAAATAAGTCATAATAACATTGCCAAAAATTTTTCTTAAAATGATATGTTCCCCTTTGAACATAGGTTTCTGTATTCTCTCATCTGTTTGAGAAAGGCCAATGACCTCAGATAATCCTTGAAGTTAGCACTGATTTTCTGCTTAAAGATGGCATTGTTTTGAATTGTCTAACAATGGGTAATCTAAATATTCTTTATTTTATGTTTTGGGATATAAGTTTTAGGAAAATTAAAATACGTGTACGTATTTTCCTATGATTGAACTTAGGAAGACAAGTTGTATAGTATTTCTAGGAGAAAATTCCAGCAATAGTCTCAATTGTTTGAGACTTTTCACTTCGTGATAAAAATTGCTCCTGTCATCACTGTCACTGATACTATAGACAATAATTTTATTTTCATTTTTAGAGACAGGGTCTTGCTCTATTACCCAGGCTTGAGTTCAGTGGTATAGGCATAGCTCACTGCAACCTCGAACTCCTGGGCTCAAGCAATCCTCTTGCCTCAGCCTCCCAAGTAGCTAGAACTACAGACACATGCCACTATCCCTGGATATTCTTTCTTTCTTTCTTTCTTTCTTTCTTTCTTTCTTTCTTTCTTTCTTTCTTTCTTTCTTTCTTTCTTTCCTTCCTTCCTTCCTTCCTTCCCTTCCTTCCTCCTTCTTCCTTCCTTCCTTCCTTCCTTCCTTCCTTCCTTCCCTTCCTTCCTTCCTTCCTTCCTTCCTTCCTTCTTTCTTTCTTTCTTTCTTTCTTTCTTTTTCTTTTCTTTCTTTCTTTCCTTCCTTCCTTCCTTCCTTCCTTCCTCCCTCCCTCCTCCCTCCCTCCCTCCTCCCTCCCTCCTTTCTTTCTTTCTTTCTTTCTTTCTTTCTTTCTTTCTTTCTTTCTTTTCTTTCTTTCCTTCCTTCCTTCCTTCCTTCCTTCCCTTCCTTCCTTCCTTCCTTCCTTCCTTCCTTCCTTCTTTCTTTCTCTCTTTCTGACAATGTCTCGCTATGTTGTCCAGGCTGCTCTTGAAATCCTGGGTTCAAGCAATCCTCTCACCTCAGCCTCCCAAATTGCTGGGATTACATGCATAAACCACAGCACCTAGCCAGGGTCTTTACATTAGGAGATTTACATTATTTCAAACAGCAAAAACACACTTGTCTACGGACAACACTGAATTTTAATGAAATCCAAAATGAATCACTGAAAATTTATTTTTTCTGTACACACACACATACATACATGTCAACACAGAGGCAAAATTTGTTAATCTTCCAAGTGTGCTACTTTTTACAAAAATAATAAGAACCAAATGTTTAAGAGTGATTTATATTTTCAGTACTGATCTGTATGTTTTGTTCCATGAAAACTACAAAAAAATTTCCAGTTTCAAATCTCAAACTTTTCTGTGTAATGGGTGTAGTGAAATTCTTCCACGGTCATGTTAAATGTTTGGACAAACGCAGAACATGCTTGAAGGGATCATGCTGTATAAATGCTCTTCTTTCTTTAGATGCTGCAGTAAGCCTTTCTCTGCTTCTCAGCTAGTTTTAGAAGTGGCATTCTTACCATCCTCAGAACAATACTCAGACAGGTAAGTGGAGGAAGCTGCTCACAGCAAACAAGAGTTTTAGTTGACCTTACAGAAGAAGAGTACTGCTGGTCTCCCATCCCTTCCCTGTGTGGCTAAGACTCTGAAATTAAAGGCTGATAGAATGTGTTTCTTGTTGGATGCACAGCGAAGTTCATTTTGTTTAGCCTACCTGCCACTGGGCAACCTAAAACCAGGTATCAGAAGAAAATAAATAATAATCCTCGCCGAGAAAAAGTGAAGAGAGGGAACTAGTGAGAAAGTTGTGCACAGGTGTGCCTATGTACTTGTGCATGTGAATACCAGTGGGATGTTTGTTGCAGACAAATGGCAGTTTAATTGGCACATGGCAGAAATTCCTATCGCATGAGTTCTCTTTCAGTTTGCTATGGAAGACACAAAAACCCATGAGCCCACGTTACTGGAATGCAAACTCCCTGAGAGCCTGGCACATAATCGCTGCTCAGCAGGGGGCAGTGTGACACAGTCATTAAGAGCTTGAAGGTGCTGCTCCCTCTGGGCCTCCTCTTCCTCATCTGTAACATGGGAGGATCAGTCTTTTCATAGAGTCCTGGAGCGTTTAAATTAAATAATAGATGCCTAACCTTGGAACAGAGTAAATATTCAACAAATAGTAACTTTTGTCATTTCTACTTTTAAAATTACCATTATAAAATATGTCCCTCCAAGTTAGAATGCTCGTTCAAATTTCATAACTATGTATCTTTGTCTGGGAGGTCAGGGAAGGCCTCCAACTCAAAATATCTAAAAACTAACTCATGGCAACCCCGACCTCCCTGTCTGGTGTTTGTTCAGAGATCCGTGTTTCAGAGAACAACATCCAGTTGTTTTATAAACGATTTGTCATCCTTAACACCTCCCTCTCCCCTGCTCCTGCCCACCACACTAATCTGAGTTCTTCTGATTTAACCACTTAACTCCCTGTTGGAACTCCCCATTTCTCCCCATTGCCTCATCACCTCCACAGTGTAAGCAGCCCATCTCTACCATTGAAGACTGCAGTGCAGTCCTAACTGGCCTGTTCCTCACATCCTCTCTTGCCCTCCTCCAATCTGTTTCCACATGGCAGAAAGACCACTCTTGCAGGAACACAAGTCTGGCCCTGCTGCCTCCGCTTCAAACCCTTCATCACTTCCCAGCGTTCTCAAAATGAAGACCAACATACTCCCGCAATCACTCCAGCTTCAGCTGGAGTCAAGCCCCTCCTCCCTCTCTTTCTTCTCTGGACTCCTCTCACACCAGATTTGTTTCAGTTCCTCAAAAGGGCATGGATTCCCCTGGTCACAGGACCTCAGCGCCAGCTGGGCTTCCATTCCCTGTCACACCCTTGAATCTGGCTAACCCTATGTACCCCTCAGTTTTGTTGCTTCTTCAGAAAAACCTTTCTGAGTAGAACCATTTCCCTTTTTGTATGTCCTCACAGTACTTGTACCTCTCTCTCACTTTTTTTTTCTTTTTCTTTTCCTTATTAAATTTTATTTTAAGTTCTGGGGTACATGTGAAAGGTGTGCAGCTTTGTTACATAAGGAAATGTGTGACATGGTGATTTGCCGCACCTATCAACCCACCACCTAGTTATTAAGCCCAGCATGCATGAGTGTACCTCTCTTTTAGTAGAGTTTATCACTGTTAATATGTAACGTATATTTTGGTTGTTATTTGATTCATATATATTTCCCCATTAAGGTATAAGCTTCATAGGGCTAGAGGTGAGAGGTGGGGACAGAACTCATAGTTGTTCATCTTTGGATCCACATTTTCCAGTGTAATAATAGATGCTCAGTGTGTGTGTGTGTGTGTGTGTGTGTGTGTGTAAGGATAACAGCTGTTTTTGTACCCCAGGACTCACCAAAGGTTTTCTTATTTTTTGTTTGTTTTTGTTTTGTTTTGTTTTTTGAGACGGGGTATCACTCTGTCACCTTGGCTGCAGTGCAGTGGTGTGATCTCGGCTCACTGCAACCTCTGCCTCCCAGGCTCAAGCTATCCTCCACCTCAACCTCCCTAGTAGCTGTGACTATAGGCGTATGCCACCTCTCCTGGCTAATATCTTTGTATTTTGGGGAGAGATGGATTTTGCCATGTTGCCAAGGCTGGTCTCAAATTCCTAAGTTCTAGTGATCCGCCTGCCTTGGCCTCCCAAAGTGCTGGGATTACAAGCATGAGTCACAGCGGGCCTTCATCAAAGGTTTTAATTCACTGACGCCCTCCATCTGTACTTTAGCTATGTAAACCCCTGTGAAATCAAGGATTTCAATATGTATGTAATGACAATGTAAAGCCAAATGATAATTGGAAGAAACTAGTCTCTGACTTTGCTTTGGGGTCCTTTGGTTTAGCAAAGTCCTTTAGCACATGCTACCTAGGGCCCAACTTCTCTCTGTTTCAAACTGAATTCAGACTCCACACCACCTAAAGATCATAGACCCCTGGAATGGAAAGTCAGAGGTAGGAAATAGTGAGAGAAGCTGTATTAGTCAACAGCTTACTCTCTCTCTCTCTCTCTCTCTCTCTCTCTGTGACTGAAGTAGGAAACAGACGTAAGGCCTCCTTTAAACCAAATATCAGGTGCTGAGTTCCAGCAAGGGCCAGAAACTAGATAGAAACCCCAAGTCAGAAAATAAGTCAAAGAAGGCATTTCTATACTTGCTGAGACAGTGGTATAGGGTGCATGAGAAAGGGAGAAAAGCAGATAATTTAGAGGGCTTTGATTCAAAGGGTTGCTTAAAAGTATTATGTAAGCGTCAACCCAGCTGCATAGGTGGCAGGCTGAAGGTTGTTTCTGGAAAGTTTTACAAACTTTGGGAATGAATTCCTCTTGATACTGATAAGGAACAACACTCCCCAAAGTGAATGTGCAAAAAGATCACCTGGGATATTGCTAATATTCCCTTTCCGATTTGGTGGGCCTGAGGTAAGTCTAGTGATTCTGTCATTCTAGTAAGTTAACAGGTGATGTCAATGCTGCTGGTTTGAGTGGCAGGTGTGTAGTACCCTTCTGCTCATCTTGGACACTTTTTTAAGTGATTCATCCAGGACAATGATTCCAGGGCTGACATAAACCATGGCCAGGTCGGCAAGTTTGCTTTCATCCCTCCTACGTGCTCTGCCACAGGGGACCCAAGTCTGCTCCCATGCTCTGTAAATGCAAATCATTTTCAATGATCAGAAAAGCAAAGTGGGTCACCATCAGCCTGAAATATACTCAGGTTAGGTAACCATCTCTTGATAGATTCTAGTGTCCAGGACTGTGGGTTACACCTATAATTGAGGCAGTGCTAATCACCCTTTAGTACCTACTGACAGGCTGAGGCAGAAGTGATAGAAAGAGATGGGGTGAGGATGGAAGCTGCATAGTAAAGTCAGGTACTCAGTATTAATACCTAATGAATACTCTGTTATCCACACGTGCTATTTCATTTAAGTATCATAGCAGTTTAATGAGAAAGGAACTTCCCCTTTTTACTCCTATTTTATAGTTATGGAAACTGAGGCCTGAAGAGATTAAGAAGCCTGCCCTAAGTTGTGCCGCTGGCAGTTGAGGGAGCCCAGATTCTGATCCATAAAGACTCATTTGAAGTCTGTTGTTCTTACCTGGCCGCACATTAGAACTCCCTGAGGAACTTTTGGAAAATATCCATTTCTGAACCCTCAAGAATTCCTATTTCATTGCTATTTTAAAAAAACAGTTCAATGAATTTAATGTATATCTGAGTTGAGTACGATTTCCTAGGCTCTGACTCTTAATTACCAGAGTTTATACCCTCCAGAGACTAAGTTAGACATTAAAACAAAGAAAAAAAAATAGGAACGCTTGGTGGGGTATTTTGTGGAGGCTGAATTTTAGAGCTACGCAGTGCATAGGACTAAGCCATTGCCCACTAACCACTAATCTTACAATAGCAGGACAATGTCCAGATTCTATTTGCTGGGATTCTACGTGATAATAGCTATGTAGTATTTACTGTATGCCGGGCGACATGGTTCTAAACACTGTACATACACTGCCTCCTATAATATTTCAAAAATACCCCCAAATAGATATCAGTAACATTCCCCATTGCGCAGATGAGAAGACTGAGATTCTGAGAGGTTAAACGCCTTGCCTTATTACAGGCAGTACTAGGATTCAAACTCAAGTACTTTGGTTCTAGTCCATGGGATCAACCACTTTGCCCTACTGTCTGTCACTTTATGGGCCACGCTTGCTTCTCACCAGCTCCGATGATGTAGATCTTTGCCACCATGTGTGAGATGAGAACAAAAAAGGGCTGAAAGAGATTAATTTTATTGAAAAATGCAGTCCATATTAAAGAATGAGGCTCAGTGCATAAATGTTTGGGAAACACTAATTTCCATTTAAAATCAGGAACCAGTTTTTATTTGGCAAAGCCATTCAGCAAAGAAAAAGTTACTCTGGGCAGGAATGAGTCCCTTCATCGCTGACACATCAGGTATTTCCTGGATACCTACGTGGTAGGGATGTTGTTGAAGGGGGTTGGAGATGGAATAGGGTGGGTGGCCTGCATGCTGTCGGAGGTCTCCTTTAGGCATGAGTTGCTGTGATCCTGTGATCTGACTTAAGTCCTCCAACACTCAATCAGTGAGCGAGGGCTTGATCATTTACAGTTACACAGTGAGATGTTTCCAGGAATGATTTCCCTGTAGCATTTTAATAAGTACTCTATAAATAATAATTTATTGAAGTTGCCTACTATATAAGAAAAAGAATATATTAAAGAAGCTGAGCTAATTGAAGTTGGCAGTTAAGTTCCCTGAATCGAAACCAATCGGTTTATCTACATGACTCTAAAGATTTGGGATGAAAATTGCTCATTATAGTCTAACATCCTGATACCCAAAGATCCAGATGTTTCACAATATATTGACATGGCCTTCCAGGAAACCTATGTGCAACATTGAGCTTAAAATGTTCTGATACAATTAAAAATAAATTGGATCAGAAAGAGCCTTTATTCTTTAGCTGGGAGATGAAGGAACTTGAAAGACACTGAAGGCTGTGTGACCCCAGTCAGCAAGATTGCTGGTTCTAATTTGGATGACCACACAGCTTAAGTTGCCAGTGACTGTCCAGTTTGTACCTTTGCTCCCAGGATAATGTTTAACAGAGCATCCATTCCCTCCCCAAGTATCTCGGTTTGAACAATCATTGCATAATCAATATGATCATCCTGGTTACCCCACAGTGGGAGAGATTGGAGAGGGTACAATCTAATGAGGTCAAAACAGGCTTGAGGAAGACCCAGCTTTCGGTGGGAAGAAAGCATACAAACCGAGAGGCAGAATTGGGGTCCAAGAAGAAGCATTGTCTCACGATTCCTCAAATATCTTTTACTTTGTGTGACTCTATAATTTCATATTGTTTGTTCCTCCCTCAGCTCGACTTTAGCATGTATGTATGTGCATGTAAGAAATCAAAAACCCATGATAACTCTTTTTCTCTTTAATGGTTTTTCTCCTGATTGCATTATTATAGGGTTGCTGAGGACAAAGACAGTAGAGTCAGACATGTGAGGTGCAAAATCCTCTGAGGATTTTGCATTATCGGGCTTGACAGTTCAGAGAGAGTCTCTGAACTGTCAAGCCAGGATAACAACTAACATTTTTGAGCCCTAAGTCAATCACAAATATTATTTTTAATATTCATGTAAGCCCTATGGGGTATGTATTACCATGATCCCCCTTTCACACTTGAGTAAAATGACACTTGAAGAGATTAAGCAACTTGTCCAGGATTCCACATTGAGCAGATGATAACATCAATATTTGAAATGAGAAGCCGGACAGATGCTCCTTCTGGCCAGTAGTCTTTTCTCAGCAGATCATTATGCACAGTTCATTGGTAAACATTTCCTGAGTTGAATGGGGGTAGGAGAAGTGATAGGAGATATCCCCTCTGTCATGCAGCCCAGGCTGTATGGGTGGAATGTCACGAGTCCAGCCAACACAGACATGAGGCAAAATATGGAAGTGGTCTCTGGAGAGGTGGGCCCACTCAAGGAAACCATCAAAGGCTTCTGAGAGAATGTGGTGGCGGGGGGTAGGATGGGGTGGGGTTGTGGAGTGGCTCTTAGGGGTTGGTTTTGTGGGATAGGAAAATGTTTACAAGATAGAAATTAGAAGAGGACTATACCTGGCAGTGGGAATGGCCTGAAGAATGACTGGCCTGAGGAATAAATGGTGAGTTTAGGTTTTCACATAATCCATTTGGGCTGGACTGTTGCAAAGTTCAAATGCATGAATATGACTTAGATGGACACCTACCATGGCCTCTGCTCCTTTCTTCCCATTACACAATTCTATCTCTTTTGCTCTACTCTTTAGTTACAGCTTTTTATAGTACCTCTATTCTTCCATGCTGTTTCAACTCAATGACACTTTATTAGTCCATTTTGTGTTGCTATAAAGGAATACCTGAGGCTGGGTAATTTACTAAAAAAGAGATTTACTTGGCTCATGGTTCTGCAGCTCTAGAAGAAGCATGGCCCTAGAATCTGCTTCTGGTGAGGGCTTCAGGGAGTTTCCAGTCATGGTGGAAGGGGAAGGGGAGTCAGTGTGTCACATGGTGAGAGAGAAGAAAAGAGAGGAGGAGGGATGTCACACTCTTTTAAAAAGTCAAGAGCTCACTCATTACCTCAGAGGAGGGCATCAAGCCATTCATGAGGGATCCACCCACATGACCCAAACACCTTCCACTAGATCCCACCTCCAACACTGGGGATTATATTTGAGCATGAGATTTGGAGGGGACAAATGTCTAAATTATATCAGATACCATTAATAAATTTCTTTCATACTGGAATGCCCTTTTCCTTGATGCTTTCTTCATCTAGTTCATTGTTGTTTTCCTTCTAATTTGCTTCTCCAAGAAAGCCTACTTTGCTATTCTGGGCCAAGTGATCTCTACCATACAGTTCAATAGCACCCTAGTATGTATTCACTGCTGTGCACAGTGCTTGGCACAGCATAGGAACTCAGTTAAACAAAACAAGGCCAGGCACGGTGGTTCACACCTGTGATTCCAGCACTTTGGGAGGCAGAGGCAGGTGGATCACTTGAGGCCAGGAGTTCGAGACCAGCCTGGCCAACTTGGTGAAACAGTGTCTCTACTAAAAATATAAGAATTAGCTGGGTGTTGTGGTGCATGCCTGTAATCCCAACTACTCAGGTAGCTGAGGAATGAGAATCGCTTGAACCCTAGATGTGGAGATTGCGGTAAGCTGAGATCACGCCACTGCATCCAACCTGGGTGACAGCATGAGACTCTGTCTCAAAAAAAATAAAAATAAAACCAGCTGAAAAGAGCTGGATAGATTAGATAGAAGAAGCTTTGAAGCAGAGGTCAAGGTCAAAGTTTTTTTCTACAATGGGCCTAGTAAGAACCAGGGTATGTCTATAAACATAGCATGAAGAGTATGAAGAAGAAAGATTGCTGATAGATAACTCTGGCATATGGACAAGAATTTCCTTCCAAACAATTTAGAAGGAGGACTTAGAATTTCAAACCCCAAAAAGATGGGAGGGCCTTGGACTCCTCGTAATCTAAGTAATACCCTCTCTGTACTCTTCAAGCATTTTTTGCAAGTATTTAGCCATTTTTTCATAAGGGAGTTTTTCTAGTAATTGGAAAATCTATATGAGGAATTGCTTCCAGTTATTCAGCCAGTCATTTAGCCATCAAATGAACACATGCAATGTACTGTGTACTGTTGACAGTACAGCACAAGGATCCAGGGATGACTAAGGCTCCTCCCCTATCATAGAAAATCCCAGAGACCAGTAAAGGAGGCAAGTACTTGAAACAAACGAGAAAAACTATTGTGCTAAGTAGTGAATCTCCTCTTTTCCTCAGGCCCATTTTGGCCTCTGACAGCACAGGGTTGATGAGTCAGCCTCTTTTTGTGTGAAAACATCTATCTGGTCCCCCCAAAGACTTCTGTAAACATTCTTCTGATATGAGGTAATGATTTCATATTTGCTGCATTTGTTGTGAACACTGATAATCTCATGAAGATCTATTAAATGTCAATTTGTTCCTTTCTGATCTACTTATCTATCTGATGCCATCTTTAGATGTATATGTTGTCGTAGTAGTTACGGAAGGGATTTGCAGTAAACAAATGCAATGAGAAATTCAGTAAAAACATAGAGAATGATTTATGTTTCTCAATTATATGTTAAAAGGCAAAGCCTTGGGAACTGGATTTTCTTCCATTTGGGGAAAGTGTGACGTAAAATCCTTCATTTTTAAGAAATACAGAGAAATGGGTGGTTTGTTCAGTTCTTGATACAAAGAAGTCAACTTTAAAGCAACATTTTATTAGAACCGTAAGTTTTGTTTGAAAAAATTTAAAATCCAGAGTTTATTTTCCTTTGGAGTTGCTGCAGAGAGTCAACAGGAATCGAGATAATTTTTTTCCTTGTATTTGTGCTCACTTATTAAACACATATGGGATCTAGATTCCTTGCATAGGTGCAAAAGGGTTTGGAAGAAGGGGGGAGGTGCAATTTAGTTCATTGACCTGTTTCCCTGCCCTCAGGACTCTTTCAAACGGCTGTGAGAGAGAGGAAGAGGGGAAAGGAGTAATTTTGCACTTGTATCCAGATGTTCATTTCAAACACATCCTGAACAACTTTTGCATGGTTTATTACATTTTCTGAAACCATTTTTCACAAGCCTGTTTTCTCAGCTGGGAAACTTCTGGTGTAGAATTTTCAAAAAAATATTGCATTTGGCATTATAAGAAAAAAAGAGCTTTTGAGACATTCAAAGAACAATCTGTTGGCCTTAGTCTGCAGAAGCAGGACTTCAGGAATGTAGGCATTTTGTACCACCCAAAATATAGGTAGAGGAAAGATCTATTCTTAACATTTGCTTTACATGGAAACTTGAGAGATCCTTTAGCTTGATGATTTCAGTGCTCTGCTATCTTAGGTTGGCCTGAAATATCAGAGAAAAGAAACCTCACTGGAGACAAACAGGGCCAGTGGAAGAATCCGTCTGAACCCAAACCAAACCAGAAGCTTCCACATGGCACTTCAAACACAGTAGTTCAGTTTTACAGAACTCTGTACTATTCTAGTCCCACCTATCTTCTGAGGTGAAGTTGGAAAGAGTAGAAGAAAAACAGTTACGAATGCTAATTAATTTCTTAGAAGCCTATAGGATGCCCTTCCCATGGTTGGTCCCATCCATTCCCCTTAAGATCCAGGACCTGGAAACAGAGGAATTGAGGGTCTAGAACAGCCCCTACTCCCACCGCAGAGTGGACCCAGTCTCCCGGCCAATTGCAGGCAATGAAACTCTTCCTTTTTCATACTTTCTACATGTGGAATCAAACCTAGAAATACCCTTAGGAAGGAGTGGACAACCCAGAAAGATGAGTCCAAATGGAAAGACTAAGACCTGACTCTTAAAGAAAGGAAATCAAGCCGCAGAGGTAAATGAAATCAGAAGAAATGATAAAGCAAAGTTTTAATGTGGAAGAAATAGAAAGATCAAGGGTTTTGGAACCCAAATCAAGTCTTGGATAAGTTTCTTAACCTTCCTGGCATTCAGTTTGTCAACTTTTAGAATTGGGCACCTAATTCTTTATACCAGAGGGTGTCAAAATGAGAATGGAGTGGTGTGATGTATGAATATACCATAGCAGGTCCTCAATATTGTTTAGTTCTTCACACCTATTCCCCAACTTAGAGAGGTAGTACAATAATGCTAGACATCTGTATTTCTGTAAATATTTCTGTTGAAGTTCTGTGTGTGTCTCTAAGATATTAAAGATATTATCCAGTAGGCAGTTGGTTATACAAATGGTGCAGTCAAGAGAGAATCTGATCTGAGGATAGAGATCCAGTAGACACAAGCACAGGGGTGATGGTCACACACACGAGCATGTATGAGGGCACCCAAGAGACTAAAGGGAGCGAGAGGTAACAAGGACATAAAACAGAGTCCCCAGGACACTAGCCTTGGAGGGACAATCCACATAACAGAATCCTGCAAAGACAATGGAAAAGAACATTGAACAAAAACAATTAAAGTAGAAATTAATAAGAACAAGGCCAAGAATGCTTCTAAAAGAAATGAGAGGGAGGATTTTCTAAATTTTAAAATAAATATAACCCAAAATGTAAAATACTGTGGGAAACAATAACAGTCGTCCAAGACTACATATTGCACTATGAAATACTGGGAAGTGGAAAAAGAAGTAAAAAAATAAAATAAAATGTGCTAAGTTCTCAACTAAAATAGGACTGAGTCAAAAGCTATTGTTTCTTTTTGACCTTGATAATTAGAGAAATATTGGATCAAGTATGTTATTCTGCAAAATTTAGTAGAAATAAAAAACAGGATGATTCCTCCCAAATTACTGCAGGAGATTAAAGAAATAAAAGCAGAGTTCATCTAGCTAAAGACAGGAAATAAGGGAAATGGTAGGAAAGCATAAAATCCAGAAAACATAAAATAAGATCATAGAAGGAAGTGCAAATGTATGTCTTATGACATTAAATGTAAATTATAATGCCACCTTTTAATATTAGGAATCATCAGTTCAGGTTAAAAACAAAGATGCACCTCTTCAAAGAAACAATTTTTAAAAAATGTCTCAGAAAGTTTAAACATAATATATCTGGAAAACATGTGTCAGGAAAATGTAAATAAGAACAACAGATGTGTCAGTGTTAATATCACATAGAGTAGAATCCTGGGTTGAAAAAAAAATACAAAACAGTATAAGAGTTCATTTATTTGTAGTTATATTCTATTATGGATAAATAACTATGACATAGTTTGCTATTTTTAATAGCAGAGAATTAAATAGATATAATCTTTTGGAAATTCAAAGGAAAATGTTTGTTTGGGATATGTATACACACATGACTCTTAACTACATATTAAATAGACAAAAATAAATAATAATAGATGAAGTTTTGTTAAGATGATAAGAATATACCAAATATGTACTATACCTAGAAAATGAATACTCATCTGGCCAGCTATGTTTCAGATTTTTTTTTTCTCTCTGAATTGCAGGGAACTCTTCCCAAGAACAACCTCATTTGTTTGTTCTTGTATGTGGTTTCCATAAGGATATGAACCTATTTCACTATCCTGTCCTGCCATATGGTCCCACTTCTCTGGTGACATTCTGGACTCAGCATAATAGATGTGCCCTCACATGCAAGTATACAGCCTTTTCTAGAAAGATTTTAAATTCGTTTTCTAGGAATAAGGTCAAGCTCTTGAGAGACTCATGAATTCTCTAGGTTCCAT
This sequence comes from Papio anubis, assembly GCF_008728515.1. Taxonomy (NCBI): domain Eukaryota; kingdom Metazoa; phylum Chordata; class Mammalia; order Primates; family Cercopithecidae; genus Papio; species Papio anubis. The sequence continues at coordinate 67,158,248 of NC_044991.1, forward strand.
TTTACAAGTCAACTCTTGGAAATGTTAGTTTAATCTACCTTTACTGAAAACTCTAAGAAAACTTCTCTTCAATTCTTTTCTCTAATGAGCAGCATTCCAGTACTTAATCCTTACAGACTTTCAGAGGAACTCCCTCACATCACCCACAGTAGAAGTAACATGAGAAGGCACACAGTCATCTCTTGCATCCATGTGCCATCAGTGCCTTCGCATTGCTGACAAGTGACGGGTGGGCTCTGACATCAGGAGTTGCGAATGGCTGATGATTCAGATGGTCATTTGCTAAGTAAATCTGGGTAAACCCTCAAAATGCAATGTTTATTTTTTCTCCTGACCACAATAATCTGAAAATACCCTTGGATTGTAAGAATCAGGAGAAAACAGCCTTTCTCTGGCTCACTACCCACATACCAGAATTGGGATAACTCTACTGAAGACTTGCCTACCCTGATAGAAATGGAGTATTTCTGACAAGCTTACACATGTTCACCTCTTTCTAGCATCAACTCCATTGCTATCATGCCTACTATAATTACCACGCATTGGCAACCATGCAGAACATTTTGCATATATTATATAACTTTTATTATTTATTTATTTATTTATTTATTTATTTGAGACAGAGTCTCGTTCTGTCACCACGCTGGAGTGCAGTGGTGATCTTGGCTCAGTGCAACCTCTGACTCCTGGGTTCAAGCAATTCTCCTGCCTCAGCCTCCCGAGTAGCTGAGATTACAGGCGCCCGCCACTACACTTGGCTAATTTTTGTATTTTTAGTAGAGATGGGGTTTCACCATGTTGGCCAGGATGGTCTCGATCTCCTGACCTCGTGATCCGCCCACCTCGGCCTCCCAAAGTGCTGGGATTACAGGCATGAGCCACCACGCCCAGCCATATTATATAACTTAAACTACCAATAACATTCAAGGCAGATACTATGAAAATTTCCGCTTCATTGTTGAATAAATTGCCCACAGCCACAGAGTAAGTACACAGCATAGTCCTTATTTTAAAAACTTCATCACAGAAGACATCTTTTCCTCCTTTCTCCAGTGACCCTCTGTGTGAACTCCTACTCAATTTCTAGCTACTTGGGTTCCCAGGTCATTTCAGGGATGTTTCCTTCTGAAATGGCTTTCGGGTTTATAGGTTCTGCTTATTTCTGTTCTCCGGTGTCTTCAAGTGGTTATATAACTCATGAGGGAACTCACCCCAAACACCCTTGTTATATGCCATTGGGAAACATACTTAAAGCAGGGATGTCCAGTGTTGTCCTTGATTACAGAGATTCACGGGAATTTGTTTCACAAGAAATTGTTTCCTTACAGTATATTGTTAAAAGTTCCCAGGGCTGGGGTGGCGAAATGCCATTTAAATAACTCCCCATGATTGTTTTATTCAAAATGGCTACTCCTTTATCCAGAAAATCACTTTCCTTGCATCAAACATCATTCTTCAGCTCCCTTTCATTCATTAATTTATTCAGTCATTTATTTCTGACATACTTATTGTGTGTATTCTATGAGTCAGGACCTCTTCTGGGTGTTGGGTGAACACCACTACATTATACTAATTAGTGTCTACACTAATAAAGTAGACATCACTGAAGACCTCAGTGAATTTGGTATTTAGTAAGGAACCAACAGACAAGTTTAAACCTGAAACAGAATAAGATAGTTGCTCTAACAGGGCTATGGGCCAGATAGGGGAGAGAATCATCAGATAGTTTGGAAAACCACTCATGAGGCTCCTTGGCTCATGTCCTGCCTGCCTGGCTGACCCTCCAGGCATTCCCGGACATGTCTGAATATTCAGGATGTACACATTTTGGGCTCCCATTCTGGGACCCTGTTGGACTTGGAACATTGCCAGTCTCCTCTTGGTTGGCACTGTGGTCTAAAAGAGGGTAGAAAGAGAGTAAGTTCTACATGTGGCAGAATAGAGGTTTCATTCTCACCCCCTTTCCCTGCTTCCTGGACACAGTGCTTACCTATTTACCCCTTATCTTTTGGAACTGGGATCAGTGCTAAGCTAGAATTAGAGAAGAGTGTCACTGAAAAGAAAGAAAAAAAAAAAATCCGGGAAAAAGAACACTGCAACCCTGTTAGAATAAAATACAAGGAAAGTATAGTCTAGGAAGAGGCAAATGTTATCTGGTAAAGGATTTATTAGTCTGTTGAGATATGTCAGCATGGGTTTAGTGAAGAAAGTTCATTTTCCTTCACCACCTCCTCTTAAATATTGGATCAAGGTGACTTCAATCTTCTAAGTGCCTTACCTGGCCTCTAGTCTTCCTGATGCAATAGTCCTTAGAATGGAAAATAGTGATAACAATAGCTATTTTTTTATTTTATGCTTGATTAAGCACCTATTATGCTCCAGACTGTGCTAAGCATTTTGCCTGTACTATTTCATTATATCCTCAAAATAACACCTTGGAGAAGGTACTATTAGCATCCCCATTTTATAGGGCAATGGAGACATAGAAAATAAAAGCAACTTGCCCAAGGTCCAATGTGAGTAAAAGGTGAAATGAGAATTTTATCCCAGGCACTTGGAATCTAGAGCTCCACACACTGTACTCGATGAACGTATTCTGTATTCTTGATTATCTCATTTTATTTTTAAATTTCTGGTAATAAACCGTAGTATAGTTTTATGCTCTAAGGTGTCAACTAAAGTGTTAAATAGAAGCAAGGTATTAAGATTGAGGCCTTCCATCATGAGACATTATTGAAAGTGCATCTTCAAAAGTCTTTGTTTCGGGGAAAACTTTAGTAATTACAGTACAAGACAAATAATTTAAATCAAAAAAGCTGTGGATATATAAGTGCTGAGCTTTATTTCTTGTATTTAGGATGGAGCCTCATTCCAGTGTGAGAATTTATGCCTTGGTACGCTGACCACTCCATAAATCTAAATAATCTTACAATGTTCCATGTTCTATGACAGATGGGGGATGCAGAGGATAGTGAGTAGGAGCACAAAATCTGGAGCAGAAATGGCTGATCTGAATCCTGGCACTACTACTGGGTATGATTGGGAAACTCACTTAAATGTTCCTTGCTGTCAAATTGAGGTAATGATGGCACTTTTAGGGTCGTAGTGAAGGAGAATTAAGAACAAGGTTATCTTCCATAATTATTAGACATAGTTTAATTACCAGGACATAGTGCCTGCTATTAAACAGGACATGAATGTGAACAGGTGGATACCCAGATATAGGTGTGAAAAGAGAACAGGGTTTTGACACAGCCAGTGGCCAGATTTAAGGAAAGGTGTCAGAGAGAGTGGGGTGTGAAGCTGAATCCTCAAAGATCCACAGGTGTGTCCCTGATTGGCAAGGCCAAAGGAGGGCATTGCTGGTGAAGGGAACAGCCATGAAAATGGAAATGGCAAGAGTGAGGCCAAGTAGTCAGTCTTAGACAACTGCAAGTGAAGGACTATGCCTGGATTTGATCTACCGAGTTTGAGTCTGGAAAGCCCTGATCCTCATTACGGTTCAGATCTGGCGGGATAGGAACTATGGAAAATCCTTGTTTCATTTCTTTCTGTTTTTTGTTCATTATTTCTTCTTCTTCTTCTTCTTCTTCTTCTTCTTCTTCTTCTTCTTCTTCTTCTTCTTCTTCTTTCTTCTTTCTTCTTTTGTTTTGATTGTGACCATTCCTTTACTCCATCGCTGAGTTCAGTGGCACCATCTTGGTTCTCATCGCAACCTTCTGTTCTGTGGTTCAAATGGGATTGTCCTGTCTTCAGTTCTCCTGAGTAGCTAGGACTACAGGTGCACGCCACCACGCCCAGCTAATTTTTGTATTTTCAGTAGAGATGGGGGTTTCACCATGTTGACCAGGCTGGTCTCGAACTTCTGACCTCAAGCGATCCACCTGCCTCATCCTCCCGGGGATTAGAGGTGTCAGTCACCATGCCAGACCTCACTTCATTGTTTTTTAACTTTCATTTTTTTAAATTAAAAAGAGCTTTTGAAAATTTCCTTCCACGTAGTGAAGTATTGTGTAATAATTGTAAACATTAACTTATGGATAAATTGCAAGTCATATTTTAAAATTACCTAAAATCCCACAACCCAGAGGAAACATGCACTGACATTTTGCTGAACATCTCTCTTAGAACACACATATACGATTTTAGTGAACTGATTAATAATATTTTATAAAATGCTTGTTAATCAATAATATCCTATGGAAACCTTTCCATATCAATAAATAAAGGCCTATATTAGCATTTTAATGGCTGTAGAGTTCTCTCTTTTATGGAGGTAAAGCAGTTTATTTACCCGATCTTTATTGATTTGAAAAAAAAAGTTTAATTTCTGAGCAGTGTAAGCAGTGCTTCAATAAACAACTGAGAACACAATGCAATAAAACCATCAAATAATGAATGCAATAGATAATATAACAAATAGTTTGTTGAAAATTAAAAAACAAACAAACAAAACTCACTTCTTTAACCTGCTGTTGAATGAGAAGAGAAAAGAACGTGGCCAGTACCTTAGTAGAGGTTTATTTATTCAAGAATTCAGTACCTCATCTCTTATTTATCGAGCATCAAAGATGTGCCTGACCCTGTTCTGATAATGGGGTGCAATGGTAAACAAATCAGAGACGATACATTTCTTACAGCTTACATTTTAGCACAGGAGGGAGATAATAAACTAATAAAGACACAAGAATGTATTAGGTGGCCATGAGCACTGTGGAGAGAATTAACACAGGGTAGTACAACAGACTAGAGGATCACATTTATTGGGTCACCTGAAAAAACTTCTCTTAGGAACTGCTATTAAGGCTGAAAAATGAATGACCAAAGAATCCAGGCAGGTGAAGATCAGAAAAAAGTGAATTCAGGGAAGAAGAAGAAGCTACTGCCCAAAGTGAAGGATGTACTTAGCAGGTTCAAGAAAGAGAAAAACAGGGGGCCACTAGTGTAGCTTGTAAATACTCGCCAACAGGAAAGGTGGCATGAGGCAAGGGAAGGTCAGGGAGCATCCTGTGGGCCAGGCTGTGTTCAGATGTTTCTCTTAGAATGGGAGGCCACTGGAGAGTTTTCACCAGGGCAGCACTTTATCTAAGATTTTAAAAGATCAATTCAGCCTCCAGAAACCATAAGTTCCTCAAGGGTAAGTTGTTGTTTTGTTTAGCTCTGCATTCATAAGACCTAGAAAAGTACCTGGCACATAGCAGATATTACTTCAGTGTTAAAAAGAATGAGCAGCCATTAGGTAGGGAGTCCAACACAGAGGAAATGACAGTGGAAGCAGGGATTCATTCATTGATCCAACAATAATTATCAAACATTTAAAGGCACCGTACTAAGCATTGTGGATCAATGATAAATGAAACTTAGTCCTTGCCCTCAGAGAGCTTATATTCTAGTTGGTGAAAAAGACCTGAACTGAATACATGGGTGATTATTTATCTGTATTGTAAGTGAGAACAATATTTCATTCCAAGAAAGGGCGTGTCTTATTTTGATACTCCATACTATTATCTAATTTTTATTTAATTAGATAATAAATTTAATTTTAATTTAATTTTTTTTTGAGACAGAGCCTCTCACTCTGTCGCCCAGGCTGCAGTGCAGTGGTGTGCTCTTGGCTCACTGCAACCTCCACCTCCTGGGTTCAAGTGATTCTCCCGCCTCAGCCTCCCAAGTAACTGGGATTACAGGCGCCTGCCACCAAGCCCATTTAATGTTTTATATTTTTAGTGGAGATGGGGTTTCACCATGTTGGCCAGGCTGGTCTCAAATTCCTGACCTCAAGTGACCCACCAGCTTTGGCCTCCCAAAGTGCTGGGATTACAGGCATAAGCCACCATGCTCAGCCTATTTGCTGTTAGATTGAAGACAGGCCATAGCTGGTAGCCTCTGTTTAGCTTTTCAAGGAGAAAATCAGGTCTTCCACTGACCAGAAAGTCTAGAAGGAAAGGAATATTTAGGAGAAAAGATTATCAGCCAAGATTGGGATACGTTGGCTTCTTGGCACCTTTGGCCCCATGGGTGCAGATGAGCAGTGGAAGCTGGAGCTCACAGTGTGGAGCTCAGGCAAGAGAGCTGGAGATGGGAACATGGCCATGTGGGGGCCAAATAATAGACAAAGGAAAATGCAGTGGTGTAAAGTAATTTTCATTATTTTCCTTCTATGGCCTAGATAGATTAACTGCTCCTTCAACAGTTCCTACAGAGACCTACAATAGCATTTAAAGAGCAGGTTCTCTGGACTTGGGCTGCAAGGGTGAGGACCAGAGCACTGTCACTTACAATAGAATATTTATGAGCAAGTTGCCCAGCCCCATGGAGTTCAGTCTCCTCATCAGCAGAATGTGAATAACAATAGCACCTACTCTATACAATTGATTACATTCTCTAATATATTCACATCCCGGAGTAATATTGAAGCCTTAATAAATATCTAATATCTTTATTACATTTGGTTGTAATTATTTTATTATAAGGCTGTAATGTCTACTCTAGACCATTATACATTGTGATCACTTATGTATTATCGATGGCAATCATAGTATTTTGTAAAATGTCTATTTGATAAATATTCTTTGAATTAATATTTTTAAAACACCTTTTATGAAATATGATTGCACATACAAAGAGCTGTACATATTTAATGTATGCTACTTGATGAGTCTGGACATAAGCATCCATTCCTGAAGCCATTATCGCAATGTATGCCATGAACATATCCATCACCTGCAAAAGTTTCCTCCTGGAGTCCTGGCTTATCTAAAGTATAGGGAAGCCAGGGAACCCCTTAATAACTGAGGATATCATGTACAAGAAAGGGCATAAAAATATGGGTGGCATGCACTCCTATCATTAAAGTCAGAATCCAATATATCCTTTTAACAGGAGGGTTCAGGTCAAGTTTTGGCTGAGTCAAGTATCATCTGTGGATTCAGGGCTGGGTGAATTTCCAATTCCAAGCGTTTAGAGGTGAAGTTCTTGCACCATCTGTATCGCAGTCCCATGGGTCAGATGATGCTTTCTGGAGTTCAGAATCCTCAGTTTCACCCCTGATTTACTGATTCACAACTTATTGATAGGGGGTGAGGAAGAGAACAGCCTGCCTAGAACTACCCTAACAGTGGCTCCCTGTATGTGCCATAAAATTCTAAAAATGGAGGAAATCAAAGAGGAAAAAAAAGCATATTTGAATACTTGCTGATGGAAATTATTTCTGGAGGTCACGACATAGGCTGGGACTGTGAGATCCTGGAATCGGTGTTTGTCTTCGTGTAGCAGTGTTTCTTTTTTGAGAGGACATGGGAAGTAGGAAGCAGACAATGTCTCTTGGTGGCAGTCCGAGTTGGCAGGGAGCCCCTTCTTCTGGGCAAAATTTCTTTGGGGCCTACAGAGCCCTCTTTCAGTCTTGAGCAACTCACCCGTGAGATGGGTCCCGTCGCTATCCCGGGAGAGACAGCCTGTGATTGTTGTTGGTCTGTGCCAGTTGCAGGGGGTATAATTTAGTTGGATTTTAAAAGAAGAATTTCTTTTTCCTTTTCTATTTTTTTTTCTGTCTTTCTCTCATATCCTAACTGAGTTTCTGCCAAGGCAAACTGGTACAAACCGGCGCCATCAGGAAAGCACGAGATGGAGCCCAGTTCTCTCGAACACTTCATACCCAAGTGTATTCTCGCTCTAAATCTGTATCCAACACTTAGTCAAGCTTGGATTCCTATAAAAGCCTTGTAAAAAGGAAGTATGGATCAAAGACACCTTCAACATGTGTCATGTTGCGTTCAAAACCTGTGTGGGAGAGGCAAGTTGCAGGCACCAGTTTCTGGTCAGCATTTCCCCTGAGTCTACCCATGCAGGGCCCTGCTGGGGGCCTTCCACCAAGACACGTCCTCTGAGGGCCTCTGCCACCGTCTCAGCCTTGTGTTTCCCTGGGAAAAAGGGCAGGAGCGGCCCCAGCAGAGGCCCTTTTCCCTGGCAGCACTCTGTGTCAGCAACGCGTCTCCAGCAAGTATTTCCGTGGGAAGGTCTTCCATCTGGAGCTTGGCAGACAGGGGAAGTTTCCTTTGAGGTTCTGCCACCCTCTCCCCTCAGCTCTGCATAAGGTGCAGCCTGGAGAGGCCCAGCCTGATTTTAGGAATGGTGCACGTGTGTTTCATGGAGTCAGAACTGCTTTCCCTCTTTTCCTCAGTAAGTAGGAAGGGCGCTGAGAAGAAGAATGTTGTTTGTTCTGCCACTACCTCCCATCTCAGTGTGCAACAGGTCACAAGATGTGACAAGTTCATGTGCTAATTCCTTCCTTTTCAGTTAATAGAATAACACAGATGGGAACACTTAGCCTGGGATCGGACACAAATTGGAGCAGCCGTGGAAGGAAGATAGAGGTAGCCTGGCCCATTCTCAGCACTTCATTAAACAGAAATGACCTCTAACAGCGTTGTTACCCTCAGCTGGGTAACCCTGAGATGCTACTCCGACAGCAAGGTGCAGGCCTCTGGCATAGGCCCTAGCCTCAATCCACTCATCCCACAAAATACCCGCAACATATTAAAGAAATAATAACACCAGACGGCAATTTCACTACTTCCCAGAGTCTCTGAGCAGCAGTGCCCTGACAGCAGCTCTAAACCTACTCCATGGCTTGTCTGCAAGATGATAAACAGAATACTAAGGAGAATAGGGGAGAGGAGGGTTCAGACAGAAATTATAGAGCCGTGAACAGACACCACGGGTACTCCCGTCATCCACCTTGGCCACTGTGCATCTTGAATGTTCAGGTATAGAACTGGTTTCAAATATTTTACCCCTTACCAAATTATGATCTAGCTTTTCTCAAAGGTGACAGCAAACCTTTGGTGATCAAATGGCTTTGGAATCAAAGAGACATCTTTAAATCCCAGGCTGCTATTATGATGAGCTATGAGTGAGTACGTTATTCAGCTTTTCCTAAGACTCTAGTTTCTTACCTGTAAAAGAAATTAGGATAATACTTTCCTCTTATTTAGTTGTTGAGGATCAAATAAAATGTCTAGAGCAGTGACTGAGACCAAAAAATAGTAGCTACAATGTATTGATGTTTATAGTATGTGCCAGGCATTGCACCTAACATTTTATAGGCATATTTCTAATTTAACTTTGCTAAAGTGCTCTGAGGCAATGTTATTATAACCTCCCCCTCCATGTTACAAATGAGGAAACAGTGCAGTGAAAAGATCCCACAACTTACAAGTTGCGGGAGAAGGATCTTGATTTGAAACCAGGTCTATCTATCTGTGACTTTAGAGCCTGAGTTCATAAACACATAGTAGGTGCTCAGTAAATGGTATCTGTTATCATTTTCAACATTATCACCACCACATCACCCAAACCATGAGAGACCTCCATGCCTTGATAGGCGGTTTGTGTATCATCATTGTAGCTTTGGCTATAAGAAAATGGTAGTAAAATGGGAGATGATAGAGAGCAATTCCTAATTTGGAAGTTGTTTTGGAAATTTAAAAAGAGGATGACAGATGCATCTCAGAATATACATGAGGTTAGGTCCAAAAAGTATCTTTGTGAATATGTGTAAATTAATGTCTGCTTTATTATTAATGTCCCCTCCCTCTTTTTAAATTAATGTCCCCTCCCTCTTTTTTATGTAAACAGGGTAACAGCCTCTCCTCCCTCTTGAGAACTTAGCCTTTCTCCATTCCATGTGGCTTTGATGAGAATAAGTCACATTTTTCCCTTGGCACCAGGTCACAAGTGTGGGTCACCTGTCATGAACCTTGTCTATAGAGATCAGTATGTAACCTGAGCCTATGACCCAAAAGGGCCAATTGAGATCATTCAAGAAGATATCATATGTTGATAAGAGAAGAGTTTATTCAATTGACTCTGTCTCCTGTCACTGTAAGACTGAAATAACATAAGTTGAGCTTTTGGTAGCCACTTCTGCTTCTCTCTTTTCAAATAAATGGAGGTAGTTTGTAGTAGGAAGGAATTCAACAAATATAGGGAAAGCCAAGAAATGCAGAGAGAAGTAGAGGAGGAAGAAGAGGAGGAGGAAGAGGAGGAAAAAGAAGGGAAAAGAGAAAGAAGGAAAAGGAAAAAAGGGAAGGTGAGGAAACCATTATTTTCTATCTTAGGATCCCCTCGCGTTTAAGATCAGTTCTATTTCTAGATTTCCATGTTGTGTTATCATAATTTTACGGAAAAACTACTAGTTTGCATAGGATACATTGGATTTGTAAGCAAAGAACTGATAATGAGCTTGGTAAGAGGAGTTTTAATAGCCTAGGTATGACCAAAATTTTGGGTTATCTTAGACTTTCTCAGTCCCCATTCCCAGAACATTTGTCTCTGTCTTTACTAGGGACATCTAGTAGCACATCCCAATTATGTTTCAATTGGCTCTTTATTTCAGTTGCACGGTGTGATGGAAGGAAAATGGTCTTTGAAAGCAGATAGACATAATTTCAAATACCAGCTTTTCCAGAATGTAACTCTATGGCTCTTGGACAAATTATTTAAGTTCTCTGAGTTGCCATTTATCATCTTTAATTTGGATGTGGGTAGTTGGGTGTGAGAACAGGTAGCTGGGCAAATCAAATGACTTAGGGTTAAAAAAAAGTCCCTGACATGGTGCCTAGCCCCTAAAGTGTACTCTGAAAATGTGTGTTGTATTCTATCCAGCTCAACTCCACTCTTTCCATGCAAAGATTACATAGTAATTAAGAATAGGTATATTAAATATTTTTGTGATCCTTAGGACCTTCCTGTAATACAGAATAATGATGTTGCTCTGTACAGCATATGGCCATGTGTAAAATGTTGACAAACTCAGCCTCAACTTTTAGAATAAGTTGCACAAATTAACAAAATATGTGAAGTCTCGAATTTGTTTGCTAAATGAACAATTATATTTCATGCGTAATTGACACTTCTCTCCACTACTTTCTGTCTTGTAGTAACAGCTCCTAGTAACTTACAGCTCTCACTGTCCCTATTGCTAGGGGGAAGGAGGTGATGATATCGTATCTTTTCTGATCTCAGGATACCTCTAGCCATGAGGATACCAGGGTAGGTCCCAAGGCGCTTTACTGGTAACAGTTCCTCCTTAGCCCTGCTAGCTTTCTTTAAAAAGGGAATCAGTATGTTACTTTTCTGGATTTTTAGTGAATCTTGAAGTTGGTTTTGTGCCTTTTTTAACTTTCATATCTTCTATAGCAGTCTCTCTCTCTCTCTCTCTCTCTCTCTTTCTCTCTCTGTCTCTCGTTTCTTCTTGCCCCAGTTCTAGACAATGGGGACAAGATTGAATAAGATACAATTTCCCACCCCAAAAAGCCAGTAGTCCCTTTGATGACACAGACTGAGAGCAGTTTATGATCCCTACTTCTTTAGCTTGCAGCCAAGGAGGTGGAGCCTTCCAAGGAGGGAGCTATGCCTGAGTGCGGGACTGGCTCCTCAGCCCTGGAGAGGTGACATTAAAGGGTGTCTTTGCCTCACATGGCACCCAGATGCCTCCCTTTGTACCCCATAAGCTGGTTAAGAGAGAACTATCTTTCTATAAAAGCAGAGAGACTTAATGCCTGGCAGACCCTGAATGTAAATTTCAAAGGATGTGATTTAAGTAAAACTTATTTAAAGTGAAAGTTGTGGTCACACTGAAGATACAGCCCATCTTTGTTTTTTGCCTTATACAAGTTTATGTGGAATTCCTTTCTTTCCCATTCTTTATGCCCATTGGGTATAGGTATCCTCTTGGCTGACTCAGAACTTTTATGGAGAAAATCAGAAACAGGGCTTCATCTCTTCTCCTAAAAATAGTTTCTTTTTTTCAAATAAACCTGCTGGTAAAGTGTTTACAAGTATAATATTTCACACAAGGAGGAGAGGATCATATTAACTGTAAGAAAGAGGGATCTGGCACCTAATTCAAGAAACATCCTTCATACTTCTTGGGATTGGGAATATAAAATCCATGAGCCTAGAAAAGGGAGGGATTGAGTAGAACACAGGAATCTAATGAAAATTATAGCAAGAAAGGGCTTGCATCAACCCTTCTCTGATTCCCAGTATTTTGAGGAGTGTGTTTATCCATGACTTGCCATTTTGAATCCAAAGGTAGTTTTGTAGTTTTTCCTTTTTTTCCACCTAGGGAAATAAATTGATGTTCATTTAGCATCTACTAGGTTTTGAAAGAAAGGACAAAGAGAGAGAGAATATTAATTTTTGCAGCACCTCATGTGAGTTTCTACAGCTCAAATTTCCTTGGCAAATTTATTGTGGAGGTTCCATCTTTATAAAGGAATTTTCCTTACTAAGCATTTCCCAGATCTTTTTCAGTCTCTGTTTTCTTAATTTCCTAATTTTACAAATTGTCCACCAGGGACCAGGACTGAGAGGACAAAATCAACAGAGTGAGGCCATGTGGGATTTGGTTGCCAAGACTCAAGAGGGTCTTGCTCTTGTAGGAGCCTCAAGTTCAACAACGGTCTTGGTAACAAAACACAAACAGCTCCCTTGACACTCACAGGAAGGGGGAGAGTGGGGTGTGGGAGCAATTGGCTTGCCTTCTAAAATGACTGAAAGCAAAATTTGAGTGAAGCCAATTAAATCCGTGATATAAGGTAATTTTCACAAGACCTTCCTAGCAGAGAGAAGCAGTCATATTGAAGATCAATCACAGAAAACCAAAAGCATTTTGAAGTGGACTCATTAAATCTAACAAGGGGTTTTGGGATCCTGGGACGGGAGAGGACAGCAAAAGTCTATTAAATGTAATGTTTGTCCTGGTGAGTCTGGAGGCTATGAGAGCTCCTGTCCTTGTGCACTCAAGAACTGGTTCAAAAGGCTAGGAGAGGAAGCAGGACTGAGGCTGCACCGTGCCCTGGGAGACAAGAGGAGGCAGAATATAAGGTGTGGGGCCAAAGTGGGCTCTGTCGCAGGCTCCAAGGTAGGAGAGATAATATTCAATTCAATCAGAGGCCTGATGAGGCTTGTCCAAGCCTGGCCACTAACCAAGAACCAAGATGAGCTGAGAGGAGGGAAGTTCAACTGGGGTTGAATGGACCAACCCATTTGACCTTGGGTGTGTGGGAGGAAGACAACAGGAACACCAACTGCTACTGGGTCAAGCACCCTCTGAACTGAGACAGTGAAAACAGGAACAAGGCCAGCAGAGGCTTCTAAAGGGAAGCAACTGAATCTGGACTGTGATTAGTCATAGTATAGAGAACACGTTCATTGAATCATGAACGTGTATTGATTGCCTACTATATTCTAGGCTCTGTTCTAGGGACACAATGCCACAAGACAGTCAAGAGGGGGAGAGCAAGTTAAGCAACAGCTCCAAAATAATGTCATAAGTAACATGAAAGAGAAGTGTAGAGGAAGCTAAGAATATGCCTAATTAGTCTTATTAGTAGAGAAGGCCTCCTTCCTACCCCATTGACACCACCCTCATTTAGACAGCTGTCATTTTTCACCTAAACACTGCAACTGTTCTGCACTGATCTCTTCACATCTTCTCATGCACCTTTCCAGCACAGCCGATCATGTTACATGCCTACCTAAAGCCCTTTAATACATCCCCCTACAAGGCAGATGCAATCAACATTCTTTAATATGACCAGCATGGCTCTGCTATATCTGTCTTGTCTCTTTCTCCAGCTTATTTTCCTCTACTCTGTCATACTCTCTGAAATGAGGACATGCTAAGGAAAAGACATTCAGGCAAAGATGTGCAGAAAAGTAACAATATACAAGAGAAAACTTAGGGTGTAGATAAAAAAAAGTTCTCTCTAAAATCCACTTTCTTTAATACTCTGAGAAGGTGTGGTAGACAGAATTCTAAGATGTTCCCACCTCAAGATTTCCTACCCCTGGTATACACACACCTACTCTAAGTTATTAAAGCAAACACTAATCTAGCTGCTTCTGTGAAAAAATCGTGCAAATGGAGTCAAGGTCCCAAATCAGTTGATAGGAAAGTTATCCCAGTGACCCTGGGATAATCACATGAGCCTGATATAAGCAGAGCATTTTATCCAGCGTCATGGAAGTTGGAGATTCAAAGCACAAGAAAGACTCAAGGCACCATTGCTGGCTTAAAGATGGAGGGGCCACATGACAAGAAGTGTAGGCAGCCTCTAGGAGTTCAGAATGTCCCCTGGCTGACAGCCAGTGAGGAAACAGGGGTTTCAGCTCAGCAACCACAAAGGAATGAATCTTGCCAACAACTGGTGAACTTGGAAGAGGACCCCAAGCCCCAGACAAGAACTCCAGCCCCTGCCTTGTTGACATCTTGATTTTTGCTGGGTGAAATTCTCAGCAGAGAATTTAGTTATGCTGGGCCCAGACTTCTGACTTACAGAAACTGTGAGATAATATACTGGTGTCATTTTTAAGCCACTAAATTTGTAGTTACACAGAAGTAGAAAACTAATACTTGAAGCAAAAAGAGAATTTAGCTTTCCAAAACGTTTAGGCATACAGGACTTAACTAAGTGTCCTCCTCATCATTGACCGATGCCCCACTCTGAGATTTTTCATCCAGACAGCTGCCCAAAGCATGAAGCAGGGATGTATATTACCTGTGTCCTTAGAAACAGGGCAGGGAGTATTTCTACTCTTAACTGCAACCCACATTTGAAAGTCTGATTTCTTGTAATATTGATACCTTTGTTCTTTCTGGAATGGAAGGGGTCACAGATATTTAGATTATTTTTGTGAACAACTAAGGGTGGGTAAAAGATGAAAATGGGCTGAAAGCTGGTGTTAGAGACATGGGTACTACTTACCTGTAGAATAAGCAAATAACTGCATTAATAAGTAAATAGAAAACTTCTAAGTTTACTCCCCAAACCACAATTCTATAAGTTGGCATACACCAAAGTATTGAAAGTTGATTTGAAAGTATTGGCAGAGACCAAAGCCCAAAGTGCTTGTAGAATTTAAAGGGACAACCAGAGTGACATCTCTTGGCAGATAGCATGGAAGGGAGACCTACATTCTCCATTAGAAAGGAACTGGGCTAATGTTGACATCTTACCTGTGGCATTGTTCTCCAAATATATGTAGCCTGAGAAAAGAAAGCTCTTTGTCAACTGAGAGTTGCTGGCCACTTGCCTAATCACCAGCCTTGCTTGTTTTAGAGAAATTTATTACCATAAAAAAGGGACAAATTGTAAAACTCAGACTTCAGTGTTGAAAAATTAGTTAGGCCTTTGGCCCTCTTCTCAGCATTTGCAAAGAATTTCCTTATATACTCAGTGATGCGGTTAGATACATGTACCTTAGAGAGTAGCACTCATATTGGAGCTTTTCCTTTTAATTTTTCTTCCACTTTTAATTTAGGTTCAGGAGGTATATGTACAGATTTGTTAAATGGGTAAATTGTGTGCTGCTGAGGCTGGGTGTATGAATGATCCTATCATGAAGGTAGTGAGCATAACTTTCCAACTCATTCCCCAGTTTCACTTTCCCCATCAAGCAGTCTCCAGTGTTCCCATCTTTGGGTCCACGTGTATTCAATGTTCAGCTCCCACTTATAAGTCAGAAAGTGCCACATTTGGTTTTCTTTCCTTCACAGCACTATTCACAATAACAAAGACATGGATGGAATTGACCAAGATGCCCATCAATGGTGGACTGGATAAAGAAAATGTGGTACATATACACCATGGGGATTTTTCAAAAGGGAAACTGTGTTAGAACTGAGCTGCCTTCTAGTCTTTCCAAAGAATGTATCAAGAGAACATTTGTTGGTGTCAGAAAAGTCTTCCCATGAAGGCAACTTTGGGACTGGGAAAAATGTTCATATGGCAGACGAGGGAAAGCTAGGACAATCTAGTCAGAGGTTGCAGAAGGTCTAAAGATGGTGGCATGAATGACCATGGAGGATTAAAAAAACTGAAAGTCACTTTAGTATGCTTGGAGTACATTATTTAGTTAAAGGCAGGAAAAGAAGATATACGATTGGAGATGAACTTGGAAAAGTAGGTCTGACTCAGAGTCAAGGTAACCTTCATGCTTTCCTCAGCAGACTGGGCATTAGCCTGTAAGGACCAAATGATTTTTTACCAATCCATGAAGTGAATATTCTCATTTTGGAACGCTGCCCCTGAGGGTAGCAGTGTGAAGAATACATTGAGATGTCTAGGATGAGATCCCATTTTCTGGTTTTGCCAATGTCTGAAACTGAGATAAGGAATTAAATTGGGAGTGGCAGGGGTGGGGTGGGGGATACATTTAGTTTGCTTTTGGTCATGTTAAATTGTGTTTGCCTGCATTGTACAAGTGAATATGTTGTGTTTCTGTTACTCAGGACATGGTCAATAATTGGAGATTCAGACTGGAGAGCTGTCACACTTAGCAGGGGCAGATTCATGAGCTTGCCTAGTGAAGCAGGTAGCAGGGTTGTTTATTTTTTCTGTAAATCAGGATACTCCTTTAGTTTATTTTGCATAGATCAATCACTCTTGAATTTTTGTTAATTAAGACATTCACTCATCAATCATCAAAAATTTAATGAGATCCTTCCATAATGGGCACTGTTCAGACACCAATGGTGTCATAGAAGACGAGATGGGAAAAATCCCTAGCCTCATAGAGCTTCACTCCACAAAAAGATGAGGAAGAGTAACAAATCATAGAATCAAAAAATGTCAGATAGTGGTAAGTGCTATACAGAGAAATAAAACAGGTTAAGGAGATCAAACATTGCCATGGAGATAGTCATTCTATTTTAGGTAGTTTGGCCATGTAAATTGTCCTTCAGGACATGTCATTTGAGCAAAGATCTGCATGAGGCAAAGTATGAGCCAGTCAAGGTCTAAAGGAAGAAAAAGCGGAGTCTGAAAGGTATGAGTCAGGAATCAGACATTCAAGGAAATGAAAGAAGGTTAAGGACAAACAGAGATTTGTGAATGAGAGGCAGAGGAGTAGATGAGAATCAGGCAGAGGACTGATCATAACAGAACTTGGGGCTAGGGTTACTGAGTTTGGGTGAGACAGAAACCACTGTAGGGCTCCAAACAAAGCAGTAATGTCATCTAATGTTTATTTGAAACAATTTTATTGGTATCCATGGTTAATAGGGAGTGTGATAAGAGATTAAAGTTATTATTACTACTATTTACCTGTTCAGTCACCCACTCATATATTCTAGAAACATATTCTGAAAACATACTCTATGCCAAGGATTGTGATAGACATTGGGGGCACAAAAACTAGTAAGAGGCAGTCATTTCCTTCAACAATTCGCAGTATTACAAGTAAGTATGCGTACATCACACTTGACACTGGAGATTTTTGCACCTACTTCCCATTCCATGCCATTTACCTCATATACTGGAGGTAGAATTATTTAAACACCATGTAGCCTGGCATATTTTTAGCATCTTAGGAAGACCCTCATTGGATTTATATA